>NC_091821.1:337037891-337350391 GCF_038994185.2 Dermacentor albipictus
TCTTATATTAGAGGATACACAAAGAGGTAAGTCTTTAACGTAATTTAGAAACAAAGGGAGACCCAGGAGAGAACCCTACGGCACACCAGAGTGAACATGATGAATGGTTAACAAAGAGCAGAAAATGTTCGATCTATCTGATGAGGTTGTAATCAAGGTTATGTCATTTGAGCTTTATAAGGAGCAATATATTACTTACTTTCTCTAAGGCTTTCTAAACATGAACAAAACCACAATCGACTAATGACATGAAAATGGCATGAAGCTCGTGAGTAAAGGGTGCTGTGTTGCGCTTCACAAGAAATATTCTTGCGGAAACCATGTCGCGCAACTGAAAAGTAGGAATGTGTTTCTAAAAGGTGGCAATGTTAGCGTAAATTATGTGTTCGAGAATTTTACAAGAAATGCTGGTTAAGGATATAGGGCGATAGTTTACAGGTAAATTTTCACTACCTCATTTGTTCACCGGACCCACTTTCCCGACTCGTCAGTCATGAGGGAGTGCGCCCTCAATAGTCTGCTGAAATGCCTTGGAAAAGAGCAAAGAAGAAATTCTAAAGGTACATTTTGAGAACGTAGGATTAATTGAGAACCCATGCTTTAAGATGGTTTTTAGTGATTCAATTTGTTTAGATATTACCAGAAGGTGCAGTGATGATAGGATCCATAGGTGGGCAATTGCAGTCTGGCGCATAAGTAAGCATCACTCTGCTGATATTGGGAATTACATTGGTTACTGACATTGGGATGTGTATTTGTTACAACCTTAGTGTGGAGACTAATAAAATCAACAGAGATGGAAACGCAAAACAGGAAAGGTAAGGAAATCAGCTAAAGGAACGTTTGATTTGATACTATGGGGTACCATAAAGAAGGGTTGAAAGGACATTCTGGCATCTCTTGGTTCTGGCAGCTGGAGGCCGAGTGTATGGAAAAGTGTAATGGGACCGAAGATTGGGTCCCATGCAGAAAAATACACGTTGCAACTATAGGTGGTCATTGAGGCCGGTGCGCTGCAAAGTTGCCCGCGAAGGTATTTATTTATTTATTTATTTATTTATTTATTTATTTATTTATTTATTTATTTATTTATTTATTTTTATTTATTTATTTACCCGCAAGCGATGGATATATTCACAATCCCCGAATATTAATCAACCGCCATGTTATGGGGTCCAAGTGGTTGAACGCAGTCTCGAAAGAGAGTCATTGGACTTAATATCGAAGACGGACGAACAACATGTGATCAATTCTCTCCTGACATTCAAAGCTTTCAAATGTCGATCCATCGGTCACAACAACATGGAAAGGAAAGACGTTTGCAAACGCCGCTCCCACCCGTACATGGCACAGCAATGTATTACAGCGGGAGAGGTTTTAAAGGGATGCTACAGAGAAAAATTATTTCTTCTCTATCATTAAATTACTGTTCCACAATACAAAAAAACACTGTTGCCCCGAGAAGACATTTGGTCAGCTAGAAAAAAACGGAAAACTCAAGAGGGACGGGTGGCGACGCCGCCCTGAAGTTCCCGCACCGGCTCACCAAAACGTCATGGATTTTGACAGCGTCTGCTAGGGCCTGGTTAATTCTTTAGCGGTGAATATTTAGTATACACTGCGTTCTGAAAGAACCAGAGACTGAATACGGCGAGGTTCGAGAACTTTCACCAAGACAACGAGGACCGAACACGCAAGCCTACCTTGAAATTCGTGACGTCATAATGATATGCTGGCGCTCAGTTTTCGGCGCAGAATTCACGGAAATGAAACTTTCAGCCTGATTTTCTCTTCTGTTATCGACCTATTGTTCAATTAACGATAGCAGAGTTTTCAAAGAATACTTTAGCAATCTAAGCTGATTTATGTTTTGCTTTCCTGTACTTTTAAGGAGGAGGAGGAATAAACTTTTATTTTGGAAACAGTATTCCGGGGTAAGCCCCGGTTCTACTCTCGGTGGGAGGTCTCCTCATTCCAGGAACTCTCCGGCCTTCGCTGCCTCCTTGGCCCTGGCGACGAAGCGTCGTTGTTGTACCATGTCCTCGGAGACGAGCTTGGCCTCCCACGTTTCCATGAGGTCTTCGCCTTGTCTGGCGTTGCAACAGTCTCTCGGTGAAGGCAATGCGTCTTTGTCTAGATGCCATGAACATTCGATGATCAGGTGCGCTAAGGTGTCCGGTACGCCGCACATTGGGCAGTGGTACCCTCGTAGCGTTGGGTAGAGCCTATGCATGATGATTCCGTGGATGTAAGTATTACTTTGCAGTCTTCTGAGTGAAGTGTTTTCTTCTTTGTTGAGCATTGGGTGAGGTGGTGGATACACCCTGCGTTCCAGCCTGTGATGTTGAAGGATCCATGAGTACGTGATGGGTACGGTCTCTGCCTCCGCTGACACAGACCGGGCGTCTCGAGAGTAGGAAAGGTTGCCCCGGCAGGTGTGGCGCTTCGTTCCCCTCCAGCCCCTCGTTCCCAGGAACCCTTTTCACGCAGGTGTAGGGGATCGGAGTACTGCGGTGCTTCAATATCTTCAGTGCTTCTGTCGACACGCGACCCTTAGCGTAGTTCCTGACGGCTGCTTGAGAAGATGACAGCTGCGCCCATGCACGTGATAGTTCCTAGGGCGATCGCCCTCTCTTCTGCAGTCTCGGGGTTTTCTAATGGACTGTGGCAGACGCTAGCTGTCTGCCCTGAGAATCTACGACGCTCAGGGCATAAGCGTTTCTTTGCGGGTATTTGGCTGCGTCGGTGTATCTGGCGTCCGGATCTTGCCTGTGTCTTCACCGTAGAGCATCCGCTCGGGCTTGTCTTCTTTCCTTGCTGTACGTGGGGTGCATGTTGCGTGGAATTGGTGCTGTGGACAGGGATTAGCGGAGGTTTGAAGGAATTCTTTCTTTTCGGTCCGTGGTGGCTATAAAGGTTTCAAAGTAGCTCAGCCGTTGCAGCACTGATCTTCCGGTGGGCGTGAGCTTCAGTCGTTCTAATTGACTAGCTTTGTGAGCTTCAGCTAGTTCTGGCCAGGTGTTGTGTAAGCCCATCTTGAGACGTCTCGTAGTCGAAGCCATAGATGGTAGGCCCGGGGCGATTTTGATGGCTTTCCGTATTTGAATGTAAGCTTTTCTACCTCTACATTTTTCAGCACGAGGTAGGGCGTGCCGTATGTTATTCGACTGGTGAGGAGTGCTTGCATCACGCTTAGCGTGTCTTGTTCTTTAAGTCCGCTTCTATGGCTTGCAACTCTCCTGACGAGATGCGTGAGCTGTGAGAGCGTTCGCTGTAGTCGCGGGAGGGTGGCCGCCCCGGACCCGTCTTTGTGTATGTGTAGCCCTAGAACTTTAATTAGAACGGTCATAGGAACAAAATACCCTGGCGGTGTAATTTCATTACTTAAGGCTTGCGAAGGGTTAATCTAACGCATTTCTGTCGAACGAATCAACTGATCGACCAATAGCTTTCTATGCTTGAGTCTGTAGCGAATGGTCCAGGTTGTGCAGCCGGCAAATATAGATACTCATAGAACTCCAACAAGAATTACGGATTACTGCCTTAAATAAACCACGCAAACAATTTGTTGTCTATTCGAGTGAGGTACTCGCAAGCTAGCTTTTATAATAGAATCATTTGTAATTACGTTTCAAGGCAAATTCAGCAGACGTCGATGGCATGACTGGCTGCTCTTTGACTGACAATTAATACCAAGCACACCACCGCAGGTCGTCGCCCCACGAACACAGTTGTGGAAGTCCCCTTAACAGCATCGCTGTAAATTTAGAGCAAATTACGCTGTTGCTCAAACGATTTCATAAGTTGTTCTGCATACTCCTGTACATCTTCATTTTCTCCATGTAATGTGCAGATGGAGGTCTGCACGTGCCAGCGAACAGTGAGCCAATGCAAGTGCAGGCAACGTCGTACGCACTCCTGGCGCTGCTCAACACCGGCAAGAACATGGACACCATCACCGGCTTAGTGCGATGGCTCAACCTGCGCATGGGCCCTAGCGGGTCCATGCAATCTACACAGGTGGGAATCCTTGACTTCTGCCGCTCACAAAACTACACGCATTTCGCAGTCCCTTAACGCACACATTTGACTTACGATAAATGGCCGCCCTTTGAGAAGCTTGCGAATACTCTTCATATTTTGAATTTTCAGCCAGACGATTTCTCTGCGGTCTCGGCTTGATCCGCCACTGTTAGCTGTCAACAATTTATTGCCGTGACGCCTGCTTCAGTGGTCGCAATAATTTCCGCGACAGCTGCCAAACGGAACCATGGTTGTTGCGAGCGTCGATTGTCGGTGTAATAAAAAAAATACGGCAGAACTCGTTTCACAATGCTTGTCGACGACAGTGCAATTAGCACTCTAGCAATACAACGACACACCATATTCCTGAAGTCACGTTTATTAAATATGTGTAGTAGTCGTTCTGAAGCTTTAGTTCCTTCTGCTATATGCAACATACTTAAATCACTGCCAACTTTGATATGACCCTCATTTGCCAAGGTCGTACATGAGTATGGCGGCAACGAAGCCATCAATGACGCCAAGGCAGTGACGACCATGGAATGGTGTCAATGGAAAGAGAAAGGTGGCATAAAGACGCCAATACGACCACAATGAAATGTCAATTCCTAAATGATGATGACGGCATAACGACGACAGCGTGACGACGACAGTATGAGGACAATGAGATGACGGCGAGTGCATGACACCGATGGCGAGAAGACGACGCTATGACGAGAACCTCGTAATTAAGCTGGAATGACGACGACGGCACGAACACAGCGGCATGACGAAGACAGTATGAGGACAATGAGATGACGGCGAGTGCATGACAACGATGGCGAGATGACGACGCTATGACGATAAGCTCATAACGAAGCTAGAATGACGATGACGGCACGACCACAGCGGCATGACGACGACAGTATGAGGACAATGAGATGACGGCGAGTGCATGACACCGATGGCGAGAAGACGACGCTATGACGAGAACCTCGTAATTAAGCTAGAATGACGATGACGGCACGAACACAGCGGCATGACGACGACAGTATGAGGACAATGAGATGACGGCGAGTGCAAGACAACGATGGCGAGATGACGATGCTATGACGATAAGCTCATAACGAAGCTAGAATGACGATGACGGCACGACCACAGCGGCATGACGATGACAGTATGAGGACAATGAGATGACGGCGAGTGCATGACACCGATGGCGAGAAGACGACGCTATGACGAGAACCTCGTAATTAAGCTAGAATGACGATGACGGCACGAACACAGCGGCATGACGACGACAGTATCAGGACAATGAGATGACGGCGAGTGCATGACACCGATGGCGAGAAGACGACGCTATGACGAGAACCTCGTAATTAAGCTAGAATGACGAGGACGGCACGAACACAGCGGCATGACGAAGACAGTATGAGGACAATGAGATGACGGCGAGTGCATGACAACGATGGCGAGATGACGACGCTATGACGAGAACCTCGTAATTAAGCTAGAATGACGATGACGGCACGAACACAGCGGCATGACGAAGACAGTATGAGGACAATGAGATGACGGCGAGTGCATGACACCGATGGCGAGAAGACGACGCTATGACGAGAACCTCGTAATTAAGCTAGAATGACGATGACGGCACGAACACAGCGGCATGACGAAGACAGTATGAGGACAATGAGATGACGGCGAGTGCATGACAACGATGGCGAGATGACGACGCTATGACGATAAGCTCATAACGAAGCTAGAATGACGATGACGGCACGACCACAGCGGCATGACGACGACAGTATGAGGACAATGAGATGACGGCGAGTGCATGACACCGATGGCGAGAAGACGACGCTACGACGAGAACCTCGTAATTAAGCTAGAATGACGATGACGGCACGAACACAGCGGCATGACGAAGACAGTATGAGGACAATGAGATGACGGCGAGTGCATGACAACGATGGCGAGATGACGACGCTATGACGATAAGCTCATAACGAAGCTAGAATGACGATGACGGCACGACCACAGCGGCATGACGACGACAGTATGAGGACAATGAGATGACGGCGAGTGCATGACACCGATGGCGAGAAGACGACGCTATGACGAGAACCTCGTAATTAAGCTAGAATGACGATGACGGCACGAACACAGCGGCATGACGAAGACAGTATGAGGACAATGAGATGACGGCGAGTGCATGACAACGATGGCGAGATGACGACGCTATGACGATAAGCTCATAACGAAGCTAGAATGACGATTACGGCACGACCACAGCGGCATGACGACGACAGTATGAGGACAATGAGATGACGGCGAGTGCATGACACCGATGGCGAGAAGACGACGCTATGACGAGAACCTCGTAATTAAGCTAGAATGACGATGACGGCACGAACACAGCGGCATGACGACGACAGTATCAGGACAATGAGATGACGGCGAGTGCATGACACCGATGGCGAGAAGACGACGCTATGACGAGAACCTCGTAATTAAGCTAGAATGACGATGACGGCACGACCACAGCGGCATGACGACGACAGTATGAGGACAATGAGATGACGGCGAGTGCATGACACCGATGGCGAGAAGACGACGCTATGACGAGAACCTCGTAATTAAGCTAGAATGACGATGACGGCACGAACACAGCGGCATGACGACGACCGTATCAGGACAATGAGATGACGGCGAGTGCATGACACCGATGGCGAGAAGACGACGCTATGACGAGAACCTCGTAATTAAGCTAGAATGACGATGACGGCACGACCACAGCGGCATGACGACGACAGTATGAGGACAATGAGATGACGGCGAGTGCATGACAACGATGGCGAGATGACGACGCTATGACGATAAGCTCATAACGAAGCTAGAATGACGATGACGGCACGACCACAGCGGCATGACGACGACAGTATGAGGACAATGAGATGACGGCGAGTGCATGACACCGATGGCGAGAAGACGACGCTATGACGAGAACCTCGTAATTAAGCTAGAATGACGATGACGGCACGAACACAGCGGCATGACGAAGACAGTATGAGGACAATGAGATGACGGCGAGTGCATGACAACGATGGCGAGATGACGACGCTATGACGATAAGCTCATAACGAAGCTAGAATGACGATGACGGCACGACCACAGCGGCATGACGACGACAGTATGAGGACAATGAGATGACGGCGAGTGCATGACACCGATGGCGAGAAGACGACGCTATGACGAGAACCTCGTAATTAAGCTAGAATGACGATGACGGCACGAACACAGCGGCATGACGAAGACAGTATGAGGACAATGAGATGACGGCGAGTGCATGACAACGATGGCGAGATGACGACGCTATGACGATAAGCTCATAACGAAGCTAGAATGACGATTACGGCACGACCACAGCGGCATGACGACGACAGTATGAGGACAATGAGATGACGGCGAGTGCATGACACCGATGGCGAGAAGACGACGCTATGACGAGAACCTCGTAATTAAGCTAGAATGACGATGACGGCACGAACACAGCGGCATGACGACGACAGTATCAGGACAATGAGATGACGGCGAGTGCATGACACCGATGGCGAGAAGACGACGCTATGACGAGAACCTCGTAATTAAGCTAGAATGACGATGACGGCACGACCACAGCGGCATGACGACGACAGTATGAGGACAATGAGATGACGGCGAGTGCATGACAACGATGGCGAGATGACGACGCTATGACGATAAGCTCATAACGAAGCTAGAATGACGATGACGGCACGACCACAGCGGCATGACGACGACAGTATGAGGACAATGAGATGACGGCGAGTGCATGACACCGATGGCGAGAAGACGACGCTATGACGAGAACCTCGTAATTAAGCTAGAATGACGATGACGGCACGAACACAGCGGCATGACGAAGACAGTATGAGGACAATGAGATGACGGCGAGTGCATGACAACGATGGCGAGATGACGACGCTATGACGATAAGCTCATAACGAAGCTAGAATGACGATGACGGCACGACCACAGCGGCATGACGACGACAGTATGAGGACAATGAGATGACGGCGAGTGCATGACACCGATGGCGAGAAGACGACGCTATGACGAGAACCTCGTAATTAAGCTAGAATGACGATGACGGCACGAACACAGCGGCATGACGAAGACAGTATGAGGACAATGAGATGACGGCGAGTGCATGACAACGATGGCGAGATGACGACGCTATGACGATAAGCTCATAACGAAGCTAGAATGACGATGACGGCACGACCACAGCGGCATGACGACGACAGTATGAGGACAATGAGATGACGGCGAGTGCATGACACCGATGGCGAGAAGACGACGCTATGACGAGAACCTCGTAATTAAGCTAGAATGACGATGACGGCACGACCACAGCGGCATGACGACGACAGTATGAGGACAATGAGATGACGGCGAGTGCATGACAACGATGGCGAGATGACGACGCTATGACGATAAGCTCATAACGAAGCTAGAATGACGATGACGGCACGAACACAGCGGCATGACGAAGACAGTATGAGGACAATGAGATGACGGCGAGTGCATGACAACGATGGCGAGATGACGACGCTATGACGATAAGCTCATAACGAAGCTAGAATGACGACGACGGCACCACCACCGCGGCATGACGACGATGGGATGACAGCGGTGGCATAATCAAGATTCACTGACGTTATTGTGATTACGTACTATAGAATGACAAAGAAAGATTGACGTTGGTGGAAAGGTGAAAGCAAATGTATAAATGTATTCCGATCAGTGTCCCTGAATCGGAATACTCCACCTCCGAGATCAAATCGGGCAAATCGGGCAGAGGGAGCAGGAACGCTCAACAAGCACGCTCTTATCACTCACACCCCGTTAGAAAAAAAGCAGCAGCCCAAATACCACCAAGGCACGTGCACTGAAATAATTTGAACTAGCTTTCCTCGCATAATCTAGAGCATGAGATATAGGTCAGTAAAGATCTGGTGCTTTGCATGCGACATAATACAATTAACGTTATATGTGATACTTTATACCCTCTGCGCATGCCCTGCTTCTCCGGGGAACGGCGGTAGACGCGCCGTTCCGGTAGACAGACCAACGTTACGGCATAGATCAACGTTTTAGCACACATTTAATTTAAGATTAAATTCTGGGGTTTTACCTGGCTATGGGAAAATAAAGAGAGAAGGCAGTCAAAACACCGATCTTATTATGAGGCGTGCCAAAGCGAGGGGGGGGGGGAGGCTGCATTAGTTTTATCTGCCTGGAGATTAACATATTGGTCGTCTCGTGGTGTACGAGAGCGTGGCAGAACATTAATGACGCAGTGACGCGTAACCATAGATAATGCTGTGGCGCCATCATCTAAGCCGAAATAAAAACACTTTGTTCGCTCGGGGCCGTTTCTTTAGGTCTAGCATCGTCAAAACAAACAGCTGATTTAAATCATAATGACACAACATCGTAATGGCTTGCGCTCAGCCTAAGACGGGATACACTGTGGTTGATTTTACCAATTAATTTTTTGTTCACATGAAGCAGAGCAGGTAGAAAGGGCGAATTCGCATCGAATAGGAAGGTATGGGCTCGTCTGGGGGTTGAAAGGTTGTTACGTAAACACGTGAACATACCGTGGTAGTCAGCAAGCACAAGATGTGCATGTGCAGGCATAACATATAAGGTTTCACGCAAAACCGAAACTCCTTAATGAACAGAGGCAGCGGCATGACACCAGCAAAATTTTGAAGCCCAGCATAAGAGAGTCTTTATTACTTAAATAGAGCCGAATAAAACTAAATCTAAAGTAAGTGGTAGCTACTGCAGTTGCTCTTCGCGCGCTTAACTGTTGATTGTGAGGCATCAGGACTTAATATTTTGGAGATAGAAATTTTTGCAGAGGCAAAACTATACGTTAATCAATAACAATCTAGGAAACAAAGCTGTGGTGAATGTTTGCCTAATTCATGCTTGAAACATATAAGCGGCAGTTAGGTTGCATTAGGTCTGATTTTCTTCTCAATGTAACATCTCTACCGTGGCTACAGCTAAACAGACTGGAGCCACGCAATACCGAAAATTGGTGACGAAAGCGCGTTTGTTGCCATGTCGTTGTACTGCGTAACAGTTAAACCAACTTCATGGGACGCAGGACACTGTGGTAGCACTCCAAGCACTATCCAAGTACTCGATCTACGCCCGGAACGCAGGCATCGACTTGACCTGTGAAGTCACGCTGAGCGGCAATCGTGCCTTCCACCGTACCGTGCGGATCAAACGTGAGAACGCCCAAGTGCGAAACAAGATAGAGGTATGCACGCTGTTTATTGCTTAAGCTAATGCAACTGAGAAATCAGCTGCACCTAGTAACGTCCAAAGCGGTCTACTCTTAAAGGGAACGCTTGATTGGGAAACACGTGCCAATTTTTTTCCTCGGGAAAGTGCGTAATTGCCAAGCTTTACAGCAGATCCACTTGTGGTTGGTGGTGCTGGCAGCTTTCTGCAGTGAATCGACAGTTTCGGCCGCCACTTGCAGATATATAGCGCTAGCAAAGTGAGAGCCACACAGTGGGTTGTTATTTGGAACAGTGGACAGCGCTGTATACGTACAAATTTGAGAAATAATATAGCAGGGCATTATTGCACTTAATATCGCGAAGAAGATATACGTAGCAAAGATGACAATCACAACGTGCATAATGAAAATCTTTTTTTTAAATTATGGGGTTTCACGTGCCAAAACTACTTTCTGATTATGAGGCACGCTGTAGTGAGGGACACCGGAAACTTCCACCCCCTGTAGTTCTTTAACGTGCACCTAAATCTAAGTATACGGGTGTATTTCGCATTTCGCCCCCATCGAAATGCGGCCGCCGTGGCCGGGATTCAATCCCGCAACCTCGTGCTTAGGAGCCTAACACCATAGCCACTAAGCAACCATGGCGGGTCAATGAAAATCTCTTCAGTTACACTTTCGTCATCATCCATTCTGGGTCATCAACGTAAGTTTCACTTCGATGGCGCTTTAATGAACCTTTGATTAAACTATATGAAGGTTTTGAACTTGCTCCTCATTTGAATGCCCTTGAGCTTTTCATGTAAAGGAAAAACGGCACTAAACATTGCAAGCTCACTGAATCTTGAATTGAGTAAGGAAGAGCTCGAATGAAAATATCATGCTACTAGAAGTCCTTGGTGTTCCAAAGCAAATGCAACTTGCCTTTTTTTTCTGTGTAGAATCCGCCAGGTTAATGCAACGTTTTAAAACCAGTGCGAACTGCTAAATTCGAAAGCCTCCCATTGTAAACAGTGCGCATAAAAACAGAGACTGCCCGACAATAAGATAGGATCAGCACTATCGATAAAGTGGAGCTTTAACGGAAGGCGAGGGGAGTCTCTATAACTTAAGGTGCAATAGGAAAAGAGAGAAATGAGACAGTGGGAACGGGAGAGGCAACAACATGGCGCAAAAGCACGAATAAAGGCACGGTGTCTGCACAAGCTGGTCGTTATAGGTGCTTCTAATACACATGGTGTCGCCGTGGGGTGTACTTATCTAACCTCTATAGCCCGCTCTTAATTGAAAACTGCACTTCATCAAAAATACTTAAGGTTCATCTGATTATCGCTTCCGTGCCATGTCACCGGGTATCTCTGCTGCTGTTTTGGCCTTTCCGTCCACTCCCATCTTCGTGAGCGCGTCCCGCAATACAGTCACGCAAGACATTCCCATTACGCCTGCTATGCAGATTCCAATTTCCAAAGGCAAAATTTTTGTCAAAGTCAACGGCTCGGGAAAAGCTACCCTGAACTTGATCACGAGCTACGATGTTCCCGTCAGCGCGGATTTTTTGTGCAAGGTAAGACATTTTGCCTTCTCATAATTGTGATAGGACCACGAAAACTCACTATCAAAATTAATCTGGCCTCTGTTAAGCGTCAGATAATTCATGCAATTGTTGTATTCATATAGGATGTTATGGCCAAGTATTGCACCAGGGTGGCCAATCCTGCCCTGGTGAGGGAGTGCGCGTTACCGGTTCTGGTCCGCGGGATCAGGCCGAGCTCCAAGCCTGTTTATGCAATTTTATCAACGCGCGGATTTTTTTTAGTCCGGTGGAAAATTGCGCGGCACCGGGATTCGAACCACGATCCTCTTGCACGCGAGGGGGATGCTCTACCTCTACGCCACCGCTGCACCTTCGGTGAGGGAACAAATGCGAGTTAATGACATCTTAGTTGAAATCAAGAAAAAGACATAAGCATGGGCAGGACATGTAATGAGGAGGGAAGATAACCGATGGTCATTAAGGATTACGGACTGGATTCCAAGGGAAGGGAAGCGTAGCAGGGGGCGGCAGAAAGTTAGGTGGGTGGATGAGATTAAGAAGTTTGCAGGGACAACATGGTCACAATTAGTACATCACCGGGGTAGTTGGAGAAGTATGGGAGAGGCCCTTGCCCTGCAGTCGGCGTAACCAGGCTGCTGCTGATGATGATTATTAATTCGTGTAAGCATCCTAACTAAGCAGCATCGTAACGAAAATCAAGAGGCAGCTTTGTTTAAAACTTAGTTCGGGGCTAAGCGTTTGTGGCACTGTGCGCTTATAGCTTCAAGTGACCGTGTGTAGTGTATTCCTTAAACATTCTAGGCTATCTCATGATACTGCAGGATCTTGTTAGGGTTTTATCACAGACAAATGAATGCGTATCCGCTCCTCTGCTGAGCTCGAGTAAGCAACGCATAATTGATTTGCCCAAAGCGATACCAGATGAGGACGTCGAATCGATTTGCCTCGGCTACGAAGTAACGAAGCATAGGTTGCTGTAATATAGCTGCGGTACATTGCATTGCTGAGTGGGCTATTGACCGGTAGTAAATGCAGCAGAAAAATGTTCCGACATTGCGAGCGCGACCATGCGCACTGACCGGTGTGTGCGTGCAGTTGCGCCACGAAAACCCGACGGAGAATTCGTTGCCAATTAGCGTGACAGTGGTTTTAGCGCTGAAGAAGGTGGGTCCTGGATTATTGTCGGAAGATGTGTTAAAGATTAAATTAGTGCCAGACATGTATAACATGTGTTCATCGTCTTTGGTAACAACACGTGTCTGCAAGTTTGACGCTAATAAACAAAATTCTAAAGACGTAAATGGGGCACACATAAACATGCGTTGCGTCCAGGTTGAGTCATGATCAAGCGAGATCAAGTGTCAATATTTCCGGCCGCTAGACATCGCTACTTTTACTTTAAAAGAAGACGGTGATGGTGAGGGCCAGCAATGGTAGGAACATGTTGTGGTCATTACCCCCGCATTCATAAGCACACCTCTACCTCAACTCATTTGACTCCCCTGCTTAGAGAGCAGCACGACCTCTACACTGAAGTGGTCACAATGTTTTCTAAAACGCCTCAGTCAAAAATTATGACGGACTGTTGATAAAGGTGTCCAATTTGCCTAACTTCATTCGAAGGCAGTTAAGACACTCAAGGAAAATTATTTGTGCAGTTTTAGTGTCTGCATAATTATTGAGTAATATATCAACGCCTTATTTATAAAAAGAAAGCAAGTACTAACTCAAAGCGCAGGTATTATTTCACCGCTTACAGCATGCTGTATCGTATATGAAACACATAAAACAACTCCTAGCATAACATAATCGAAAAGAAATCGAAAAGAAAGAAAATCTTATCTAATCACCCGCGATTTGCATTTTCCGGCCAGCACTTAAATACATAACGACTTTAGCACTGGCAATAATTTTTGAGCTATTTTTCCTTTAAAATACGTATGGCCGAAGCTCGTCCCACAGTATGCAAAATGTTTGCAAATAAACTGGCTTTCTACAATTTATAAAGTTGAACCCAGAATACAAAAAAATATCAGGCTGTTTGTTTACTTTCTATAAGGCTACTTGGATGTATCGATCGAAAAATACATTCGGGTGGTTCTGTGAGGCAAGCAATATTTGCTGTATCGTATATTATAGAGCATGCAGTTATGTGCTGCTTTGTGGTCAACAGAAGAGATATATTTCCTCGTGAAAGAACAAATTTGTCGGCAAAATGTATAGTTTGCATACAGTTTTTAACCATTATCGGTGCACGATATGTAAGAAAATGAAAATTTCAGCAATGTTTACAATTAAGGTAGCTGAGGCACACACTGCAGACGGATTTGCCCCATTACGGGTCCAAGCGTGCGAGTTTCAGATCAATTTGCACCCTTAAGGACCACTAGGCGTATAAATCGGTTTACAGTGTGCTCTGTTCTAGGAGCTAATAAGTATAGAAGCCGCAAATACCTCTCGGAAAAGGAACAAAGTTTCCTTTCGGTTTTCGACAAATTCAAGGATTACACAAAGCAAAAACTAACATAAAACCAAGTATACGAACAATCCGGGCTAGATAATGAAGGCATGAATCAGTCATTCAAGGATGGCGTCAAGAAATTTTAATGAAACTTGTACTAGCTCGAGCAGTGAGAAATATGCCCTATCTCTTAAAGCAGTGCGTCAAGCTTTTTCACTGGTTCTGATGTCCTTTTACAACATTTCTGCCATTTAAATGTGCTTTTGCTTGATAAAAGATAACCTCACAACTGCATGGTGTACCTTATGAGATGCGCGATTGCTCCTAAATTTGCAACTAAGAGCTTGTTTAGAAAAAGTGAAGCGGATTTAAGCATATATGGCCTAAACAAAAGCATGTCTATCTTTTTTTTTCGTCAGAAAATGGAATTTACGAGAAACAACTATTCTTTCACCATTACTAAAGCTAAGCGACACCTCGTACATCTCGGCAAACATAGCAGGGCCTTCAGCATCATCTCTTTCAGCAAGACCGAGTGGGATAGTGCTCCTCGGTGATTACTGCGATAAAAAATGGCTTGAAGACTGCCCGTTCGCTGCAGTTCCTCACAGCAGGCAAAGAAAGTGCCTGATTACCAAATTACGGTTCGGAAATTGTGAGAAAGCTTATTGCGCAATAGTAACTGAGCTTACAACGTAAAGTGGAAAAATAATGACGTTGACATGTTAGTCGTGACTGGCTCACAAGCTGCCAGCGAGCGTGGGCGTAGTTGACCATATAACAAGAACTATTACTGTCTTTGTAGTCCCTCGTCATGGATAGGCTGTTCCTTACTCAACTTTTCTTTTGCATTGTAGTTTGATCTCAACATCACATTTGACGACATCAAGTTCACCTTCGACAAAGCATTGTACGGTGAGTCTCTCTGCGTTGCGGCGCGTAACTTATTTAGATCGCAGCTCTTGCCCGTTCCTGCGGCGAGTGTCGGTGGCGTTGGCAGCTTTGGTGGCGTAATGAGTGAACGAGCGCTGCGAAAGTTGAAAGAGCGAAAGCAGAGCGAGATATGAAATACGCGAGCCGTGAACGGCGGCCTTCGTTGACGTGCGCACGGGAAATTTGTGTCATACGGATCCGCCTAACCGTTGTATACGTACTCCTAAATTGTCTCAACTGGACCGCTCGTTTCGTACTATCATCTGCTTACGTCAGCTCTCTATCGCGCTTCTCTGGTTTGCTTGGTTTGGTCTCGTTCGCACTTTTTTTCTATTATCATGGTTTGCTATTTTTTTGCAATCGGATTGTATGCGCGACGCGAATTGTGTAGTACTTCTGGAAGCACCCTAGTGGCAAGATGACGATCGATCGCTGCCGCGTGATCTGGTCTTCTGGAAAATGCCTACACGGCGTGGTCGAAATATCGGTAATTAATAAAAAGCGTGAAAGTCAGTTAACAATTACGAGTAAATAATCGCATTTGCTTGGAATGATGTAAGAAACCATTCTCTAAACACGACGTTGAAGACCTCCATTGTGTCATGCCATAGAATGAGCTTATGCTCATCGTAAAATCGTGCATTACGCAAGATAACGACGAAATGAAATTCGTTGAAAGAACCAACATTTCGGTGAATAGCTTAGAACTTATCATGTGTCACTTGAAATCTGCATTTGTAAATGTTCGCAATCAAGAGCATCTACAAAAGAGTGATCTTCGTAGTGGCTCGAAAGTAGCCCCAATTCTTAGCAACATCTTATTGAGCAAAGTTATCAGGCTGATTCTGAGCAGTTGAATGGCTTGGCCTCCAAGATATATCATTATGATGACGGTTACCTGATCATATGTGAAGTTAATGACATGAAAACGAGAGTGGTAGATATCCTCAAACAGAGAAAGCAAAAAAATAGAAGCAAAGAAAGAAAGCAGAAGCGGCCTCGATTTTACGATTGAGTTACGAAAGCAAACAAACCTTCAGTTATTGGCCTAACGCTGATGTTCAACCATAAACTTGTGGGCTGGCTGTACGCATCTAGGTCGCAAAATCCACTCTTACTTTACACTTCAGCCCACTCAAACGTTTTTAAAGATGGCATTGCTGTATCTGCGATACGAGTGGCCGTGTCAAAGTCATGTGTGGACACGTTGCGCAGCAATTTCTTTGGCCAGATTCATATATTAGAGGAGGCCACTTACCAGACTACATTGTAACTAGGTCTTGTGAGAAGGTGGCATGATGAATCAAGGCGTCTGGCAGACGCGAAGACCACTCAAACGATAGGCAAAATCAGTTCACCCTACTGTCGTATGCTCACAAGCTTGCACACAACTTGTTGTGTACAAGCTTGAAAAAGAATGTTGCTTGATGGAACATGGTTATAACACCGCGTTTTGAGGCCAGGACAGGACTGTCGGTGACTGTCCTCTGTGCATTCTTTATGTCCGGCCCTCAAAACGCACCGTTATAACCGCCTTCCATCAAGCCAGCAACCAATCGGCCCATATGAGTCTCTTAATCAAGAATCTTGCACACCGATATTGTGTGAGCGTCGTTTTCTCAGTTTACAATAAGTTGGGAAGCATCTGTGCGCGTGTGAAGCACTGGGTAGAAGATGAATCTAAAAAGAAAGATAAGTGTGCCGTCAAACACAGAAGCCTGTTAATTCCATGTGCGACAAATGTAATCTACCAGATTTCTCTGTCCTGCAGTAATACCTATATTGGACAGACTGGAAGGTGTGCCAACGTCAGAATACCAGAGAACCAGAGAGAAATTTCGAAAATAATGATCGGCTTTCAAAATTAGTTGCACGCTGCACGAAGCATCAGTACAAGTTACTGTTTAACAACACAGTGATCTTAGACAGGCACAGCAACATGAGAAACAAATAATCCTGGAGACTTATCATATTAGCAAAAACAGTACGAAGGGCATCAGCCAGCCATCTTCAAAAAGAATTTTTCAAAACAAGCAAAATTCTTCAAAAACAAGCATAAGCATGGTTTCCAGAGCTAATTCTGCTCGGACGTGTTTTTCCGTAGCTCCAGATCTTCGCCAATTTGGCTGGTTTTTCCTCTCTACTGGAACCCTGTTGTTTATCGACCGCTTTAGCAGTTCATAACCACTACTGGCGGTTATATATACGCTATCGTCATCTACACCCTCCTGCTGCGTCAACTACCCCGACTTCTTGTGTGGCTTCGCGAGTGAGAGCGCCCCCGCGGCACTCGCCTCGTCGGGACGGAGCATCCAAGTCACTGTCCGCTGCATCGAGGGGGCGGAACATTACCAATGCAACTGCCACCCAAACCAGGAGCGTCTCCTTCGTGGGGACGAGTGCAACGGGCGAATGATGGATACCACCAGCATGGGGACCAACAGCCCTGCTGTCAAGGCGCACACCTTCGCGAAGAGAAGGACGGAAGCTACTGGCCTTCCATCGGACGAAACATGTAGCTCTAGCACCTACAAAAATACGTCGCTCATCACAAGGCGTGCCCGCACGTCCGACACGTATGTCTCCTGTGTCGCCAACGACATCATGGTACAAAGTGGTTATCAAGCATCGTGCTAGGTGTAATATGTTCACTCTACCTAACCGCATCATTCAAGCGGTCCTGGACGCCTGCCTCGGGGCTTCCTGATTTCAAGGTTTCGGTCTACACAAACCTACCGATACGGTCTCAGTACGGGTGTCTGCTATGACACTAGTTTATAACCTCAAAGAACTGCCACAGATAGAAGTCGCAGAACAATGTGTCCTTCCAATCCAGGCGAACCTCACCAGTGGTACTAATTTAAGGCGCTATGTGGTTAATGGCATTTACCATAACGAAGAAACCGAAAGGCTCCTGCAGAAACTATTGTGTCCCACACACAAGGTCGTGGCTGCTCGCTACCTAGGCAGCGGTCGTACCTGCCTAACCACGCTTCAAGTTCCTAATTCCCCACCTGAACGTATCCTATATTACGGCTGCGTTCTGCGACCGCGTCAGTGCAAGTTTCCGTTGTGCACTGCAACTCTTGCTTCAGACAGGGACACATGAAGTCATCCTGCCCCTACCCACCCAAGGGCGACACCATGGAGCCTGAACCATCAGCATCATTTAGATGCGGGCTATGTCAAACAAACGATCATGACATCACTTCCATGACGCGCCCTAAAAAGTTGAAGGCCACTAAGAAAGCTCGACAACGCCGTCTCAAGGAACGCCGTACAGTGCTCCGGCATCGTCATGATGGAGCGCGGTCGTCGCATTCATCGTCGACGTCTATTCCTGCTCATACGCCTAACCCGGCATCTATGTCGATACCACTCTCACCCCAAGAACTCTTGCGCTTAGTTGCGCAACAGCTCTAGCATCTCACCTCGGTTTTACTGCCCAACCTTAACCTGTGATGGTTGATACATCTTCAGTGTGCCAGAGGGCATTTTAAAGCGGAACTGCCGCGGCATCTTTGGAAAAGTCGGAGAGCTGCGCCAGCTTCTCAGATATGAGAAGCTGCGTGTTTGGGCTCTACTGCTTCAAGGATACAACAGCCTGCCACCCATTTCGGGATTTGTGGCATACTCATCGCCTTCAATGTTGGACCGTAGCCCGATGTCCCTCCAGGAAAGGCTGCAGCTTATATAAGATCCGCTCTTCATCAGACCCGTGTTGATCTTTCACGGTGGTGCACTTTATGGCAAGAAGTCACAACCGTATTGCTGCGTCTCCAACGTACGGACGTTATCATGGTTTCGGACTATGTTCAATCCTACAGCGGCCGTGCGGCTCGGTTGTGTATCGGCTAGTTGGCGCGCCTACGACAGAAACATCCTGGTTGCCCCATTATGGTAGCAAGAGATTTTAAGGCTCCCCATCCCACGTGGGGTTACGCCATTTGGAGTGCGCGTGGTACGCATTTGCTGGACACATTTGTGGACGCCCAGTTCACGCTGCTTATTAAAGTGGTAGTGCCCACCCATCGGCGTTACCACCCTCGCGCGCTGCCACACTCACCGGACTTACGTTGGTGTCTAAGAAGGACGACCGTCTCGTGGTCATGTGAAACCGACTGCTGGAATAGCGACCATCATCTGATTCGTCTTGAGTTATCTTCACGCGGAACAGGCCGCTTCCGACGACTACGTCAAGTGGTCGAATGGGATCGATACAGCACGGTATCAGAGAACACTGTATCCAACTCCATGCGGTACCCATCCCATTCTCCTAATGCGGCATTAGTTGAGGCCACACGTACTTCGTGCGTTGATGAATCGCGATTCAAACCAAATTTGTTACTTCTGCGTCTCTGGCCATCGCGTCGCCAAGCAGAACTTGCATCAGAACATGACCCTGCATCAAATCGCCTTCGGTTAGAGGCCCATCGCCCTACTGCAGTAGCTCGACGCCATGAACACCGCTTAGAACGTGGCCGCTTGATCAACTGGGGCTCTTTACTCGCTCCTTCGTTGTCCAATGCCTCTATTTGGCGCACCTTCTGAGTAATGGAACTTGGTCGGCACCCTCCAGAAACCGCAGCCTGCGCCCTGTTAGCATTCGGTCAGACACCAGCAGTATTCGCGGAAACTGTCGCCCACACCTTTATTCCTGCTTTGGACACAGCATCGCCTCCTTTCGTTGTTCAAAATTGCCTTCCCGTGGACGCAGGCACGCCGCCTATGGTCCCCGACATCGAGGGTATCCAAGCTCTCTTCACTATGGCGGAATTTTTAGCGGCAATAGACCTGTTGAAGCCATGCAAGGCACCAGGACCGGACGGCATACGGTATGAACTTTATAAAAACACGGAAGGCAAGGTTCTCTATGTGTGTTGCGGGACATAAACGAATCTTGGGCTACTCGAGTCATTCCCGATCCTTGGCGACATGCAGAAATGGTCCCTATACCCAAACCCTGAAAGCTCCAAGACAATATCGCTCATTTGAGCCCAATAGCGCTAACCTCAACGTTAGGCAAGCTGATGGAGCGTATGCTCGCCACACGTATTACATGGTGGCTCGAGCGATACCCCTGTTATCATGTTGGCCAAATCGAGTTCCGTGCTCATTTGGGCGCTGAGGGTGGCCTTGCATACCTTTCTTCTATGGTGCTCATCGGAGGCCGCTCCCGAAGAATTCGCACCATTCTGGCAATAGACATTCCTAAAGCCTATGGCCGTTTTAGTCACGAAGCTATTGTTCGAATTGACCATTAGCTTCAGTTCGCTAGCCCTGTCTGCACATTCGTCGAAGAATTCCTGCGCGCTCGCACCTTCTCCATTCGCCTGGCTGGCCAAGCAGCAGGTCGGTTTGCCGCTCATCGGGATGTCCCACAAGGATCTGCACTCACGCCAGTCCTTTTCAACATTGCCCTCCTTCCACTAGCTTGGAAGCTAGCGACGATACATAACGCGCAGTACAAATTATATGTAGATGACATCACTGTTTGGTCAGTTCATCCTGAAACCTGCCACCAAAAACAAGCGCTCGGAGAGGCCCTAAACGTGATACACAACTGGTGTGCTCAGATAGCGCTTGAAATTTCCAAGGACAAGATGGCGCTGTCTACTGGCA
Organism: Dermacentor albipictus; assembly: GCF_038994185.2. Classification (NCBI taxonomy): domain Eukaryota; kingdom Metazoa; phylum Arthropoda; class Arachnida; order Ixodida; family Ixodidae; genus Dermacentor; species Dermacentor albipictus. Next base: position 337,058,814 of record NC_091821.1, read on the forward strand.
ATCCGGCCTCTCCAGTTATTTCTGGATCAGCCACTTCACGAGGCTTCTACTCTCCTTGTACTCGCCCTTGAAATGGATTCCTCAGTATCTTGGGAACGATGGGTCAAGCATGCAAAGCAACAGGCCGCAGAAGCGATACAGTTGATACGTCGGATTGCGAAGAAATCTGGCGAGTGAACATGGCTCGCCTTCTTGTACGTTCTGTACTGCAAGCACGACTCGTCTGCAGAAGGCAGAGTGGGCTCGCCTTGGGGGTGAGCCATGCGCGCCATAACGGAACTACCACGTCTCACTCCGTTGCCAAGCCTACAGGCCGAGTCCCAACTAAACACTATCAACGAACTCGTTCACCAATGTCGATGCTCACGCGCCCTAAAGCCATCAAATTTCTGCTCGGCTGCTTCACTGGCCCGGTACATGGGACATGAAATAGATAATCCACCTTCTACGAGACCCAAGGTAGCTCCGTGGAACAGGGCATAATTAGGTCACAATAAGCCTCTTGGTCGTCCGTATAGCCCGGTTCCTAGCCAGACGAATGCCCAAGTTTCCCGCCTTCCTCGTGCCGAGGATAATGACAACGATGCGACTCTTGTAGCACACACTGATGCCAGTGTTAATGACACCGTGATCCACACAGCTCTCGTGTGCCTATTGATACCAAAGGCAGGCCAGACGTGCTCATATGTTGCTGATCCTGCACCACCGGCCTATCTTGCCAAGCTTTCCACCATAGGAGACGGCGTGACCGCGTTGCTCCCTTCTGTTAAAGCTGCTCGATATTCTCAGCCGATCATTCGCATGGACTCGACTCAAGCCATCCACAACATACGTACGGTGTATTTCTGTCCACTCTACTCTCAGGCAGCATTCACCGTCTTGCTGCCACTACGAATATCCTGGTACGCATCGAGTGGGTGCCTCGAGCAGCCCTGCCAGGTCTCCTTGAAGCAGATTTGGCAACCGACCCACAGATTACTACATACCCACTTCTGCATTTTCCTAAAAATTCCTGTGGACAACTGATCCTGGAAAATGAAAACCTCTGACGTACCACACGAGCTCTTGTACCTCTTTATCGGTCAGACCTCCCTGGTGGATTAACCCACTGAGAGGAGGTTACATTAAGGAGGCTGCGTGTCGGAGTCGCGCTCATCCCGTGTGTGACCGCTCTCTGGCCACCACAGTATCATGGTCCTTACGCCCATAGCGCCCATTTTGTGAATCAAGAATCGAAAAGGTTACAGTGACACCCTTACTGTGCACGTTCCCAGGACTTCATCTAAGCCGTCTTCACCACTTCCGGGCAACAGGCATTAGGCCTGGCCACACACCCGACCTTGAACGCTCGATTCATGAACTTTATCATCCTTCACTTCTAGATTTTTTTGCAGGAGTCAAATCTGTTCGTGTACTTTGTATTAGTTTTGTATTGTACCTAAGGGCAAGCTTTACAATTAAAAAAGCGCAAGCGTTAGACAGATTGCGTTGCCTTTCGTGTTTTCTCCTTTTGTTGTTATCTCGGTTTCTGTAGCACATGCGTATTCACGTTCGCGTTTACGTCGTGTGCAATAAATATTTAGCTGAGAGTCAGTGCTGTCAGTGTGTTCTTCTCTGTCGTCCAAGTTGTTTCTTGTTCTGTACTAGTCAATTCAAAGTTGAAAGCGGGGTTACATGATAATTATCTTCACCGTTTCTTTTTGGTGTCAAGAAAGAAAAAAAAAACGAGCTAGATTCTTGGTAATCGCGTCGCTGTTAAATGTCTGTTTTTTATTGTTATTCAAGCAGCGATTTGTTAATGTGAACATGAAGTGTGATGCTGATTTGTGAAGTATCCTGTGCGACAGGCTAAAAAGTGCTAAAAAATTAACATCATGAAAGGCCATTATACCAAACACACACAGCTGATGATACAATAAGCAATTGAACTGAATAATGTTCTTGTTTCTGTTCTTTTTTCCATGGTATGTGCTCAGCTTCGAGGAAATTTGAAAGGAAGTACGAGATGACGGTTTGTGCGAGGTAAGATGAAGAATCTCTCAGTTGTAAGGTTTGATGTTGCTCTACTAAAAAGAGTTAGCGATACGTAGTTCAGCAATGTGGGTGTCTGCTACCACAAGCGCCGTTGCCCATCGGTATAGGTACTATATACATTATCAGACCGAGCAGGCGAACAAAGTAAATACAGCGAATTTTGCTTCTACTTGCTGTTTGGCTTAAATAGCTTTATAAATATGAGGAATAACTACCTATATGCGAAAACAAATGCACGCTTTTCTTCGAAATAAACTGGTGACACTGTAACAACACCATTATAGGCGGCTGCTTTGTAGATCCTCAATCAAATAAGAAGTGCCTTCTATAGAACATTTTATTCTGTTTCCGTTCGCAATGTGTAAATTGTGATTTCCACTAACAGTAACTGTTGCCGACGCTGGGCCTAAGCCATACAACTTAAAAAACGCACACGAGACACGGTAGATTAGTCACGCTGTGGCGCCCCTAGCATCTGCCTCGCTAGTGCCCGTTTATTACAACATCACTGCGGTAGGGGGGAAATAGAGTGAAGAGGCCAAGGTTGCTGAACCACTGTCTGCTGTACGCTGCACCTCGCTTTCTTTGCGAAGATACGGCGGTCAACACTTCGTGTCGAATATCTGCTTGAAGTCCTTGTCGTATGTCAGGATCTTCCTTGGACGACGTGTTCTCGATGATCTCCGAACAGGCGGTGAGTCGGAAGTGATTTCTGTCGTGATGGATCGGCTGGGTCAATGAAAGGAGGAGACGACCCAGCACTGTCGTTGTAATCCAGGTGTGGTGTTCGAAGCGCTTCCAGAATGACACTACCATCATCAGAGGATGGCTGTATACGTCTATCATTATGCTCTCATTATCGGATCAGCTGGTGATGATGAAGGGTTCCGACGTGGGTCGTAGATGCTGTCTATTTCGCCTACATTTATCACCGTCTTCAGTGAGTACTCTGTAGGAACGTGGTGCAACCTGGTCGAGCACTGTTGCTTTTGGTGTCCATCCCCTCTCACCTTGCAGACGAACGACGTCACCTGGCTGAAGCTTGGATGCCTTGTTTTGCTTAAGCACGTTGAGGTCGCCTTGTAACTTTTCGGCTGCGAACTTGATTAAAGTTGGGAAGACCGGGCCTGAAGCGGCGGCTCATTAGTAGCTCACCTGGTGAACCACCGCATCAAGAGTAGATGTGCAATAGTTCAGAAGGCCTTGATAGAAGTCACCTCCTGAATTAGCGAGTCTTCTTTAAGCTATGTTTTACCACTTGCATGCCTTTTTCCGCGAGTACACTGGAACATGGAAACCGAGAAGTCGACGTCATATGCTTAAAGTTATGGGGCACTGCAAAGCGGGCGAACTTTCTTTATATAAACTGCGGTGCATTGTCACCGCGAGAACTTCCAGGGGCACTCCGTGCCTAGCAAAAATGAACGACATTTTGCATATCGCTTGTTGGGATTAAGTATCTTGTAGTTCCTCAACCTCAGGATAATTGGTATAGACGTCGTAGACCACCAGGTAGGTTTTACCTGCGTATTGACATAAGCCTGCTCCAACCCTTATTTATGGGGAGCATGGTTTTTCTATCATCAAGAGCGATTCCTTAGGTTGGGCATATGCATTGATATTGTGAGTTTCACAGCTGTTGACCATGTTTCTGAGGTGTTGAGCCATGCCGGGCAAGAACATCAAAAGCCTCACCTTTGCGAGCTATTTGTTTATGCCTAAGTGGCCTGCATGTAGCCTATTCAGCATTTCGGTTCGTAATGTACTTAGTATAACCACTTTCACTTCCTTGAATAACAGCTTTTCTATAACCAACAGTTCCGAGCCATACGCTTTGTGCTGTCCTGTAAGCGGTTGCTCAAATTGAAGAAACGAAGCGCGTCCCGTATAGGCGCCCCATCAGTTGCCCTATTACCTGTTGAGAGTCGTTTTATCGAGAGTCTGGTACGCGTTCAAAGTTTTTTAGTACACTGCGCAGTGCGTAGGTACTTCTCTTACCGAGGGATCATCTTTGAGTTTTACATAATGTTTAAAGATCACCTGGGGCAGACAGCATAATTCCGTTCCCTGAGCTGGGATAGCGAAAGAGGCGGACAAAGAGGTGCACGAGAAATTGAAACACGCATTCAAATAATTAACGGAAATTCACTCATTATCTTCGTCACTAATTAGTTTACGGCACATTGGAATCTACGCATTGTAGTCGATGAGTTTGCAAAGCGTATGTGCTTAGAAGGAATTTTCGGGATGGCACCAGTTTCGAGATAACAGTTTCCAAGGTGTGCAATGAAATACATCGACATTACAATTACTTTTTGGCTTCAATGCATAAAAGAGCGTTTTGTTTAAAAAAGTGAGTAGAACAACAACGCACTTTTACCGCGAGTTTGATGGCGCATATCTCAAAAACCCATGCCCTTCCCAAGATGTTTTTCTGGTGGTAATGCCTGGCAAGCTAACAACCAGCTACTATTCGTGAATTGCTGTATGGGAAGTAATTAATTGTAAGGTTAATATGCGAATATTTGTCAATAAATTGATTGTTTGTTTAGATTTCTCGTGTAAATAACGTCCGCCTCTTTGAATATTCCAGTTCAAGGAATGGAATTATGCTATCTGCCACAAGTTATTTTAATATCTCTGTGTAATTTGTAAAACCTAAAAATGATCACCTCTAATTGGCTGCCTTTATAAGCAAAACATACAACACTCAACTTGTCCTTTTCCCTTTATATCTTTATTTTGCGCTAATGGTCATAGGTTTTATGGTCTGAAATTGTTCAGCATGAACCGACTTGCCCAGCAGCACCGACTACTGTGATAGTGCAATGGTTAATTCGCGCGCATAAAGCTCATTCATGAGGAATGACCTTGAAATAGTTTGCGAAAGTATCCTAAATGCGGCTTGCGTGGCGTAGGCTGCGCACCGCAACGAAGTAGGCCCGACTAACACCCACCATGGGCGCTATAACGTAAAACTATTCCAAACTTTTCTATTCCATTTCTGCAATCAGCCCTCCTCTATGGGTCAATAACTTCTTTAGACCACCTCCACTTCACCTGTCTGTCACGCGACGTCACGAATACCGCGATAGCTCCCCATCTCATATGACGTGTGCACACTGATTATGCATGATTTGACCGAACAAAAGAAAAATAGTTATTTCTGATTCGACGCCTTTTCACCGTTAGCCCTCTGCAATAGGTCAGAAGCTTTCGGGCTGCACCCACTTCACCTGCCTGTTGCGTGACATCACACAACCGCAAGAACTCACCGCGTCAAAGTGACATGTACGCGTGAATGATGCATTAATACGCCGGACAAAACTGAATTTTCTTCTGAATAGCCGCAGGCTGCCCCGTTCCGAAAGGAATAAAAGATGGCTGCCACCAAGCGCTCAGGCACTGGCTATCTCAGGCACTGGCTATCTCGGTTTATTTGCGAACAATAAAACATTTTGCGCGGCCCTGTAACGTTTTCGAACACTTTTGGCGCGTTTACGTCCTCGCTCTGCCAACTCTTCTTTGACGAGGATCCTTCTTACCTGCAATTTTAACCTTCCGTTGCATGCCGCCGCGATTTTCGGCGAGCCACCGCAAGCTAGTAAGGAAAAGTGTACCAATCGCAGACGCCGGTACCACCCTCTTCATCGGGTTATCGATTTTCAGTACACTGGCTCGGCCCCATTGAATCCCTCTCCGCTTGAGCGTGCTCTTCGCGTCTTGTCAGCCAATTAGATAAGACAAACCCCGCAGTGCAGACAATGTCATTCGTTTTTAAAGCAAACAAGAGTGACCTCCTTAAACGAGGAGAGCATCTGATTGGTTTTTTCAGACAACCCTGCGGGTAGTCGCCCGGTGCTTGCGTCGGCGCATACGCAAATTTGACATCAGGAGATTGGAATAAAAACATATTGGAATAGTTTTACGTTATACGGTCCCATTATTTTTTCAGGTGTATATTTGAATTTAAATTTGAATTTATATTTATTTTTCCTGAACAAAATATACAAAAAAGGGGTGGCCACAAGAAGCTCCTGAAATCAGTTGCTTGACGGAGTGGCTGCCCCTTTACACAGCAGCAGCAGTTTAGAGAAGCGTTTGATACCAATGACTGCTTTGAAACACATCTACAGAGAATCAACTCGCAAGGGAATATGATCATTTTAAAAAATACCAAGAAACACGACTTAAGATTAGTAGGACAAATACAGCCAAAATTTATATACATACAGTATAATTAACAAAAAGTAATCTTGCATTGTTTTTTCTTGGTCACTGTGACATATCTACACATTTATTTTAAAAATTATTTAGCAAAGCGGGGAGGATACAAGTGATTTGTTGTTTTGCATATTTGTTATGAGGAAAACGTATGTGCCAAATATTACGCATTGCTACGATTTGTATCCCGGCAGTGGCGTAGCCAGAGGGGGGAGGGAGGGGAGGCACACCGAGCACATGCAGCCCCTCAAAATTTTTTATTAGTATGCAGCCTGCCTAACCCACCTTCCTGTTCCTGGTCAAGCGCGTGGCCCTTCCCCCCTCCTGAAGAAAATGTCTGGCTGCGCTATTGGGTCCAATCACTCCCAACAGCGCTTACTCGCTTTTCACAGTCTTGTGTGCTTACAACTAGTGTCACTCACTCTCACGGACGGATTGGAAACGATAGTGGGCGTGAGCATTAGTAAATGCTTACTAGTGAGTGTGGGAACGTACAACCGCCGTAGGTTTCATTCCAGGGTCACAGTGTTGTGAGCATGAGTACAGATCTTACCTTCTCGACAGGTACCTGGAGCCGAACGGAACAGGCATGGCCATACTAGACGTCGGACTCTTGACTGGGTTCAAGCCCGTTGAGGAAGACTTGAAACAGGTTTGCTCTCTCTTGACTTCCCGTTCTACTGCAGAAAGTATTTACATTCAACGACCACGCTGTGTAGAACCTTTAAGATTTCTACGCTATCTGTACAGCGCACACACACCCGCAAAATATTGCGGAGAGGTAACGGTCGCGCACCGCGAAGCGCCAGTGCAGCCGATGCCACCGCACGTCGAAAAAAACCGGTGCTACCTGTAGGCGTGGCCTCGTGTCGTCTGCTACAAAGTTTGGACAAGCCGATTTTCGAGGGGGTGGAAACGCCGTCCTTTCCCATGCGATGCACAAACACAAGGCTGGCTTGCCGATAGTGATATTCTACTGAAACCAACATTGGCTTCACCGCATGCAAACGACGACTGGAAGTCACGTCTTTAGGCGTTAGTGCATCTGCGCACGTTTACTTTCATAAGCAGCCGCGGTAGCTGCACTGGTACTCCGAGGTTCGCAGCTCCACCTCACAAATCGTTTACCGCACTGTGGAAGCTGCTAGACTCCTTAGCCGATAAGAAAGCTGAATGTTCCTAGATATGTGTTCCTCTGCAGCGCGTCGTCTCCTCACCGTCACAGTTAATAACCTTATGCGAAGTACATGCGCAAGGGTCCTGACAAGCGACATATCGCTGTAGCGTATCATGTACCAAACAAAAATAACTAATTTTGCCAGAAATCAGACAGTTACTCCCGGAACTATATTCCGCTGCGCAAGGATATTACCTCTGCACGCCTGGTACCTTCGGCAGTGCTGCAAACTACTTGCGCGTCGGAGTGTAGTTGTCCCTATATACGGTCCCAGAAAAAGCAAAGTTGCGCACACTTCCGCCATTTTGTTCCAACACAATGCGGCAAAGCCACTCATCGTGCATGCAAGAGTCGAACTAGGAAGAGCGGTTATAGATCCTTTTCGCACTAATCCTGTGAGCGCGCCATGTTTGATCATGTGCTGACGCGTCCTGCACAAGGCACACTCACCTACAGAATATTGCGGAGAGGCGGAGAGGCCACGGTCGCGCACCGCGATGCGCCAGTGCAGCGTATGCCGCCTCGCATCGAAGATGCCTCCGCTGCCTTCTTTACAGTGGATGTGCACGACGCCAGAGCGACTCAGCAAACCTCTGCTTCGGCTGATATCCTAGGTGGCGGCTAGGTGAACAACAGGTAGCTTTGGCCACAGCTTTAAAGGACGTGTAAGAGCTTTCGGAGCTAATACACCTTATACAAATGGGGCAGCAGCGTTTACGGTGCTTGTGCTAAAAGCGGTGATAGAAGTGTATTCCAAGATGTCCAAATATCTTACTTATGGATTAATCAGGATCAGTGTGTTTTGCGATTCATTCTTTATTTAGCAAACACTTCGAAGCAGCGGCTTTTCATGTTTCTGACTCACAAACGGCCCTCGCGGTGGTCATTATCTGATGGTTTTTTGTTCTGTCAAATCGCTCAGAGTTGTGCTTAGTTGCGATAGATTTGTTATTCAGAAGAACTTCAGTTTGGCCTAATTGGTGTTTACTGTATATCATATTAACCGCAAATAAAGGCGGGTACAGCGGAAGAGCCGTTACCGCCCGTGTTTTTTTTTTTTGTTCTCTTCCGCTGTCCCCGTCTTTATTTGCATTTAAATGTGATATACAGATGTGTTCTTGCTGCTGCCAAGGCTTGGAACGTTGATGTTGTGTACTTTGTAATAGCCGGTAGCGAACACGTATTATCCCTAGTCACTCGCCTACTCTGTTGACCGTCACGAAAGGCCCAGCTTCGAATATCCTTGTGCTTTCGGTGTAGGCAGTCACCTATACATCAGTGAACTGGTTCAAGTGTGCGACTCTGTGACGTATGACATACAGCTAAACCTTTTCCGACCACCGGTCTCTTATAGTGTCAATGACTTGGCATTGCACTCAGCAGTGATCCTCGCATCATCAACGACGAGTAAATATAGAATGGGCAGCGACCATTTTCCTGTGTTCGTCCACATGGCCGTATTTAGAACCAACGACTGAAAATCCTCTCCTGTCACGCAATGGTACATGCGCAGGGATGGTCTAAGCGAACCTTTGTGAGGCCTGTTCACGGATATGCTTAGCAGCAAGAGATTAGTTACCGCTGAGGTTAAGCTACCCGACCACTTCCCTGCTCCGGACTTAAAGCTAAAAAATTTATGCGCTGCTCGTAGAATAGCGGAACGAAGGCTGATGAGGACGAAGGGCGACTCACTAATGAATACTATATATAATTTCATTAACGCAGTAATCCATGGTTCCAACAGGAAACTAAGTAGAGATCAATGGGCAGCATTTTGTGCAAGCCTATTGGTCTTCTCGCTAGTCCCAAGGATATGATGGATCGTTAATAACCTTGCTGGAAACATTCGACCAAACAAATCATTTGAAACCCTAGCATTGAAGTTAGCAAAGACGCTCGCTTGTCTTGCGAATGTCTTTGCTCAAGTGTACCCTTCCGACAGATCAACATGAGTGAACGATCACGCATGTCATGACTTGCATGAACGATGACACGAATGACATCACATGCATTTTATTACGGTATGTCACGTCATTTATATTGTCACGACGTCAAAAAAAACAGGACGCAGGACCAGGATGTTAGAAACAAAAACCATCTCTGTATGCAGAGACCACAAGAGCCGACACGCCAAGTTCATCTGCTTTCAAAGGGAGCGTGGTCGCTGCTCGTGTCCCTCAATTAGTTTTCTTCTATGCTAGCCTTTAGTCTTGACATTAGCCTCGCTTCCTAGAAAGCATCGTCCCGATGATTTGTCGCCACGGCAACAGGACCAGGACATGGTGGCGGGGCAGTGAATTCACTCGGACAAATAGGGCTTCATCCGGACCGCGTGCACAAGCTCCGGTAGATGCCGTCGACGACTTGAGCAATGCGGACTATCGGGAGCAACCTCACAGCTGTGTTGTTATTGGGTGCAGGATCACTCCAGAAAGAGGCAGAAGCACAAACACACATCAGACTTGTATTGACGCACATAACACATATAAAACGGCGCACACACGCGACAGTTCTCCGAAATACGTCATAGACGACATGCATATATATATATATATATATATATATATATATATATATATATATATATATATGCTGTTGTAATTGTAACCGGCCTACAGTTCAGGCGGAAGGGCGTGTCGCCGCGTCGGACCACCTCGCGGGGCTCAGGTGGCCCTGCGCAACAGTCGATTTACGGGAGCCTCCGCGTGCCCGGTTTCCCTCCGGCGGGGTTTGCGCTCAGGAGCCCATGGCCGCAGTCACCGGGTCGCGTCCACAGCTGGCGGGGTAGCCCTGTGGCCGCTCACCCGAACAGTCGATCACCCCGGTTCAGGACCGCCAGCCTTCCTGGACCAGTTGCCCAGCGGAAGAGCGGGGCGAGGTAGCCTCTCAGCGGCCGACAGCGTTGACTCGGGTGTGGCGTAGAGACGCGGGCGGCATAGTTCTTGTGGGCCGGACGCCCAGCGAGGAAGCTCTTTGCCGTCGAATACCGAATCTCGCGCACTGCTCACGCCACGGGGCCACGGGCCACACTCTCTCTTACCACGCTTTTTGAGGCGCCACTATCGACGCTCTAAACCGGTGTTGATGATGATGATGGCTCTCTCGAGGGTGTTTGCAAAAGGTCGCTGTCCTCTTCGCCATCGCACGGCGCACTGTCTTCATATGTTTATGCTTCGCACTCGCGCGTACCACATATTATCACACTGACATCAGTGAGCCGCCGAAGAACTTTATACAGCCCGAAGTAGCGCCTTGACAGTTTCTCCGAAAGGCCGCGACGGCGAATGGGAGTCCAAATTCAAACTCTCTCTCTCTCCGGGCTCGTAGTCGACTGATTGGTGACGAAGATTATTGCCTCTCGAGTCATAATCCTGCTGCCTATGAATACGTATGCGAGCAACTTGTCGCGCTTTTTCAGCACGCTGAGTGAAGTCTTCAGCATCCGTTTCGATGCCACCGCATTCACGTGGCAGCATCGTATCTAGCATAGTTTTGACAACGAAATGCTTTCATTCGTGTTGTCTCTTGCTGAGCTGTGTTGTACGCGAAGGAGGCATACGGCAAGATTTCATCACAGTTCTTGTGCTCCACATCCACGTACATGAAGAGCATATCCGCGAATGTCTTATGCAGGCGTTCTGTCAGACCATTTATTTGAGGATGGTACGCCGTTATTCGTCGGTGAACTGTCAGACTGAGTCTTAATACTGTGTCTAATAGCTCGGCTGTAGATGCACTTCTCCTGTTAGTTAATACTACTATTGGAGCGCCGTGCCTTAGCACTACAATCTCTAAAAAACCGGGCTGCTTCACTTGCCGTGCCCCGCTCCAGAGTCTTGGTTTCGGCGTAGCGAGTGAGGTAGTCTATCGCTATGATAATCCATCTGTGAACCGCTGCAGAAGTTGGGAATGAGCCTAGAAGATCCATTCCGACTTGAGCAAATGGAGTTTCAGGCACTTCAACAGGATGGAGGAAGCCTGCTGGTTTGACTACTGGTATTTTTCTACGCTGGCATTCAAGGCATGTCCGGACGTATGTTGAACGGTCGCCGTCAGTCTTGGCCAACAGTATTTTTGCCTCACCCTACACAGCGTTCGTGTGGAGCCCAAATGACCGGATGCTGCTTCATCATGGCATGTAATACTTCACTCCTGAGAGGTGTTGGAACGACGAGTAAGTAGGTGTTTCCATTCGGAGAAAAGTTTGGCTTATACAGGACGTCGTTACGCAAGCAAAATGACGGTAGTCCTCTTGCAAGAAGCCTTGGGACAACCAAAGTGCGACCCTCCAAGAAACTAATAATAAGGGGTTGCAATTCCGGGTCGTCGCCTTACTGCTGTGCGATTGTAGCTGTGTTGACAACTCCTTCGAAGGCTGCATCGTCGTCATCTTCTGCAGTGGCACATTCGAATGGGGCACGAGGCAGACAATCGGCATCCGTATGCCCCTTTCCCGATTCATAGACAATAACTGTGTCGAATTGTTGAAGCTTAAGGCTCCAGCGCACCAATCGTCCTGATGGATCGTTTAAGTTCATCAGCCAACACAGGCAGTGGTGGTCACTGACAACATCAAAGGACCAGCCGTACAAATACGAGCGAAATTTCATGCTGGCCCACGCTACCGCAAGGCACTCTTTTCCCGTGGTGGAATAATTCGCTTCCGTACGGGAAAGGGTTCTGCTTGCATAAGCTATTACTCGTTCAGTGCCGTCTTGCCACTGCACGAGTACTGCTCCCAAGCTGACATTGCTGGCGCCGGTGTGAACCGCTGTCAGGGCGTCTTCGTCAAAGTGTCCGAGGACTGGGAGCTTTTGGAGGCGTTGCCGCAGCTCGTTGAATGCTTGTTGCTATTCTTCATCTCATACGTACACAACGGCAGCTATTTTGTCGGGTTCAGGTCGTACACCTTCATTGCTAACCACATGATTGAGGAAGAGAAGCTCCTCAAAGCCAAAGTGGCATTTTTCCGCCTTCAGCACAGCGTTCCGATTCCGCTTTCGAGGACTGACGCTGCAAGGAAGCTTCGACACCTGGCACGTAGCCTCACAGTGACCGAGTGGAACTCGCAAAACTTACGACTGACACGACTACATCGACTAAACCCTTCCCTGCAGCTCCGACCTCCACCCGGACTTCCTCGACGTGAAGCTTCGCTTCTCTGTCGCCTTTGGTTAGGAGTGGCCTTCACAAAGGCATACTCTACATTAATTGGAGTGACTGACAGTGCAGCATGCGAGGTCTGTGGCACCGAAGAAAACATCGACCACCTGCTGTGCCACTGTCCAAAATATGCCCTACAGAGATAAGAGCTTGCCAAAGCTTTCCAAAAACTGGACAATCGGCCGCTTTCTGTGCAGGTGCTGCTGGAACACCGCCCCCATCGCCCGTCGGCCCATAAAGCGGTGAAGGCACTTTTGTGTTTCTTAAGGACGACGGGTTTGTGCGACCACCTGTGACTATTAGGGCAATTTCTGTAAAACCACACGCGTCAGCGAACTTGCCGCAATTTCCTTCTTTCCTTCCCTCCTTTCTCTCCCTGTGATCTTTGCTGTCCCCTTTCCCATTCTCCCGGTGTAGGGTAGCCAACCGGACGTTATTCTGGTTAACCTCCCTGCCTTCTTCTTTTCTCTTTCCTCCCTTCCGGCTTCAGCGTGAGACCGGCAGATCGGATGGCTTGAAAAAACACATGTAGTCGCCTCAGGGGCTCGTCAAAAATTGCAGAAAATGCAATCACATCGTCCAAGTATACTAAAAATATTTGCCATTTGAGACCTGAGAGTACTGTGTCCATTAGCTGCTGAAATGATGTCGGCGTGGAGCACAAGAAGAAGGGAAGTACCTTAAGTTCATAGAGGCCGTCAGGAGTCACGAATGCAGTTTTTTCTTGGTCTCTCTCGTCAACTTCTATTTGCCAGTACCCGCTCCTTAAATCCATCGACGAGAAATAACATGAATGTCACAGTCTATCGAGAGAATCGTCTATACGAGGTAGCGGGTAAACCTCTTTCTAGGTAATCTGATTGAGCTTGCGGTAATCAACGCATAAATGTAAGCTGCCTTCCTTTTTTTTTTACTAACGCCACTGGCGACGCCCAAGGATCGACTTTTCTATGGCTGAATAACGTCGTCTAGCTTCAAACTCTCTTTTTACCTGACTTTCTATGGCTTCGCTTTCCCCTGAGGCCACCCGATACGGATTTTGCCGTATGGGCCTGGCTGTATCATCAGTGATAATTCGATGTTTGTCAACGGCGTTTGACCAACTCTCGACGTCGGCGAGAAGCAGTCCTGAAAGTGACGTACAAGCTCCAGAAGGCTTTGCTTCATCGCAGGCAGCAAGCTTGGACCAACATCGATGGATAGATCTGGAAGCACAGGAGGCAGGCTGGTGGAACCACCTTGCTTTACAGTGAAGCAGCATGCGACCTGACTGAACTCTTCGGCGTAAGCGAGTGTCATACTTCTCGTAAGATGCGGGCGCTCATGGCTAAAGTTTGTTACGAGAACTTCTCCGCGTCTAGGCTTAATGTTGACGATGCCTTCACTTGGCCTCCTCGTTTCTGTAGGCCTTCTAAGGCCTCTTGGCTAATCTTGTAGACAGCGGCAAGGAGAGCGCACAGTTCGAATTTAATGAAACTGGGCACGTAGCCGAGGCCATACTGGTGTATGGTTTTCCTGTTGCCGCCCTTCCTCACCACGGCTAGCTTCGCTCGCCGTGTGGTCGAGTATCATGTCGCATCAGCGAATGTATAGCTATAGCGTGCTCCCAGCGCGATCCATGCGTAAGGCTGTCACGCTGCACTCATCCTTGCGTTCTTGTTTGTGACACTTGCGCGTCAGGGGCTTTGGCATTCTTACCGAGTCATCCTTCCATAGTTCAACGAGTCTCGGGACTGACTTATCATAGGCGGTTGATGCCTGGCGGATTGTCGTGGCCGAGCCGGATTACTACGAGGAAGCTAAGCGAGGAGCATCCGGCCGGCATCCACGTTCTGTCTCTGCGCGTCATGGCCCTCATTGCTCGATTCAATGACTGCCTTAATAGATAATAGGCCTGCCTATCTGTAGAGCTCGGTGTTCTGCGTGTGCCGTGGCTGACCAGTAGTGGCCTTTATAGGCCCTCCAAATGGAGGACTTCCCGTTGCTTCAAGTGTGTACCGTTGAGCTGGAGAGATGCAGCTCCGTAGCCGGCCTTAGAAGTCGAAGTGGCCAGGCACAGCGTACGAATGGTGCAGGCTTCGGCACCACCAAAGTGCCTGTATACCAATGCGGTGGATCAAGTGAAGCTGTTTGCGCCACGCTTGCATAAGCTGCCGCAGCCATTCCTTTGGCCCACCGTTTTTGCTGAACGAGAAACACAGAATCCGCACTCACCGCTCAGCTGGACGCCCGATAGGTTGGGCGGTAAGAGTGAGGGAGATATTCGCCCGTTCACTTCCATGGCCGCCAACGAGAAGAAACATTGTTTTCTCGGAGGACGGCTTCATGTGGGTAGGTAGTAGCCAGGCATCGATGATTTCGAAAGCCAGCTGTATGGTAGCGCGGACTTCTTCGGTAGTAAGGCTGGTGTTTTTCCGGTCCACTGATAACGTGATGTCATCGGCGTAGAAGGTCAAGCCGATGTTCAGAACGTTCTGAAGTTCCCCATGCAGGCCTCTCATTATAATGTTAAATAGAGTCGGCGATAGAATGGCACCTTGTAGTACGCCCCCAGCGTTAGAGAACACCCTAGATTGCCTCTGAGTATAATTAAATGACATTACATGAATAACACGTCATGTATGTCATTCGTATTATGTATGTCATGTCATGCGTGCATGTCATCCATGTCACGTCTGCATTCCATATCATGCATGCAATGCCACTGTCATTTCACGCGTCTCATGTGATGTCATACTGTCATTCGTGCCATAACGCTCCCCATGCATGTCATTCATGATCCCATGTCACACATGTCTCGTTATTTTTTGTCATGACATCTCAAGCGTGCATGTCATTCATGTTACATCATGCTGTTCACATTACAAGCCATTCATGTAATGTCACGCGTGTAACAAACAGCGGATTGTAATGTTCATGGCAATGAAGGAAACGAAGAGTTGGCGTGGCGTCCATGAAGTTAGATTCTCTGTAGCACGGTGGAACATTTGACGTCATTTTAGACCCCTTGATGGCGCGCGGCGAGGAGCGTCGCAAGAGGCGCAAGCGGCGGAAGGAAGAGGTATATAGTCGCAAATCTGCTCCGTTTGGAAGCACATACGTACAAGGACACTGCGAGGCCACGCGCTCTCACGTGTCCCGCAACGCTTTGGGGATGACTGTGCGTTCAGCCTACTTGCTAACGTTCACAAGCTCTCAGCGTGCACTCGTCACAATGGTAGGGGGTTGATTTTTTTTTTATTTGTGTCGGAAGCTACTATACCGATAACATGCTTTGCCCAATTGGTACGCCTGGTATTTCCGCCAGCCTGCTTGCCCGATCCATCGTAACGAGACACGCTTTTAACGTAACGACGCAAACACTTTTATGTGTTCATCGCATTGCTGCGCATCGTTCTCCAGGGTTTATTTTTATTCTGCAGTTGGTCGTCGACGGACACGTGGACTACTACGAGGTGGCCCAGCGAAACGTGATTTTCTACCTGCCGTCCATTCCTGCGGACAGGCACGTGTGCGTCCAGTTCGGACTTCAGCAGGACATTATTCTGGGAAAGCTCCTGTCGAGCGCGGTCAAGGTTTACGCTTACTACGAACCTGGTGAGAGATTGGCCCTTCCTGTTGGTCTCACGTTCCAAATTTGCCAATTGAACACGAAGAAATTAAGTTTTCGCAAAGAGGCTCAAGTTTACCCTAAAATTCGGTTTTAATTTCTCGCAAGCCACACATGGGTCTTGTAGGTCCCCGTCCCCCCGCGTAGCATAGCAAACCGCACAAACTATAGTTAATCTCTCTACGTTCCTCTCTTCCCTCTCTCTTTCTCTATGGCACTTCATTTTTTCTGACGTTGGTCTTTTTTTGCGTGTGTGTATTAAATTTCTGACGTTTTAAATGAACATGTTCCGAATGCTATATATACATTAACTTTGTTTATGAATATACCATTACTTGTATATGCAATGACAGCCCAAAAACTGATGAAAGCAAGTCAAATCTCCTAAAATTCAAGAAATTATTGATACCAAAAAGTTCAAATAAGTATACCATGCGACACCGCAGTGAAAGAAGAAAAACAAGGAAAATACGAGAAAATTGTAAGTCGAATGGAGGAGGACGTACATAGATCCTCCTATGCAAAGAAATTAAGGATAAATTATAGGATAGAAGGTTAAACAGGACTGTGCCCGGTTCTGTACGGAATGTTTAAGAGTGCAATGAATGTTTACAAACACGATGCTTATGATTGCTTTTCAAGATTGAAAGGTAGAAAACTAAACCAGTGCCCGGTTAGCTATACAGCACTGTGGTGAAGGGAAATGGAGAAAATATTTACAGTAGGAGAGGAAGTGAAAAGTTGAGGCGGACTGTTATTGCCGATGTATTGGAATATTCAGCGCTGACTCGCAGACTTTCGCTACGTCTGGTTTACTTCAAGAGCCACGGAAGCGCCCGTGTTACCTTCCGCAGCTGTGACGTAAAAGACCTTGGTCCCAAGATTTTGTTTAGCGAAAAAGGTTTTCCGCCTAGCTGGTTAAAGCTGAATTCACACGACGGGAAGGATTGCCCGTTGTGCCTGCGCACGAGCATGACGTTTCTTAATGCTACGAAATCGCGCCTCACACGAGAAAGCCGCTGGCGAGCTGCTTGCGAGATGATTTGCTGCAGTTCACCTACGTCAAACTCGTCTGCGGTGGAATTAGTCGAATCATTCCGACACTAGTTGACACTAGTTGTTCGCAGACTCGGTACAAATAATAGACAAGAGGTACTGTAGGGTTGCCCCTGAGTCCAAGATTATTTCCCACCAAACAGGTGCTTCGCGACTAATATCCATTCCAAGGTGCCGCGATTACTTACACGGAAGTGCAACCGACAGCATGCTGATGCATGACAAATCTGAGCGACATGTCTGTATAGCCTATATAGCATCTCTCAGATCAGCAGGTTAATGCGCATATACAATCTTCCAGAGCTGCACTAAACGCCGTCAGCATCTACAAAAGCGGATTAGGTGTGGTTCACCCGAAACGTTCAAGTCATGCACGTCGTTGCGTGCGCAGAAGTCGCCAGCCCTCCTTAGTGGCGTTCGCACCACGGTGGTTTGGATTAACGTGTTAAATTATGCGGTTTGAACATGCCAAAACCACGATATGATTACGAGGCACGCCGAAGGGGGGGGTACCCCGGAATAATTTTGACCACCTTGAGTTCTTTAACTTCTTTCTTCTTTCTTTCTTCTTTCTTTATTCAATACTGCAAACCTTGTACAGGTCCAAGCAGGGTGGGTCAAATGACAACAAAACAATAAACAATAATAACAAAGTTTTAAAAAAAACATCAAAGTGTGGCGAAAGGCAATAAGGAATCATTCCAGTCGGTTACCGTGCGAGGGAGAAATGAAAACTTGAATAAATCTGTTCGCGCAAAATACGGTGTCAGGGAATTAGGATGATGGTGGCGTGTATGCCTTGACGTTGAAAGCAACAGATATGGAGAAGGGTTAATAGCTAACTTGCTCGTAAATGCAAGTGCACGGGTGCTTTTCCATTCCGCCCCATCTATATATGGCCGCTGTGGCCGAGATTTGATCCCGCGACCATGTGCTTCGCAGTGCAACGCCATATCCGCTTAGCAGCCACGCCAGGTCACTAAAGTATTCTCTGTCAAGCTCTGAGCTCGGAGAACAGTATGACTTAAGCTGCATGTTAATTTTGGCAGATCAATGTCGCTAGCATGCAGGCGATCTTGCCTATACCAGAAAGCTTGGCTATGGAGTGAATATGCGGCATTGCGTCGTTAGGAATGGAACATTTTCCGAAATGTGTATCGGGAGGGAAAAAAAACAGTTTTATTCCCTCTCTTTTCAAAAAACTGATAGTGTTGAGAAAAATTGAAACTCCAGTAGAAAAAATAGCGCACATTTATGTTTTCAGCACTATATAACAATCATCTTTAAATACGCGTTAATTACGCAGAGAACGTGAAGACAATAGAATGAACAGCTTCTAATTTTCTTCCAAAGACTTGTAATCTGAAAACAACAAAAAAAGTTCTCTTGGTGTCCGAGTCACTCTCGCTGGACACATCCCGATTATAATCGGTCGCGGTTGTTTCCATATTCAAGTTGGACCGTACGTAGACAACTTATCGAACGCGTTTGTCTTTGAGCCGGTAGTGAAGCTTGTTGTAAACATCTGTTTCTTTATGAGTTTTAATTTTCTTTTTTTTTCGTTTACCTCGCAGAAATATCATGCACCAAGTTCTACTTACCGAACACTACTAGGCCGCTTTTAAAGTTTGACTGCGAAAATCCGTCGTCAAAGCACTCGCAAGTGTGTACCTGCTTGGAAGGTGAGTTACTTGATCATGCCTCTGAAATCGCTCTCACTAGAGTTAAGAATATAGCGGCGCACTATCACTGAAGCGCACACCCTTTTAGTTAGCCTAAACGTGACGAAATAACGTACAGCGAGTGTTTACTCGTTGAATTTTTTGTTAAGAACATGCCTATATGCACCTGCAGACTTTATGCATAATTTAAGTGGAAGCTTTACGCCAGGAGTTTCTGTCTTAACACATGGTAAAATATGACATTCATTGCACAGGATTTGGTGATGTTTGTTGCATTTCAAAGAAACAAAAAAAAACTTAAAATCTGTCGACTGCACAAGGCTGTTTTTCTTATTTAGGTGGCTAATATTTTTACACAAATTGTTGAAAATCGATGCCACGAAAAAAAAAACGTAACGCAATGTTGACACTTCTGTACCTCAGTAATAAATGATAATATCACAATTAAGTAAACTGCACATCTTATAGCATGAAAGCGGATAAAAGTTACGTACTGTACATTGCTCTGAAATAGGCAAATAATTTGTGAACAAGACAAACTTTTGTAAACGCTGTAAGAACTTCACGTAAGTTGTAAACTTGTACAATGCGTTTGTCAGTTTAAGATGTTCTTACAAATGCATTTTACAAAATGGCAATATCAGCTTTTGATATGGCTTTATGGATTTATTACCTTTATGCGTCATTTTGTTTTCTGTTCCTAATGTTAAACAATTTTTACTTAGAAAATCAACGCCCTGAATAAGTATATTGTTGCCTACAGTCGGTATAATACAGCTCTCTCAAGTGCTACACATTTCGTTCAAATCGGTTGAGCAGTTGCTTACTGTGAGAATTACTGCGTTTCACTTGTGTCTGAGTAGCGAAATCAGAGTTATAATTGTGCTAACGCTTCCTCTAAGGCTGGTAACGGCACGCAAGTATTTTTTTTTCGGATATTCCAACTACAAATCACCAGGATGACACCAGTTTTCAAAAAAATTATTTCCAAAGTGTGCGACGAAATACATTGGCGTTGTAGTCATTCTTGTGCATCCATGCAAAAAAACTGCATTTGATTTTAAAAATTAAGTGGGAAAACAGCGTATTTTTAACCCAAGTTTGATAGCCCATTTCTCCGAACCGGTGCCATACACAGGCATAGTACGAAGTTGATACGCCTTGCAAACTGACAGGCAACAGTGCATAAATTGCAATAAGTGCGGCTACTTAATTAGTTGCATAATATATATATATATATATATATATATATATATATATATATATATATATATATATATATATATATATATATATATATATATATATATATATATATATATATATATATATATATATATATATATATATATATATATATATATATATATATATATATATATATATATATATATATATATATATATATATATATATATATATATATATATATGGATTAGTCGAATATTGCTAATTAGACGATTACGTCTTTCAATTTACAAGTTAACCTGTTAACCTTCCCCTCCTAGAGCGATCCAGTTCAAGGATTACAGTTTATTATCTGCTACAGGGCAGTTTTAAAAATCATCTAGTCGAAAAACACAGTGGCCGCTGGATCCAAAGCACCTTCTCGGAATCTCATCCTGCGAAGCTTTGTTTAAATGCATAAAGAGTGGTGAAGCAGATGTTAGTTTCGGTGTTATTGCAATGCCAGTGTGAGATCATGCCGCCTGCTGTCGCCCAAACCACGTCATCCATGTTACAAGCTTGCCAAACGCAGCCCCTTTGCATCTCTTTGGATTCACGCGAATGTGCTGTCGCGCACCCGTGCTCAGCCATGCATTGTCACACATACGGCGATCATTTAAAGAGCTGGTTTTGGCGTTGGCATGGTAGAAGTATATCTGCCATTGTGGTGCAATGTTGAGAGCATCGAGCTGCTGTACTGGGGAACCGAATTTTATCCTAGCATACTTCATGTAGGTGGCTGCCCTCCTAAGGATGTCAAGGATGCGTTCACGAAAGATGAAGAGGACGCTGTCATGACCATCAAGGACTGCCGAGAGGGCTTAAGATACCACGCCTGCGATGCGGTTGATTTTGGTAATCTTTTCATATCCACGTAATTTGTTTTATTGTGGCTCTTTTTTACACTAATAGAAGAGTTTACTAAGAACCAGCGCAATATTATGGGAAGGTTATTCTATCGATGACTCACTGATCACGCTGAAGGGCATATAAAATTGTTGCCTAATCACTGAATGGACGCACATTACACTGAATTTTAATACTTACCATTAGAACTATTCAATTTGAAGCACATGTTGTGGTTGCCCAATTGACACTCGTACGGGTGCTCAAAGAACATTTACTGCAACTTATATCCAGAATGCAAGGCAGCCGCATATGTTTGTCTCTGCTTGCACTGTACTTGTGAAAACTTACATGCTTCATAAAACCTGAGCGCGTGTTCAGAGCTTGCTCTCTCTCTCTCTCTCTCTCTCTCTCTCTCTCTATATATATATATATATATATATATATATATATATATATATATATATATATATATATATATATATATATATATATATATATATATATATATAACTTCTGTATGTCCGGTGCATAGGTAGTTGAATAAACGAAGGAGCACACTTACGAAAATTCCATTTTTAATGGTGTAACGTTTCGGCCGTGGCACGGCCTTCGTCAGAATACACACAGATACAAGTGCGCACCCGCTTTTATGGGCGTGCTCACATGGGCATAATCAGCAGTACATGCACGTGTACACTTGCAAATAATAACAGAAAAAGTACAGCAGTAAGTATAACATACGCCGATAAATTTTATGTATGAAATATCATTATGGTATCACGATGATGGTACATGAAGTTACAGAATGATATCAATTGCGACATGGCAAAACTAGGAACAAATTGATTTGGCATGGTTTGTCAACTCTGTACAAGAATATACACATCAAGATATGGCAGACAGGCACGACATTTTGCCTGCGCTCTCGTTGATACCGGATGACACTGTGTTAAATTTATGAATGAAAAAGGATTCTCGTACTTCTCGATCGTGGTGCGATTTGAAACCTGATTGTATTACTGTTGCTTTGATGTTGTCAAACGTATGACCTGGCAGTCGAACATGTTTAGACAATGGAAGGTGCGGCAAGCTGTTAGCGTGTGCTTTGTGGTTGTTAAATCTGATACGAAAAGATGTTTCGGTCTGACCGATATACTGCATATGGCACACTGAACATTCAAGCAGATAGATGATGTTAGTACTAATAATAATATTTGGTGTTTTACGTGCCAAAACCACTTTCTGATTATGAGGCACGCCGTAGTGGAGGACTCCGGAAATTTTTGACCACCTGGGGTTCTTTAACGTGCACCTAAATCTAAGCACACGGGTGTTTTCGCATTTCGCCCCCATCGAAATGCGGCCGCCGTGGCCGGGATTCGATCCCGCGACCTCGTGCTCAGCAGCCCAACACCATAGCCACTGAGCAACCACGGCGGGTAGATGTTAGTACTGTCGCAAGTGATGTCACCGTTGATTTTAACAGAAAAATTAGATGCTGTGCTTTTGGCAGCCATTGATGTGGTCATATGTGCACAGACTTTACAACTGGGCTTATTGCAAGGATGACAGCCAGTAGGAGCAATCGCTTTAGTCTTGGATGAGGTTACTATGTCACGCAGATTCCTAGAGCGACGATAGACCACTCTTGGCGATTCCGTGAAAATGTTTTTAAGTCAGTCGCTCTGTGTCAGTAAGTTATAATGCTTCCTGAGAATGCGCGACACGTTAGGAATAGATGCAAAATGTGTTAGGATAAGGTTAGTACGTGAAATTGGCGCCGATCGCTTGTCCGTGCAGATCAGTTCTTTCCGGTCGAGGTAGTCGGCCCTTTTAAGGGCATCGTCAATTATTTGTGAAGGGTATTTTTGTACGGTTAGTGCGTTGCGAAGTTGGTTACAGTTGCGAGTGAATTCGCTGTTGTCCGAACAAATTCTTTTGAACCGGATAGCTTGGCTGTAGGGAATGCTCGTTTTGCAATGTTGGTCATGGCCGCATCTTCAAAGGAGAGTACCCTTGTCTTCTTTCAAAACAGTTATCTACGGCATTAGGCATGGTCGGTAACAACGATGTGTCTTATCTGTCCATTTTTGAGCGCTGTTCATACCATTTTACAGTGGGCCCCTTTTCCTCTTTTCCTTTCATCTTTTCTTGTCCCTCTGTGCTGGGGAGCAAACCGAACCCACCTCTGGTCATCCTCCCTACCTTTCCTTCGGTTTCACTCCTTTTAAGAATAAGTCTTATCTGAAGCAGCAGGGGTCGCTAGCAGGAAACTATTTTCCCGTAGGTGCATTTTCCCACTGCTCACAAATAGCACCGCAAGTTGTTGAGCAACAGAGAATAGATACTTTACTTTGTGAGAAAACTTTCGCATTGGTTCGTAGAAAGTCACGGCACCTGTTCATTTCAGTGCGTTCCAATGGCGCTTCAAATTCCTGTGTCATGGCGTTCAACATGAGCTGCAGCTAAGTTCTCTTTTATGCGGCTTAGGGCTTATATATTATTACCGGAGCGTAATTATCACGTCTAAGGTAACCCTTAGCCTAACAATGCAGCTTGATTGTTGCGTGCACTCAGTTCTGTATGAGTTGGCGCCACCATTCTGCCTTGAACCCCTTTCGACCACGGAGATCACAGGGGCTACAAGACTGCCGGATGTGGCTACATTTGATAACTAAACATCCTTCCAAATACTCGTATTTTAGACCAATTTTTTGTATGTCGGTGTCGACATGAGGTTTTTCAGCCACAGACACCGTGCTGCAGCTTATCTTGAACGTGAATGTACGTACTGTACGGCTATAAGTATCCAGACATGGCAATTATGCCTTTTCCTCAAAGTACTGCTCACATGTGTATATAATCTGTCGTGTGTCAACAAGTCTGAAAAAGAAACGTATACTGTCACGTCTCAACACCACAAAGGCGCTAATTGAACGTTTGCCACGTGTCAAACCACCAGCCCCCTATCCAGACGTCAACGCAGCGTGGACACTGACGGTTGAAGTGCGCTCACCCCACCATTACCTGGAAACCTGAGCACAGGATGAAAAGGTGGGAACCACGACAACGAAATCAGAGGCGCAGTTAATTAGACGTGTCAAATCACCACCCATCCTTCTGCACTTATCCAGCCGTCCACGCAGTGTGTAAACCAGCTGTTGCAGGATTCCACGAAAGGCCCTCACCTCGGCCTTTACCTGGCAGCAGAAGCTTGATGTGGGCGAGTTGGTTTTGCATACTTGAAGAAAAGAGCGCTACGAAGACGCGGACTAAAAGAGGAACATGTACGGCGGACAGGCAGGACTGGTAGCCAGGAGTGCCTGTTCGACGGACAGGACTGGCAGCCTGAGCAAAAAAAAAAAAGAAGGCGCAACAACGACGAACGAACTAGGTGTCGCCGGTTGCTTTCTTCCCACAGATTCCAAACCACTACTTTTCGGAGGCGAAGTTACTGCGGATTATTGCGGACATGGGCATGGTATTGCAACGGAGTCGACGGTGGTGAATTGCTGCTGGACAGTCTTGAGATTCCCTAGTCGACCAGCCTAGGGAAGACGACGGTATTAAATGCAGAGACTTTTCGAGAGTGAGGACAGACGGTCCTGATGTGAAGTGAGACGTTTAACGTGCTCCTGCAGGGAGTGGGCTTCCGTACTGGAATCGTGTAACTAAGCTAATAAACCCTTTTTCCTTCATTTTCTACAGCCTGGCGTAGTAGCCGGTGGGCTTGATGGATTCCATGCCCTGAACGCCGCCCTAGCTGCAACAATACAAAGTGGACGGGGTTCCTCATTGCGTGTCCGTCTATTCGCCAGTTTCCTGTTTGCTCGCAATCTTTGTAAGAATATCCTCATACGGGCACTGAGCTCGCACTCTCTTTTTCTTTCCCATTTCTATTCCCCTCTCCCTTACCTCCAGTGTAGGGTAGCAAACCGGATCCTCGTCCGGTTGACGTCCCTGCCTTTCCTCTTCTTGCTTCCTCTCTCTTTGTAACAATAATTAAGTTTGCGCAAGAGTAAATACCTTCCGGCAGGTGGCCACTGGAATCGCAGTGATGCAGACGTTTGCGAAATGTTCTGCTTTCCATAACACGGCTTTCCTTCTCCCCACAGTGTGGCTTGGTAAAGCTCTAAGCAATACAACATCCAGGGATGGATTCTTCTACGTGGAGTTCCTTATCAGCCAAGTACTGAAGCCAGGTAAGTACGAAAAGTTATGCCAATTTTCCAACTCAAGTCCTTCCTCTTTATTTCAGCCATACAAAATCCAAACTACCCATGCTTGATTTCTATTGCATGCACTGTTTGTCTATAGCCTTGAAAACCTTTGTAAATGTTTTGTAACAATGCGAACTGGATTACATGATTGTAACAATTCAAGATTATCTTTCTTTCTGTTATATGCGTTTACTTTTCTTACCATCACGTTATTACACTCCTTTTGTTCACCTTCCCCTCTACCCCAACGCTGAGTAGCAAGCCGGAAAACAGTCGTTCAGGTATACCTGTCAACTTCATTTTTATAAATCCACTTCACTGGTGCGTGCTTCTTATTCCAATCTCTTGGCGTTGAGCTTATAATTGTTCGTTTGAGCGCAAGTATCATGGTCCACTAATTCCTTTCAGTTTCTTTGATAGATTCTGAGCAGCGCAGTAGCCACCAAGGAGGGGAAAGATTGCTGCAGGCTGGATACTTCGCATAAAACAACGTGCGCCAAAACCCACCCGACCCCCTCCCCTGGGCGAGTGCGAGGTCTCTTTTGCCCCTAGTTGTTCAATCGAGCGAGATCACGTGCATGAGACCTCACTCGCGTAATGATCGCGTAGTGGCTGCTATTCCCACAACGTAAGCGAAGCAAAGCGCGTGCCACATTCATTCAAGTATTAGAAAGCATACATGCTTAACTTATGATGCAGCAATAGTGGGAGCCCTGTGGTCTAATCTTGAAATTGTGCTAGCTCCCTATTTCTGTGTAGCCCGTCATGGTCAAAGGTGGTGAGCGCGAAACAGAATCCCTCTGCCTTACTATCCGAATCTTTACACGCCATTTATGCACCCTACGTGCCGGAAGCGGAGGTGCCATATTAAAACAACCATCGAACTTCTGCAACAGATTTGAAACTTGTAAGTCTGCTGATGAGCGCGGGTTGGAGTTTGATGGATTATACCTGCTATATCTGGGCTTGAGCTCTCTCAACCGCGACGATTCCCGTTCGGATCGACAAACGAACTGCCGAGCTATGCTTCTCTGGCCGCCGAGTGACAGAAATTTTTTTTTCCCTCTGTGATAAGCTCAGCAAACGCAGACTCGACGTCATCCGTTTCGGACAGAGCAACAGCCATGGCCGGATTATCATTTCTTTGCGGCCTCCATTCTGACGGTACTTTAAAACCAGCCTGCCGCCAGCATTGGGGTAGATAGCATGTGGCGACTCTGTCGTCGGATCTCCTCGATCACCGTGGAAATGCATTTCAAAGCCCGTACGCACCACGAAACTGTTCTCTGCGGAAACGTCGGTCATATGGAAGCACCCTTAGGGGCATTCTGATGGATATTGAATATTATTTGAGCAAGACCCACCGCTTTAGAGGAATTGCCATAGTGATCTACAGCACGTGTTTTCAATAATTTAGACGATTCCTTGAAATGGCTGCTGGATAGTAAAGGTCTCCCGGCAGGTTATCTGCTTATAGATCCGGCAGAATATTGCGGACGGAATAAACACTCTGTCGTCGGCATAACCTATAGTCTGCGCATTCTGTGTAGCAATCTTTTATTGGGGGCGTCGATATAGGTTCCGCAAATTAAGATTTGGCAATTGAATAGACGTTAGAGCTGCATTTTTACTATATAAGTTCTTTCGTAATAAAAGCTTGAACTCCTAACGGATTCCAGTAGATATTGAATCTCATTCTCGCGGAATGTTTACGCCAATAAAGAAACACACAATTTTGCTTCTTGGTTTGGTGAACGCAGGCGGTGAGTCGGAAACCGAGCTCGTCGACAAAATACGACAGATCAAGGCTCGCGACCACTGTGACTCATTTCGCCTAAAGAACAACGAAACGTACATCGTCATGGGCATGGACAGTAAGAAAATGGAGGAAGACAGCAAGGGAGAGGAACAGTGAGTAAATTATGGTTCTCAATATGTGCACAGTTTGGGAGCAAAGTCGTCAGTGACGGACGGACGGACGGACGTCCGTCCGTCCGTCCATCCATCCGACGGATTACTTTCTCTTAAGTAGTTACTCATGGCAGGTTTCTTTTTCATTGCCGCCACCCATAAGATTATTTCAGCCTCTCTGATTTTCCGCTTGACGTTTTTGTTGCTGTGTTGCCCACCCTAAAGGCCGCATACAGGCCGCATACAAGCCGCATACTAAAAACACACACTCAACGCCCTCTGGAGGCCCTCTAACTCACCGCGTGCGAGTGGCACATGAACCGTCTATGACGGGACAGCATGAATGAATAGCAGATTCCTTTGTTTTCTAGATTCTATAAACCTCTGGATATTACCGCCCAGGCAGTTTTTGCCTATCTCTTCCACGCATTTATGATTCCAGCATGAAATTGAAACAATGTCCCGGCCCAGATACTGAGAGCCCAGATATAGTTTTCTCGACTGCCAGTAGCAAATCGAGACAAATTGGCAAAGCTGCGCGCGGAGTCAACGCTGCGTCAACTGCAACGAGGGGTGCAAACGCGTGAGAGTTTCCTACCTGATCTCCAGCGGAATCACAAGACAGTTCGGTGCGGACTCATCGTTATGAAACGGTGCATCAATGTGCTCAACGAACCGAGTTGGGTTTCACCGCCAAAGTGCGTGTTAGGCGAACAGTAACTTAGGGCTTATGAAACGTACTAACCGGAGCCATTGTACCGATCACACATTGCTTACCCATATCATTGTAACTACTTTCCCTATCTCCGTAGGGCTCTAAGTTCCTGCATGCGCCTATAGGCTTGCGGAGAAATCAAAACGTCATAATTTTGTTCCTCTCCCCTGCAAGCAGGTGTGTGTAGTGTTGTCCCTTTCAGGAAACAACTGCTACCATGTTTCTCGTTCTTTGTGTAGTAATTATAAATGTTTACGACGTTCATAACAATAATAATAATTTATAAATATGACTTGCCCAGAGACAACCTTAATGTCTGAGTGCTGGCGCATGCATATAATAAACATTAAAACAGCACTGCAGGGAAATATAGGTTAAATAAACACCATCATAACAAGAATAATTCTTTCTGCCAAATTTTTGTTTTATACCCTTCTAGGTTTTCCCACCATAAAATATCTTTCATCGGTAAACCCTTATGCGAGGCTTTCAGTTTCCCGTGTGTGTGCTACGAGTGCTCCCTCCCTCTCGCTCTCTCCCTTCGTTCCTATATACCCTGCCCCCCTTGCAGGATTCAAACCGAACGTGCGTCTAGTTGACCTACCTGCCCTTCCATTGCTTCTCTCTCTCTCTCTCTCTCTCTCTCTCTCTCTCTCTCTCTCTCTCTATCTCTATCTCTATCTCTCTCTTACGCTGACATGCAACATACCTTCTTTAATTTCGCATAGCGAATGAGGAAACGATAGCATGCTTTTCAGTTCCGGTGTCCACGGCACAACGCCTAGCTTTGTGTGGTTAATTCCTTTTTTATGCAGTAGATACACTTGCGGTCTTTCACAATTAACCCCTTAAAAATGTCAAGTTGTCCTTTGCGGTTTAACGTTTTGAGAATCGCTTACGTGTAGCTTTCTTTTTGTTGCGAAGAACTTCGCAAATTCGTAGTGAAGAGAATATCAAATCTCAGTTCGCTCCATGCCATCTCCTCTCTGTTCAAGGTACGTCTACGTGATTGACAGCGACTCAGTGGTGATCCAAATTCCGTCTGCCAAATCTAAGACTACAACGAAGTTGAATGCAAAACGGGGCGAAGGAAGACCATGCGAATGGGGAAAGCTTGTCACCTGGTTCATCGACCAATTCTCCAACGAGACTACCCGTTGTTTCTCCTGAGCACAAGAGAAGAACGCAACGGCATATTTAGGCAATAAACGGCTGGATAAATCTGCAATTTTTTGCGTGCTTCACTCCTCACTTATTCACCGAGTCTTTCAGACTATCTTTGGGCATAAACGAGTACGTTGGAGTATAAGATGACCAGCCACTTGGCTTTTTTTTTACTTTCTATTGATCAACATCACTAGCACCAGCATCCAAGTTTCAAGTTTATTCATCAACGATGTAAGTTTTACCTCGAATTACAAACAATATTGCTAATACACAGGGAGCCACAATATTAGGTAATGTCAGTACTCGCATACACGACCAAATGAAGAAAAAGAAAGATTCATCAAGCAGTGGTTGCGTTAACTGAATTGACAATTTAAAAAGGAAAGAACAATGAAAAAAGCAAAAAAATATAAAGCTGTTTAATAACAGCGACAAAACCTTTTTCCTAATAACCAAGCAATACCAGTTAACAATACCACAGATATGGAAGTATATGGCAAATAACATTATTACAATCACAGCAGTCAGTTGCTAGGACGAAGAGAGTCATTGCGTAAAATAATTCCTACTATGGTTCTGGAATACATACTCTGCGGGTTATGATTTAATAGAATCTGAAATAGAATTCCACAGTTTCTTTACTGCAAAAGTGGTAGTGAACTTTCACCAGTTTCTGCGCACTTTAGGCAAAAGACGGTTATCAAGTTCAGAGAACCCGTTAATGTTAGTATTTACAAAAGTTCCAAAGACAAAGTTATCTACAGGGCGTTTCAGCTAAAGTTAGCCGGAGTTTGAAAATATGACGATACACTCTAAGACGACGCGACCAAATGCATGTTGCTCACTTTTGAATGTAGTGTGTCATGCTATTTCTTTTTATTCTGCTTAATTAGATAATCAGTCAACATTAGTTAACCAACTTCTGAAGTTACGAAGTTAAGCAAAAAATTCCAATTAGAAAGTTGTGGAGCGCTTAGCAAAACGTCCGTATTCGGACGTTTTGCAGTTTCTGTCTTTCTGTCCGTTAGGTATTAGTGTTTTTCAGCTTACTGAGGTTGCCCGCGAAATGCAAAAAAAAACACGACGTGACATTCTGGCTTGCGCGTCGTGATTGCACCTCTCCCAAGCGTTCCGCGCACAAACGAAGATAGCATCTAGCAGGGCGTGCTGCCGCTTTATCTGCTTATCGCCATCATGAACTGCCATGAAGGAAGCACATCGCTGGGGTAAATCGCACACCTTTGTGTGTTGGTTGCGCGATGAAAAAAAAATTGTTCATGTACCTTCTGTTGAAAATGTGCAGTGCCCCGTTTTAGAGAAACACACAAGTTACCTTGGTTTCAAGCTGTGTAAGACTATAGCAGACTTAATCTTCAATTTTTCTTTCGTGGATATTAGTTTAAAAACAATTATCAGAAAAATGTTGCGCCATATACTGCTGTTATCTAGCGGGCGTTTTATATAATTTCAGTGGGCTTCGTGGCACCCTAGCTGTGCGGCTACGCAATCCGTTACGCATCCCCGAAATGTTCTGCTTCATTGGATCCTTGAAGTTGCCCAAGCTGGTGTTCTATACTGTACCAAATGAAGTGAGATGCCTAATCTAACGTTAACTACCTGCGCATTACGCGTTCATGTGATATTAATGAAAGAAGTGACCCAGATTTAAGAGATCGCGTAAAATCATAGTAAAACGTACACGTTACGGATTAATTTGTTTCTTGTTTGTCGTAAGCACAAACCTTTGTTTGTGGGATACATACGCCCTTTATTAAAGATGATCTACCTTTAGATGCAGCACGCAAGCAGCTACAAACTAGAAAGAACTGAGTCTGACAAGCAGCAGATTGTTTTGAGATAACAGCAGTGACTCTCGCAGTGACCATGTCAGAATAAACTTCCTTGAATCAAGTATTCCTCTGGTTTACTTTCATTGAGAGAATATTTCAAACATTATGTTTGGAGACAGATGAGCGAAACTTTATTGCAAAGAGCATTTTTCCGTAAGATTCAACGGATAATTCGTGAAATCGTAGAACGAAGACAAATTCTTAAACTTTAGGGAAAATTCTGAAGAGTCGTAAGGTATGCATATTACAGAAAAGGCATACGTATGTCAACTGGATAATGTAGGGACTGGGTTTCACTCCCGTCTAATAGCAGAACAACTAGTCGTGATTGAGCTTTACGCACGGGTGTAAATATAATAATAATGACGTATTCTAGAGCTTCTTTTGAATAATGTGGTAGTCTGTTCAACATATTCGACACAACTAGAAATAGAGGGCGATTCTAAAAATCTTCTGTTCCAAATTTTGGAAGGTGTTTAAGTTTAGGCATGTCTTAACAGAAAGAAAGGACAACTGTATGTTTTCTTTGTCAGAGTTTCGGAATCACTAACAAAACAGTCGTAGCCATAGGAAGAGAGAGCGAGACATGCTAACACGCCATCAGTTCAGCTGTGAGCACCGTGCGATTGAAATATACAGGTTGAGATAGAGGGTTATTAAGTACTACGACATCATTGGCATTCGCGAATTGTGATAATTGTACACCGCGTCTACCTCCGTCAAGCAGACCCCAGAGAAAGTGATTGCCTTTGAAGTACCTCGCAATAATTACGCGAACTTGAATTTCGTCGATAAGTGGCTGAGTGGATCATGTAGAGGTCATAAACTGCGATGGTCGCAAGTGTAAATTCGACAGTCACACAGACTGCTGCGGCTTCCAATTTTCATTTCCGAAATATAAATACCTCGTACGCATCAGTGGGTACTAATAGGTCTATATAGCACTCGCCGAGAATGCGCACAGTTGCGTCAGCCGATGCAATCGCTTTGACGAGGATCGATGTAACATTCCGCGCGCTGCAATGACTTGACGTCGTCGACTCTCGTCACGCAGCTGCCTGCATGGTCGTAGAATTTTAGAAAAAGCGACCAGACCGGCACTGTTCCTCCAAAAAGTTCCTGTTTAGGTTCAGTTTCAAGATTGCGGAAAATATATCAGGGGTGCTATGCAGGATGCGCCGAGTTTGGCGAAACTCGGGATCTTCACGAGCTCTGGCGACACCTCAAGATCAAAGCACAAATGGTACCGAGACACAGTTTATCTTTCGACGAGCCTCCAGTTTCATTGGTTTATCTAGATTCACTCTGGGTGGCTATCATTCCTTGGGCGTTGCCTTCTGGGCCGTCGACAAACTGGGGCTCACGTGATCATACCGTCGGTGCAGGCACGTACCCAGGATTTTTTTTCGGGGGGGGCCCACCACCTTAATCATCATCATCTTCATCATCATTATCATCATCGTCGTCGTCGTCATCGTCGTAGTCGTCGTCGTCGTCATCGTCGTCATCATCATCATCATCAGCCTGTTTAAAGTCCACTGCAGAAAAAAGGCCTCTCCCTGCGATCTCCAATTACTCCTGTCCTGCGCCAACCGATTCCAACTAGCGCCCGCGAATTTCCTAATTTCATCGCTCCACTTAGTCTTTTGTCATCCTCGATTGCGTTTTCCTTCTCTTGGTACCCATTCTGCTACCCCAACGGTCCAACGGTTATCTAACCAGCGCATTACATGACCTGCCCAGCTCCATTTTTTCCTCTTGATGTCAATTAGAATGTCGTCTATACCCGTTTGCTCTCTGATCCAAACAACTGTCTTTCTGTATCTTAATGTTATGCCTAGCAATCGTCGTTCCATCGCTCTTTGCGTGGTCCTTGCTCTCAAACATCTTTGTCAGTCTCCAACTCTCTGCCCCATATGTCAGCATTGGCAAAATGCACTGATTGCACATCTTACTTTTCAATGATAATGGCAAGCTTCCAGTCAGGAGCTGGCAATGTCTGCCGTATGCGATCCAACCCATTTTTATTCTTCTGTGAATTTCCTTCTCATAATCAGGGTTCCCTGTGATTAATTGACCTAGGTAAGCGTGCTCCTTCACAGTCTCTAGAGGCCCCACTGGTGATCCTGATCTCTTGTTCCTTTGCCCGGCTATTTATCATTATCTTTAACTTCTGCATATTAATATGCAACCCCACTCTTACACTCTCTCTGTTAAGGTCTCCAATGATTTATTGTAACTCGTCTGCATTGTTGTTGAATAGAACAATGTCATCGGCAAACCGAAGGTTGCTGAGATATTCGCCGTCGATCTTTACTCCTAAGCCTTCCCAGCTTAATAGCTTGAATTCTTCTAAGCAAGCAGTGAATAGCTTTGGAGAAATTGTGTCTCCCTGTCTGACCCCTTTCTCTATAGGTATCTCCCTGCTTTTCTTGTGTAGAATTAAGGTAGCTGTAGAACCTCTGTAGATATTCTTACGCGAAAGACGAGTCAGTAAGGCGAGAAATTATTTATAGGTTATATTTACAACAACGCTTGCAGCGCTGACCGGTTAGATTCACAGCGCGAGCCCAGTTCGTTCTTCCTCCTCCTTTCTGGAGTGCTGGCACCCACGCGCCTCGTTCAAACAAATACCACACGCATGTAGCAATATTACTCCGCCAGTTAATCACAGAAGCAAACAAAATCGTCGTCATGCGGCCTTATGAAGATGGCGTCGTGCTTGATAGCTCCGGATCGTCCGCTGTTCTTGAAGAGTTTTTCCATCGGCGGAACCAATGAGGTATGCAACAGACATGGACGAAGTCTACGGAGTCTGAGTATATTTCACTCTTGAAAAGTCTGCGGTACAGTTCTTTTCACTGCTTAGCCGGTTTACTCATGAAACTTCACTGCCAACTGAAGTGAAGCTTGACAATAAATAGTTGCAGCGAAGCAAGCATTTCAGTTAAATAAAGAATTAGGCTTTCGTCATTCCACTGTAATAGGCGAGGGAAAACGTGTAAAATTAAGCGCTAATAATTTTACTTTTTTGTGGTTACCGCCTTATTTGGGTAACAGGAAAAGTTTGAAGTACGGATTATTTGCAGCCTCGTGGAGGAACAGTGGCTGGTTGTAATGAGGGCGTGAGCGAGGCTTCACTGTAGACTTAAGTTGTCTCCGACTATAGTAGCATTTTTTGTGTTAGCTCTGGAAGAATTACAGCGAAATATATATTTGCAGAACAATCACAGTTCTTTTGGATTCCTCGTTTACTGCTCCAAGTGCGAAAACGACTCGTGTTGTTATTTGGGAAGTTGCGTACCGCTGTGTGGCCGCCAGTCCCATACAACCGCGTAGAGCGCAGGATACTGCGATTGTAGACGTACTGCGCCCACCGCGAAAGGTAAGAAAAACACCCACATAAGCACAATAGAGAAGTGGCTACGTGAGGCGGTTCGACCGATAACTGTAGAAGCGTCATTCAAAACACGTATTTGTTCTCCGCTTCCGACGGCGTTTTCTCTACTTCCTATTTAAATAAAAAGATGTTGATCCATAAATATTTTATGAAGCAACGTTATATTTGTTAGATTTGTTGTTAAATTCGCTTTTCCTTGCAGTTTGGTTGTTGCCTTGGCTCTCTCCCTTAGTAGATCGCTTGATTTCTCAACTCCTTGCGATTTTTGTTTCCAGTTGCCAATTTTGCACGAAAAGTGCTATACAATTAGGGAAAAACCAGACGAGGTAACGGGCGACAGTCATTTTGATTGTGGGTTTGAGGGTTATTGCAGGCTTTCGTGATGGACGCTGTTTCACATTATTTTATTTCCCACCTTATCTAACCCATATCACGTGTATATCATTCCGGGCATCTGCCAGCGTCGCGACGAGCTGTCATTCAACGAAATAATGAAGCAAAAGGAAAAGTTAAACGCAATTGGCGTTTTCTCCGCCCGCAACTCGTTCCACGAGAGTACAGACCAGCTGACTAACAGCCGCATCCCTTTCCTGGTCCCAGGATGAGCCTAAACAAAGAAGGTTGAACTAACAAAAGCAACAGCTATGCGCGTGACAGTTGAATGGACGGTGACAAATGAAAGCATCTCGAGTTAATCTCGTGGGCGTCGAATCTATGCGAAAACTGGCCTTCACATCCCAAGAGATGCTGATAACTACCACCATCCAAAAGGAGTGAAAAAGGCAGCATAATGCTGACCGATGGATAGCTGCCAAGTCTCAACATTGATCTGGCAGCGCTTTAGGAATGTGTGAGGACTGGTGGCGTGGGTGGGGAGGGTGAGGGTATGCCATCTGATTTCGGAGGGGGGGGGGGGGGCCGGGACCCCCCCCCTGGATACGTGCCTGCGTCGGTGCATGGTCGTGCCTTCTTTCCCTTGTTTGTGGCTCCACCGAGTGCATTACATGCACAAGGAAGTTATAAAACAAATGCATTTAGTACAATATTATTAGTTACTTTAACATGGTTTAGAAGCATATTAAAGCTTACAAGACCTACACTGAACGTGTATTAGACTAATTTGTAATTTGCATTATACCACAAGGGAATGCTGTGGTGGCGTCATCACATCCATTCACCGGGCGAGCATGGCGGCTAAACATCGAAGAGGCACAGTGTAAACAAACTCGTACAACGAGCTCGCAGTGCGCGACGTAGTGATCAGGCTCGACGATGACCATTAGTTCTTGGATAGTTTTGTTCCTCCGTGAGCAATCTTTACGTGCATCCCATAAGACTGCCAATAGCTTCGGCGATTTTACAGATCGCAACTCGCACCTACTGTTCACGGCGCAATGCTGAAAAAACAACTTGTCCGGCGCTGCTTCTGCGATTGCGCTGCGACTGCGAGCGTCACTAATATTACATAGTGTTTGCAAAAGGAAGACAGCCTATATAGCTACGATGCGACAAGGAGGTCGTGCCTACGATGTTTCTCGCTACCAACACAGCGAAGGAGACATCGACAAACTGCAGATAAGTATATTTCTACGGTTTCGTATTTAGAATACTAATAGTGCACGGATTAAGTCACTTTCGTAGTAACGAACTGAATGTCCAACAGTTTAAAAAAGGCATTCAGATCCAATGAGTGTTCGTGCTTTTACATGCAAGTGGGCCAGCGAAAATATGGAAAAGATGAAGGTAACCTTCACTAACTTTGTGAGATGACAGAAATTCATGAGTGATATTAAGCTCGCAGAACCTATGGAAGAGTATCTTCATCCAGGTGAAATATCAATAGCAGGTACTGATATAAAGCAGGAAACTTATATAAAAACTTCATCGGTTGAACGGCACATGGAAGGCATTACCGAATCGTGATCGCCACGTTACCGGTATCCTTGAAAAAAATTTAGAATCATTGCATTCTACCGGTGATGCAATATGGGACATAAACCTGGAGGTTAACATTTCTACAATTTTACAATTTCAATAATTTTCAACCCAGCACGCACCATACACTCCACATAGTTACTTCCCCACTTCTCCTTGTTGAACTAAACGAGGAATGTTGTTTATATTTTGCTGAAGTAGGAAAGATGATGTTCTTAATACATCAAAAATGTTGTAACTCCACACGTCAATTTCAGCCTTTGTAGAAAATAACTCATTCGGGCGTTTCGCAGATTTACAAGCTGTATCCTGAGTATCATGAAAGACTTCAACGGGGCGCAAAGCCTATACTCAAAGAAAATAAGAGGCATCTTAAAGGTAACTTGAAGGCAATGTTCCAAAAGGTTCAGTTTATTACAGGCTTTGCGAAAAATTATTCAATCAAATACTTGAAAGCGTTATATGGTCATTATCCACAATGTTTTTCATGGTCCTAGAAGAACTATAGAACTGTAGAAGTAGAAACGAGAACTCTAGATAACGCATAGCCGTCTTTTGTTTTCATAGTTACGTGCCTAATAAGAGGCACGTCGTAGGTTGAGTCAGTGCCTTCGGTGAACTAAAACATGCACCTGGTTTGTAAAATGGTGCAAATAAGGATAATGCGATGAGTAATGCGCAGACAAAGTTGAAAGGGTGTCTGTTAACTAGGACATTTGCAGTATATTAGGTATGCATGGGTACCGGAATGTTTCAAGCATGTTTTACGAAATGGGAAATGCTTAGTCCACTGTTCTGGAAGACATATAACTGCCGCCAAGATTAACATTGGTGTAAACGATAGAAATGTCAAAGCTGATGCGCATGCGAAGTTCTACGTGTGTGGATAAATTATGGCCTTAGTAAAAAGAAAACTATTTATGAAGGGCTCGAAAGCATTACACAGCCGCTAACGGCCATGCTTTCTAATGTCCCTAAAAAACTCTGCGTCGCACCAAGTTCATATGCGATAAAAATTGGGGCCACGTTCCGTATGAAGTTTGGAGAAAGTTTGACGTTTAAGATCTAATCACGGGCATTGCGAGTAATTACTGAACACTTACTTGCTTTTTTTTTCGTATATTCATGCGCAGTCATAAGAGGCACGTCGTAAGTTTCCCTTCTTTCCAAAATGCGGCATCACTTTTAATGAAATAAGAAGCAAGTTATGAGTAAAGCGGAGACAATTAAAACGACAACCTTGTGGGTTAACTACAGCCTTTGCATTAAATTACATGTGAAAATGCTTTGAAGCCTTAAAAGTTTTTTTACGAATGCACGAAGAATTGAGCGCTCTGTCTTAGGAGAACCATAAATTTAAATGTTGGCTCACAGATACCTGTTGACCACGCCGATCTCTAAATAGAATGGTTATTGATATTTCTCAAGTTGTTTCATTTACTTTCCTTTCTTTTATTTAGCCATTCGGTATGTGCCTCTGCAGGAGCACTCGTTCTTGCCCAATCCTTCAGACTGGGTATGTCTCAATGGAACACAAGAGGCACAGAACCCCCAAATGTTGCTTGATAGTTGTCGTACCTTTCTGAACATACAACGGCCCGTTCTGACCAAAATCTACGCATCGCCGTTAGCTATAAAGAATTTTTTACTGCTTTGCTTAAGCTTCGCTTCTCGTAGAATCCAAACATATCCGTTGGATCTGGGTATATATTTTTTTCTAAGTGCCCTTGCGTTGGTTGAATTGGCACATTGCCTTGAACGGTTTCACGCGCAAACTAGCGCGACTAGCAAAGCTAGCGTGTTGGGTGGCTCGTGAACGAAGACGGGCTACGCAAGCGGTCTTTCCCAGCGAGCGCTTGAAATCAGTGTAACCTAAACTCAGCGCGCCGACTACTATCTCGTGGCGATACCGCGCCCAAAGAGTCCGCATCCCTATTGCTCCTTCATGAGGCAAGCACGCTCGGCGGCGACGAGAAGACGCACTCAAGTTCCTGGTCTGCAAAGCTCTCCTCGCTGGGTCCACAGGACCCCTGCAAGTCAGTGTTAATTTGGTCGTCACGATGAACGTGTTCCAAGTACTGTGGCTCCTCACCGTAGTCGTCACATCGGTACGATGGGCACATGCTAAAGAGTGAGTGACACCTATGCATGCTATAGTCGGATAGACTGTAGTAGGCTTTACCGTTTTGCAAAAAAATTTACGGGACGAGAATAGCCAAACTCTACCTTTTATTGTTATTATTCAAGAACCTGCGGTAAGTTGCAGCAGGGCAATTTTAGCGATCATTTCGTGTGCGATGTTCCGCCGAAGGCTATAAAAGCGTGGTCGTTTCTTTTCCCTAACAGAACTAATTCGAAATCCCCTCCATGCCCCTGTAGTGAATGTAAAAGAAAAAAAACTACTATTTCCAGTTTCATATTCTGTGTTACAGTCTGCATTCTGTCGCAACTAGCAAATATGTTTCTGTTGTCTGAAGTTCAAGATGTTATGTCGGAAAGATGTCACACGTTTAGGAAGGAAACGAAACCATATATTGCGTGTCAAGGTGCCACGCTGCAGATGGCGTAGCGGCGCAGGGGCTCTTGATGTAAACCCTTTATAAATTTGTTGTTCAGACCTAAAATGTCCAGAGAACACTGTTTAGGGAAAGTTTTCAAGAAAAAAATGATGCATAGAAAGGCAGAGAGGTTAAAGAAAGTTTTCAATCACACGCTTTTGCTTAGGCTTTACCTGCCATAGGTGCCAGCAGGCACAGCTGCCGCCGAAATTATTCTGGGTGAGAGCTACTGTCTAAACACTCAGGTACAAGGTAAACTTACACTATACCCAATATACTATATATTGTTCCATTAATCCTGCTGCAGAACACGTTCATTTTCTATTTTTCGAAGATCTGTTCCTACGAAAGCTTCTTTCTTGGGGACTTCAATACAATGGATATTCCTTGAGCATCAGCTGACCTCAATTTGCCCATTATGAAAGATGCTCCTAAGTAAAAACTCAGAATATTAACTTTAGTATTTCATTTACTTTACAGCTTAATAGAGAATCTGTTGCTACAGAGAACGCGTCTATCTTTACTCCAGTGCCTTCATTTACTGTCATCCGCCTTCACTGTAACGGGTGGCACGTCAAAAGAACTTCGCTTTTGTACGAGTAAACGTCATAAAAGACGAGCTTACAACTACGCGAAAGAAATTCGGAGCGCACCTTAACGCACTCTTGATATCTTTAATAAAGGACCTGAGGGAGCTCCGTATCGTTCCTAAATCGGGATGCTCGTAGGACTTCATTGCAAACTAAATAATCACGTTAGTTAGGAAAACAACCACCTGGCTGACCCCTCATCATTGACGTTGTTTTCGCTTGTGGTTCGCAGCGAGTGTGTCGTCGTGACACCAAATGCGCTGCGACTCGGAGCCAGAGAAACCGTGGTGGCCATCGTGAGCGGCCGACCGCAGCGGGTGAGCGTGTCTCTTGAGAGTCATCCGGTGGGACGCGCCGCTTTCTTCGAGACAACGTTCGACGTGGCTCCAGGTTCGTGGATTAGACTAAGCCGATTGCGGTAGACACGTGGTTAATGGCGACCCCTTTCGAGGCCGCAAAAGCTGTTGAGGCTGCAATTCTGGCGTACCAGCTGCTTTTCTGCGTACAATACGGAATAAGAAAAATTGGCTGCGATAGATTCCACAGTACTGATCCTGCTACTGGATTCCAGCTAATTATACGTGTCACTAATTACTTAATAGTACACATTCGCCGCGTGCGTCTGTAGGCGGATGCGCCTCTAGCTGGTGAGCTTGCCAGACGGATCCACTACGATGCAATTGTGAGGATGTCATCGGTTTAGAGATATACGAACCAAACTTGCTGTAGAGCTGCGTACTTGTTCCACTTACTTTTTTTTAGCACAATACAGTTTTGTGGATTGAAGCACAAAAATTCACTAAAGAACCAGCATATCCTATCGCACACATTACGAAGGAACATCTAGGAACTGGTGTCATCCTCATAATTCTTTCCAAGTGCGAACTCACCAGCTACAATTCGTAAAATGAAATATACACCCTAAGGTAATAAGTGAAAGACGCAGTTAGTAAAACGATGCTAATCAATCGATTATGCACATCTTCAGCGTGCAAATAATGTTCGCATCTTCGAGTAATCCAGCTCAAGGAGGAGAATTGTGTTATCTGCTAAAGGCGATTTTAAATGCGAAGTATCGATATTTTCTTTAGGGGGGGGGGCGGGGGGGGGGGCGGGAGGGCTGTATTGCTTAGTCGGAGCCAAGGTCTAACGCAAGGCCGCTTAAGGTCGCAGAGCTTGTCGCCGCTGCGCGCACCCCGGCTCGCTGGCCGCCTGTTGGCTTGGTCCCTCCTTGCTCCTCGTGCCCGCTCGCACACCGCTACTGGCTGGGCGCCTCCTCGCTTTGCTCCACTCGCGGTTACGGGTGTGCTCGCCACAAGTAGATGTGGCTCGGTTGCGCTAGCTGAGCAAGGTCGCGCGTAGGGCCTCTACTTGCAGGCGTGACGATGGGACCTCAAAAGCATCAAGAGGAAGCGGAAGAGTGCAAAGACTCCGCAGAGGCTACAGCGACATGCGATGCCTACCGAAGTGGCGAGGCAGGAGGCGAAGTCACGGGCCTACAAGATTACGCGCGGCCGTGGAGCGCGAGCAAGAGCAGCGACGCGTGGCCGAAGAACAGCGGCACGCCGAGCGAACACCCACTGAATAGGCAGAGAGAACCAAGCTGCGCCGATTGGAGGACCGCCACTTGCAAGACGCAGACGCATACTTTCAAAGGCACACTCGCGGAGACAAAGTTGGTGTGGCATGTGGGATCTGCAACCACCTGTGCTTCAGATCGTATGTCATCAGGGCGTCGTGGACAGCGCATGCGTTCCTCGAGTGAACGTCTCACCGGGAGGATCTCACTTCGTTAGGGCTTTAAGCCACGTGCAGGGCGAAAATGCTTCGCAAAATAAATTATTTAGGATGGTTTCTGCTGTATATATTTCTTTTAATCCTATATAGCCTAAAAAACGCCCTGTATATGGAGAGTCTCTACAGTCAATCGACGTAGATACTAGGTAGTTATCCTATAAAACCAATTGGTATACCCGCAAAGGAACACAATAGAAGAGCTAGCTTTTTCTTAATTAAAATGTCGATTACTAATAAAAAAATGTGAAACTTAAATTCAGGCTGGTTGAAGAGATCCAGGGGACATTTAATATAAACATTAAGTGTATATAGGTAAAAGCAAAACTACAATTCTGGGATTGCAGATACGTTAGCTTTACTGAGATCGCAGATCTGATGCAACAGGATGGGGCCGCGAAAACTAAGAGAACAGATCTGACACCACATCAGTACTTTTGCACTAGCCTCGTGGATTTTGACAACGTCTTCTCGGGATTCGTAATATATGATTATCGATAAACCGAGAATGTTTATTCGTTAATTACCGTTTCACTGCCTAGAGCATGACAGCATTCAGAAACGCTGTAGCGAAGTTCTCCGGATTAATTTTGAGCACCTGGGTATTTTTAGAATACTGCCTAAACCGTACACAAGCGATCTTGCGTTTCGTCGCCCAACCAGGAGGCGCGGCTTCTGTACCTGCGAATCAGACCCGCCAACTGGTACTGAGCACCAAAACGTAATCTCCACTTAGCCAACGCGGCGGATCCTTCGAGCAGAAGCCATTCGCAGAACATAATCCAATAAGCGTTTCTTCCGCTTATGAAGTGTTGCCCGTTCGTACGGCAAGATGACTTACCCCATTTGAGGAATAATGAAAGTATCCGATTACAGGCAGCCACTATTGAAAAACTTGCAGACTGTTTGCCTGCAGAATTTCTTAAAACCTACTCGACCATGCTTGATCTGAACCACTCAAAGCACATTGTAAGCGATATGTCCTTACCGGGCAATGATGTCCGAACAGAAGTTAAGGTTAGCGCGCAAGTCTGCACATGGGTCACCTCGCAGGTATCCTTCAAAAAAGAAAGACCAACTCTTTCCCTACCGGAAAATGGGGTTAAGTGAAGCTTGTCCGGCGTGCACCTGACCTTGGTCACGGTTAAGTAACCCTCAGGTAACGGTGCCGGATTGCTTCGGCCTACCACTACCTTAGCTCGGGATCTTCATCTCGTTACTGTCGGATTGCCTGTGCACGGGCAACTCTAACGGCTGGATCAGCGCGCCGACGG
Source organism: Dermacentor albipictus (assembly GCF_038994185.2). Taxonomy (NCBI): domain Eukaryota; kingdom Metazoa; phylum Arthropoda; class Arachnida; order Ixodida; family Ixodidae; genus Dermacentor; species Dermacentor albipictus. The sequence continues at coordinate 337,101,250 of NC_091821.1, forward strand.
CGAGCCCTTTCACGGGCGAGCTTGCGCCGCTACTTGCCGAAGGTTGCCTTTTCCTCGGGAGAACGCACAACAGGTGGCCGTCCCATACTTTTTCCGAGACTGAATTTAACGGAAACGAAATCGGTGCAGCGTGCACGAAACCCTTTCCTGCCCTTTTTCTCCCCGGCGGAAGCGAAGCGGCTCTGATTGGTATCGCGCGCATGGCATGAGCGCGCGCCCATGCAGCTGGAATCCTTGCTTATGACTCACGCTCCAGAGCCGGCGCAGCTGTCAACCCACCAAACCGCTCTTTCCCGCAGCTGCTCTGCTGTGGAAGCAAGTGTTTTTTTTTTTTCGCGACCACGACAACGATACTTGTCAGCCAATACAAGCTTCGCTTGAAAAAAAAACGCCCATATGTGAACATGTGCTAGCGGTTGGACGAACTTCAAGAGACCTGAGCCGGGATAACGTAAAAACTATTCGAATCAGTTTTGTATTTCCAATCTGCCATTATACATCTGTGATAGGTCAAAGTGGCTCGGGCTCCACCCTCATGAACGCGGCGCCCGCCAATATGGGCTGGGCTCTAGCTGTTTATACTTATCACGGAGGGCTAATCGCGGATTTGGAATAAAATGAGTTGGAATCGTTTTACGTTATCCCACCCCTATGTTCGCATAAGCCTGCTCAACGAAACACGTATCACTGTAGCCGCTGATAATAGGGACATGAACTGGGGTAGCGCTCATGCCGGTGGTATTACCAACAGTGCTCACGGTACTTGTGCTATCACAATAATACAACTAACGACGACATGAAAAAATTATCTGTACTGGTAGATAATACAGTCTTTCAGCTACCGGGTGCCCTTAAGAACATTAAAGGTTGTGCTCGCAGGCACCCCGGCCACTGCGGAGGTGTCCGTAAAGCCCGACGATCTGTCCGAGTTGCAGCTATCTAAGGAAGAGGTGCAGGTGACCCTGAAGGTGCAGTGCGGGAAACTCTGGACGCGCCAGGTGCGCCTCGCCGTGAGTGGATCTTCGGCCGATCTCCTTTTCCTGCAGACGGACAAACCAATCTACCATCCGGGCTCCAACGGTGAGTGTCATGGAGATGTTAGAACTGTATTGTTGAGGAATCAGTGTTTCCAGTACTTCAGCGTTAGGTTATCTCCAAACCGAAGCTGCGCTGCCACGAAGGGCACTCGATGATCAAATCAAATTAAATCAAAATTTATTCATCTTCATTTGGTGCATAGGTTTTCATTTCCTGTCCAACCTAAGCATAGCGTGCTTGTTGGTTCTTCAGGCAGCACGGTGAATCATCGAATGTGTACCACAAAACAATGAAGTAAGGCACACAAGTACGTACTAGGCATATTATACAAAGTGTAGAGACATAATGAGCATTTGTGAGTACAACTCGAGCAAAAATTAAATTAAATAAACAAATAAATAAAGGACATCATAATAGTTTGACAATGAGCCATATCACAACTCGCGTGACATCTTTGGAGCAAACCCAGGAAAGCAACCTTCTACATGCAAGAGGCCATCAGTGATTTATCGGCAAAGAAGAGCGCCATTTCCTTATTGATTTCGTCATTTTTCGTTTAGTTTTGAAATTTCCAAACGCTTCTCCAAGTTCATTAAATATCTGTGGCACGTAATATAGCCCTATTTCTTTCCCGTAATGTGTAAAGCATCGTGACTTAATGTATATTTCTGTCCTTCTAAGGGCAACGTTTTTCTTGGCAGGTACTTTGAAATCCTTTGCATATAGTAATGACGTGTGAGCACAGTGTAATAAAATACTTCACGCATTTCCAGTATGCCAAGACTATTGTATTGTTCTTCCTTATGAGCCTGTTGCACCATAGTTCCGTAGGCTACACTGTTTGCTATTGTTTTTAATTATGCGGTTTATAGCTCCCATTTTGTGATCAGAATAAATTCCACACAATGTAATACCGTAGGTTATAACAGATTCAGCCAGTGCCATGTATATGGTGCGCCTCAAGTAGATTGAAGCTTTACCTCATAGGTTGTACATCATCGCAGACACAGCTCTAAGCCTGTTACATATATACTGCACATGATCATTCCATGTTATATGCTCATCAAATATTATTCCGAAATACCTGATCGCATGTTCGAATGGTATTGCATTACATGCGTACGAATCGCAATGTGAGTTATGTAAAAAGAGACACTCAGGGCCATTCGTTTGTGTGGGTTTCTAAAACAGATAAGCTTTGTTTTTTTGCCGATTTAAATATATTGAATTTTGCGTCAGCAAGTCTATTACCCTGCACACATCCTGTTGAAACTTATTGCACCCAAGATCTAAAGCAGTGAATTCTAGTGCTAATGCTGTGTCATCTACATATTGGAAGATTCTTGATCTTAAATTCAAAAAACCCAGTTCACAGACGTAGATATTAAACAGTAATGGGGCCAGAGTACTTCCTTGCGGAACACCGAATTTTATTGCTTTAAGTTCACTGTATTTGTTTTCAATTCTAACACACTATGATCTGTCTGTCAAATATCCCTCAAGGAATTTATGAAATCGGCCCCTGAAACCTACGTTGTCCAGCTTTTGCAACAATATGGCGTGAACAATAGTATCAAATGCATTTGATAGGTCTAAAAACAGTGCTAGCATAAGGCGATTGTTTTCAATTGCGGCGTTAACGTAATCCGAGAATTCTTCTACGAGCGTAGTTGTGTTCCGGTCCCTTGGGAACCCATATCGTGCCAAGCTTGTCCGGCGTGCACCTCACCTTGGTCACGGTTAAGTAACCCTCAGGTAACGGTGCCGGATTGCTTCGGCCTCCCACTTCCTTAGCTCGGGATCTTCTTCTCGTTGCTGTCAGATTTCCTGGGCATGGGCGACTATGGCAGGCATTCTCAGATCATGAACAGCAGGTTGCCATTATCCCTCAAGAGAAAAGTGTTTAATAGCTGTGTTTTACCAGTACTCAGCTACGGGGCAGAAACCTGGAGGCTTACGAAAAGGGTTCTACTCAAATTGAGGACGACGCAACGAGCTATGGAAAGAAGAATTATAGGTGTGACGTTAAGGGATAAGAAAAGAGCAGATTGGGTGAGGGAACAAACGCGAGTTAATGACATCTTAGTTGAAATCAAGAAAAAGAAATGGGCATGGGCAGGACATGTAATGAGGAGGGAAGATAACCGATGGTCATTAAGGGTTACGGACTGGATTCCAAGGGAAGGGAAGCGTAGCAGGGGGCGGCAGAAAGTTAGGTGGGCGGATGAGATTAAGAAGTTTGCAGGGACGGCATGGCCACTATTAGTACATGACCGGGGTTGTTGGAGAAATATGGGAGAGGCCTTTGCTCTGCAGTGGGCGTAACCAGGCTGATGATGATGATGATGGGCGACTCTAACGGACGGATGCCACCTGTTTTTCCAAAATATGGACCAGGGCTGGTATGACAGAAATCGGTCTGTAGCTTGCGCACTCATTTTTCTTTCCACTTTTGTACACAGGTCTCATTATCGAAATTTTCAATTCTTTGGGCATCATTCCGGTTTCTAATATTCCATTTAGTATTTTGAGAATCGCACCTTTCAGTTGGTAAAGTTGTAGTACAGATCTCGTACGCGGATCTTATCAAAACCTGGTGGTTTGAAAATCTTCATTCTACCTATTATATTCCATAGCTCAGCTTCTGTTATCTCAGGAAGGTACGCTGTCTGCGCGCATGAAAGTATTGGCTTATATTGGAGACTTCAAAAATCTAAACATGTATTTTGCATGCCACCTGTGGGCATAGAAATGAAGTGCCAAATGCTGAGTTCAACAACGCACGCGCTGCACTGTGGGCCAACTGAATGGGAACTAGGAAAGTTAACTTCATAACAACAAGGACAAATAATAAATCAAAGTTATCCATGAAAAAGTCACGGAGGGGTAGGAGGGGCGTTAGCTGTACACGCCTCGGGCATACACGTGTTCCTCCTCGTCGCCTTCGACTAGCGTCGCGAGTGCTTGATGACCACTGAAATACAGGCTTCGTAGGTGTACTTGTGATCAGCAAATTTTACGACTTCAACCGTGCCAAGTAAGGACCGTTCCTCGTATATATAAATATGAAAGTTTACCGGATTTCACATGAGCATGCGAATCCATACACCATGCAAAATAGAAATATTTCAAGGTTTCTACAGCAGTGTGAAACAAGCAGCTTTGCGGCAGGTTATAGCGGATAACGTATACTTATCTGTCACACTAACCCTTAAGCCAGTCCAACATTCTCTTTCTAGTTATCTATGTGAGCAATATGTCACCACAAATCCATGGCTGTACAGCTTTACAATGACAACATTACCATACACAGTGATCTCATCTGCGTTTTGTGCATTACCGGTAATATATGCGCGACCATGGCTAATGGTCCCTGCAAGCACTTTATACGCAACCACTTAATGCGTGTCAGTAGGTAACCAATGTTGGAAGCAGTTATCCATCGCAAAAGTACCTCAGTAGGGAAAGAAGTACAGAGCATACTTTAATTTCAGAGCAAGACGCTTTTAGTTCATGACATCCCTGTTTCTCCTCTTAGGGCGTCGTCCTTTGTGACCCAGTCATGTGGAGACACGTTCAGCTGACGTTGTCCCGAATAACGTGTCAAAAGGCCTTCTCAATAAAAAGAAGTCTCGCATTGCTCGCTCGGATGTCGGCCAGCGTTGGGTAGTGTGAGGGAGTGGAGCTTCTCAAGGAATGTGGAGGTAGGGCAGGCCCACGATATGCGTGCAAAGTGCGCAAATTGCATGACCTCGATGTATAGCAGTGCTTTGTCGTTAGTAGGGTAGTTGAAGACCAGGCGCGTCTATCTTGCCACGTCTATCATGCTATTTGTGCTGCAGTAGAAGTGAACACCAATGTGACCCTCGCGTTGTCTTTAGACTTACTTCACGCCAAGTATTCAGTTTGAATCGCTGCTTATTTTGCGTAGAAGCGCAATTTCTCTTTTATTAACTAATAATTGCTCCGGTATGTTTGACTGGTCTAGTCCACATCAGGTTCATTGCCCTAAATGGATCGCTGCTCCCAGCGTCAACGCCGTTCAAGCTTGAAGTCAGGGTACGTATTGGCCTGCACTGCATTTTGTTTTTCTGTACACGTTTAGAAGTATAGAGAGAAAGCAATGATTTTCTAAGCGGGCTGCGTCTGACCCAAGGTAGAAAGTGACGAAGTGTTGTAGCGGTGAAGTGAAGATGCGAAAATATCATTGGTGTGAAATCAATGTTTGACGCCCGTCTACTCATAAACCGCTATTCGTGCTTTCGTTTCCTGTGATTGTGATTTTTCCCAAGTTCATTTGAACGAGTACGCGCTCTAATACATCCAGCAAGTGAAAGCCACAATTGGGCCCAAAATGAAAACCCCCATTGGGTTTATTCCAATGAAGTAACAATTCATGCTGACAAGCTCGTAAGCAAAAAACGAGGCTCGAAGATGCTCGACATATGGTGTAATGGTGTTTCCGTTGCGTCTTACCTCTAATTTTCTTTTAATACTTTTGCGAGAGGTACGGGGATCGATACTCCGCCCTCCACCAATATGTTACGGGGATATTGCGGGTAGATAAAAACTATATTCACAATATATATACAGGATGAGTCAGAATAACTAAGATGGCTGACCACCAACAAGCAGCAGGCAGCGTCTCTGATCTTCTTCTTCCTCTATCTTCCCTCATCCTACCGTAACAATGCGATTAGAATTTTTTGAAAAATTCAGGTGGTTTGAGCATATCTATCTATCTATCTATCTATCTATCTATCTATCTATCTATCTATCTATCTATCTATCTATCTATCTATCTATCTATCTATCTATCTATCTATCTATCTATCTATCTATCTATCTATATATATATCCATCTATCTATCCATCTATCTATCCATCTATCTATCTATCTATCTATCTATCTATCTATCCTCTTACGCCCCCACAGCAGACCAAGATGTCTTTCAGCTAGGGCGACTGGGTGTCTGATCATGGTCGTCATTTCAGCGTCGCCGTCTGACTATCGTCATGCTGTCGTCGTCAGGCCATCGTTATCATAGTATCAATGCATTCGTTTTCATACCATCACCGTGATGCCATAGTGGTCGTTATATCGTTCTCACTCCAGCTTCCCCATCCGATTCAGGCCACCATCGTCACGCCGTTGCTGTCATTACGTTGTCGTCATATATTCATTGTTTTACCGTCATGGCGGTTCCATCGTAGTCATTATATCTTCGTCATCCGACTCTCGTCCTGCTGTCGTCGTCATGCCATCGTTGTCACACAGTCGTCGTGATACCACAGTCGTTATGCTCATGTTTGGGATGCCGTCGTAATCATTCCATCTTCGTCATTTGACTCTCGTCATGCCATAGTTGGCACGCCCCTCCTACGCCAACTACAGTGGTTCTACAGTGGTCTAAGTTGTATAATAGCTTGAGTATCGAGGTATGTGCTCATGGTCGTGATGCCGTCGTGATCGTTGCATCATCTTAATTGCAGCTTTGTCGTACGACTGTCGTGATGTCGTTGTCCTTACGCCATTGTCATCGCCATCGTCCTGCATTCATTGTCGTAACTTCATATTGATGCGGCTGGGGGGGTTCTATCGCCATCGATACAGCTTCATAGTGCGACTGTCCTCATTCCCTTGTCGTGACACCATCGTTGCCAACATGTCGTCGTCACGCTCTCATCGCCATACCGGTGTTGTCATGGTTGTTCCATTACATTGTCCTCATTCTAACTTCGTCATACGACTCTCGCCATATCGTCGTCATCACTCTATTGTCGTCACACTGTCGTTTGACCATCCTCATCAATTCAGAAGCGTCAAACCATTGTCGCCAGGCCGTCGCCATTAAACTACCTATGTCGCTCCACTGACGTCATTCCGTCTTCGTCATGCTATCGTAATCGTGCTGTCATCATTTATGCGTTATTATATTACCGTTAAATGTATCCTCCGCCATTGCATAATCGTGAGACGGTCGCTCTCAAGCTCCCGTTGTCGCAATCTTGTCGCAGTGTTGTAGTATTTCCGTCGTGGTTATGCCATCGATGTCATTCATGCATTGTCATCCGGTTGCCGTCGTGCCTTCGTCATCCCGCCATCGTCGTCATACACTCGACGTCAACCTATTGTCACCCTGTCCTCGTTTTAACTTCCTCGACATTTCATAATCGTCGTCTTGTCACGCCGTAATCGTCTTATCGCCTTTGACACTTCACCGGCGTCATTGTGTCTTCGTCTTTCCATCGTCGACACTGTGTCGTCGTACAATCGCCGTCATGCCGTCATACTTTGGCAAGCGAGCGTCAATGCAACATCGACTGATACCGGAGACAGCATATGGCGTTTATAGCCGATGCAAGGACAGTCTGAGAAGCACAATTACAGGTATAAGATAAATGCGACCTAAGAAATAGGACGTGTGGCTACAATGCTTATATTCTGATCGCATTAACGGCGACAGTTATTGTGAGATTGGTTCTGCCGTAATTCCTTTCTTCATTTCATACGATTTAAACCACCGATTGCGTCAAAGTAAGTATAATCAAACGTTCGATATTTGCAACGAAAAGGGCGAAACATAGGACATCATCATCAACATCATTATAATCATCATTATCATCAGCCTATTTTATGTCCACTTCAGGACGAACGCCTCTCCCTGCGATCTCCAATTAACCCTGTCCTGCACCAACCGATTTCAACTAGAGCCTGCGAATTTCTTAATTTCATCACCCCACCTAGTTTCCTGCCATCCTCGGGTGCGTTTCGATTCTCTTGGCACCCATTCTGTAAGCCTAATGGTCCAACGGTTATATAACCTGCGCATTACATGACCTGCCAAGCTCCATTTTTTTTCTCTTGATGTCAATTAGAATATCGGCTATCCCCGTTTGGTCTCTGATCCACACCGCTGTCTTCTCTAAAGTTACGCCTAATATTCTTCGTTCCATCGCTCCTTACGCGGAACTTGTTTTCTAGCTTCTTTGTCAGTCTCCATGTTTCTGCGCCATATGTTAGCACGGTAGAATGGACTGGTTGTACACCTTTCTTTTCAATAATGGTAAGCTTCCAGTCAGGATCTTACGAAGTCTGCCGTATGTGATTCAACCCACTCCTTTCTTCTGTAAATTTCTTCTCATGATCAGGGTCCACAGCCAGTATTTGACCTAGATAGAAGTACTCCTTCACTTACTCTAGAGGCTGACTGGCGATTCTGAACTCTTCTCCCCTTGCCATGCTATTGAAGATTATCTTTATCTTCTGCATATTAATCTTCAACTCCACTCTTCCACTCTTACAACATTGGAAATATTTTATCGCTATACAGGACCCTTCACGAAGCACCAGAGGAGAAAGAAACAGGAATAAATCAAAGCTTCCTAACTTCTCTTCTTTTCTCTTGTGCCCTATGTGTGTGTGCATGTTTTTCCGGGCCAGCCAATCGTTTACTTCCTTTTAACTCCACTAGGTGGAATCTTTCCAAAGCGTGTTGTTTCTTCTCTTTCTTCCCGTCCGATAATGCTTCCTCAGAATCCACAAAATGTGGTATTGGAGGAGAAGAACTTCGTTCCTGACCGAGAACTTATGCTCAGCCACCAGTTCATAGTGCCGAAACACACTGTCCTCGGGGAATGGAAGCTGGTCATGCGTTACGGACACAAGGTAAGTTTGTTCTCAACGCGACTGCTTTCGACGCAGTCACCTGGCTTGGGTCATCTTACTGTAGCGGCGTATGTAACATACTGTTTTTTTTTCACCTTTGCTTTTCGCGAGCAGCTTCAGCAAAACACGACTGCTACATTCGCCGTGGAAAAATATGGTGAGTGAAATCACACACAGCATTTCAACGCTATCAACGTTTAGCAGCGCAAAATTTAAAAAAAAAAGGCAGGAAGCAAAGAGTTAGTCTTTCCACTAGCTGCCTTCTGCGGCTCCAAGAGAAGCCCCAGCACATTGGTCTAGTTTCTCAGTGCGGGAAGGGGAGAGCCGTGCTTTCTTACCTACGAAACACATCACAACCCCTTTATTTGAAATAACTGAGCACCGGAGTTTAAAGGGCTTTTCGTTCCTAAGCGCAAGTTCCCGATGCCCGGCTGGCTTGGATAATATGTCCAACGCCACGATTGGCTGGAATCTGCCTATGCGAACAGTTCTAGCCCATTTACTCGACTATTCGTACTTGGTATACAACAACGGTCAAATCGCTTTGGCTTGAGAGCGGTGCGAAGTGAAACTGAGACTAGAATCCAAACTTACACTATCGCGTGGAAAGGTCAACAAGTTTTCCTCAAAATGCAACTTCACATCCCATTACCTCCAGTACAGCAATGATGAACTCAGCTAAAGTTTCTGTAGCTCACGGCGTAAGGCTAATCGCTAAAAAATCGGTGAAATTGCCTTGCTGTTTGCTGCTGTCCCTTTAATCATGCTCATCAAAATACACCAAGAAAGTTGTATCCATCCATCTATCCATCAAAATACACAGACGCGCAATCATCGGAGCCCGTGTTTCCTGATAAAATTAATACCCTTCGGCACCTTAAATGACGAACACTCCTTTGGCATTCCTTAGCGGAATATCGGCCCCGAATTTGCTTTGATGTCGAAAACTGCGCAATTGGTCGCACAGAGTTACTCTGAACCAAAGTTCCTCCCCTTAGGTAACCAAAGTTGAATGAGTGTTTTCTGTATTGAAGGTGCTCGTATACAGAATGATACATGACTAATTGCGACCAAGACCAGACTTCAGGAATTTAACTGAAGATATACCTTTTGGTTCAGGCTACTAGATTATAATTGTCTATATTGAAGCAATGCTAGAAAAAGTTTTGTTAGTAGGAATTGCCATTAACTAGGCAAAAAGGAGAAACATTAGAAAATCTAACTTCGGCGAACTAAGGGCACTATAACGTAAAACTATCCCAATATGTTTTTATTCCAATCTCCTGACGTCAAATTTGCTTAACCGCCGACGTAAGCATCGGGCGGTGACCAGCAGCGTTTCCGGAACAGACCAATCAAACGCTCACCTCGTTTATAGGGGGTCACTTTTGTTTGCTTTAACAACGAATAACATTTCCTACAGTGAGCGGCTTGTCTTATCTAATTGGTTGACAAGAGACGAGGAGAAGGCTCAGGGGAAGGGATTCGATGGGGCCGAGCCAGTGCACTGAAAATCGGTAACCGGATGAAGAGGGTGGTGCCGGCGTCTGCGATTGGTCCGCTTTCCCTTACTTGGCTTGAGGTGGCTGGTCCAAAATCGAGGCGGCATGCAAGGGAAAGTTATGAATGCCGCTAAAAAGGATCCTCAGCAAAGAAACGTTGGCTGAGCGAGGTCGTAAACGTGCCGAAAGTGCTTGAAAACGTTACACGACCACGCAAAAAAGTTTATTGTACGCAAATAAACCCATACTCTCCGGCAGGTGCGAGTAGCCAGTGCCTGAGCGATCGGCGGCAGCCATCTCTTATTCCTTTCGGATTGAGGCAGCCTGCACCTATTCAGAAAAAAAATGTGTTTTGTTTGGCATATTAATGCATCTTTAACGCGTACACGTCCCTATGACGTAGTCAGTTTTCGCTGTTTTGTGACATCGCGTGACTGGCAGGTCAAGTGGGTGCAACCCGAAGCCTTTTGACGAACAGGCGAGGGTTAATGGCTAAAAGGCGTCGAATCAGAAATAACAATTTTTTTTTTGTCCAAAGATGCATAATCAGTGCGTACGCGTTATATCATATGGGGAGCTATCGCGGTTTTTGTAACGCCTTGTGATAGACAGACGAGGTTGGGTTGGTTCAAAAAAGTTTTTGAGCAATCGCGGAGGGCTGACTGCAGAATTGGAATAGAAAAGTTTGGAATAGCTTTACGTTATAGCGCCCTAAAACCTGCAGCTATTTTTGTCAGTTCTCCGATTAATCCCTATCCTTAACCCTCTTTTTCTCCCTTTCACTTATCCCGGTCCATAGTAGCAGGCTAGAGCAGTCAACCTCAGACCGACCTAGCTGTCATTTCCTAAATACATTTTTGTTCCTTTAAGCTCTTTAGGAAAAGGAGAGCTTATACTTTGTTCATTTGTGCTTGCTTTGTTCCAGTGCTCCCGCGGTTTTCAGTGCAGTTGAAAACAGTTGACTACATCCTGCCAAACTTCAACAACATCACTATTAACGTTCGAGCAAAGTAAGTTCGCAGATTTCTCCTCCAGTTGTAAGAGAAAATATGGAACTGACTGCCGCAGAACCTCCTTCTGTAACGACGCAAAAGCTTACCTGGAGCTCATTACAACTGAGCCCATTCATGCTTAGATTCGTTTTGTGTTTGGTGGCATTGCCGTGGAAATGTGCGATTCAGAAGAGGGCGATCAACATACTCCGCAGGTTCGTGAACAAACAATACGTCCGGGGCGTTGTTTCCTTCCGATTTTCTGTCAAGAACGAGCTGGGCCCCGTGGAGGAGATCGGCACCAGCGGCATGCCTAAGACGGTACGTACCTCAGTTGGAAGGGCACAGTGTCGTAGACGATGCATAGACTTTCGCTTTGGTAATTGCTCGAAAGAACACCTGCAGGAATCGGGAAACTTGCAGGCGTCAGATGGAATCAGCTGCCGCGGGACAGGTGTAATTGAAGACCGCTGGTAGGGCTGTGAGAAGCCTTCGTCCTGCATTGGCCACGGAATATGATGACGATAATTGTGATCTACGGAAATCCTCAAATCAAAAGGAGATTTGTGGAGTTTGATGGCGCCAGGTTTGGTTAGATACCCAGAACTCTCCTCTTAGCTCAGCTCTTGCAGCGAACCCTCGTTTTTGCTTCCCGAAGAAGGAATATTTGTTACTACCTACTAAATTTCATATCATTTCGTTTTATAGCACTGAATTGTAATTAAGTAGAAGGTAAGCCAGTTTCTTTCTGTACGTGGTGCATTAGCCATAAACTTACCGTTGTTGTGAGCTCATCTGCGATGTGATATAAAAAATCACCGCCACATGGGTCCGTACAGATAGTCAACCAGCTTAGCTGAAACTATTTTACACTGGGTTAATCCCGACGGTTCAATAAACGATGGCTTTGTAGGCTGCCGGATACTCGGTATTCAGTTGCTGCTTGCGTTCGGCTGCACGAGCCTGTTGTACCTGGGCTGCAGAATCGGCACGGCGCAGACGAGCTCGTTCCCGGTTCTGCTCGTGACGTTGCTGTTCAAAAGCTGCCTGCTCCTCAGGAGTATCTATGACGCGAGGCTTACCCGTTTCGGAGAGGAAGAGAAACTGCTGCGCGCGCGCTCGGCTGCGACGGGGAGCAACGACGTTACTACCGGCGCAGGCCAATCGCGCCCCTCTCTATCTATTTTTTTTTTCGCGCATGCGCATGGAGTTGCGCCCGAAAAACTTACAGCCTATAGGCGACAGACGGACGGACGAATCGGCTAGCCATATAGAGCTTCGCTGCAAAAAGCTGCCTTACATTTTACCTGGACAAGCTTGCTGGTACGCTACTGGAGGTGTTGAGTAATACATAAAACAATTTAGGAACTACGGCAGAGCAAGTATTTGTATTATTTAAGAACGAATCGACTACGATTCGTGTACTGGAGAAAGCGAATCGAATGAAATGCTTTTCGAATAATTTTTGAATGAAATATTTAACAGACCATTTGCGCCACTAATATAAAACAATGTTACATTCTAGTCTTCAAACGCTGACAAGTGTCTTTTATTACCCTGCACATTCTGAAGATTGGTTTCTTAGAAGCACAAATGTGCAACATTAGGAGCAAATAAGCACTTCCTTCGCATACTGAGGACTCTTCGAAGCACAGGCCGTCATGTATTGTAAGATGAAGTTTAAAAGCCATACCGGGCGGGCCAGTTAGCCCCTGTTTATACCATTTTGACTAAACTTAAAACTGCCGTCGTCCATTAAGACGGGGTGAGAGAAAAAAAAAAGTGTTGCTTTTTTTTTCTGCTCTGAGTGGCCGCTGCAGGCGGTGCCACAATTTTACGAAACAACAATGTAACAAAGAGTAGTCACATTTATAGCCAAGAAAACACGTAGCTCCGACATTCGTAAACACTGCAACTTGAGCAACACGCCCTGTCCAATGTTTTGTATCAGCAACATTTAAAAGCGAATGATCGCGGTTTAGCAGGAAAGCCTGCCTTCATGGACTGCGAACATGCGCAATGTGCCTCGAGCGGCCAGTCGCGCGGCAATATTGAGTTCAATTCCGGGCCTCTTTCACGCTCGCCAATACACTTTTATGTAGCACGTATTGAGCAACAGAAAGCAGTATCGGGAGTTTTACATGTCACTCTGCAATTTTCTCATTGGCACTTTCCATTTAAGTATGATATTTGGGATGTTGATAATTAATTAGGACTAATTATATAGTTAACCATTTTGAAAAAAAATAATGCGAGTATCTCCAAGTGACGGCAAACAACATTACTTTTGTTCTGTCCAGCTACGTGGCATTTGCATACTTTTAATGAATGGCTCAAGTTATGTGGGACACCCTGCATACACTATAGCCGCAACGAAAGGCGTCGTATATTTGCTACAATATTTCGGTTGATCACGCACAGTTCGTGATGTGAAGTATTCGAAAACTATTTAAAAATATCCGTATTTGGCGGAGGGGGGCGAATAAGGACAACTTGATTCGAGGACTTAATAGAATAGTACGTTATTCGATTCGTTATTAGAAAATGTTGAAAACTCGCACACTCCCCCTTTCCCCTATATTCGACGCACACAACCGGCAGTAAGAGTCTACCACCGAAACTTTGTAAAGCATGTCACTGCGGAGATTGATCGAGAAATACATCGCTGCGTGGAATTGATGCATTCAGAAGCAGCGATAATCAGTTGTGCCTACGTCGTGCTACAACGTCGACGCACCTCTTGCAGTTGCAATCCGGCGACGCCGTGTACACGCTGGCACGGCATGAAGTAGTCGCCAGGCTGGGCGAGCAAAGGCTGACCGCCCTCTTCAAGGCACGCGCTCGTCTCGTGGTCGAGGCGACGGTCATCGAGGAGGCGACGGGAATACGGGAGACTTCGCGCAGCGAGCAGGCCGTCTTCTCGGCGTCGCCCTTCCTGGTGTCGACAGCACGAAGCGAGAAGAGCTTCAAGCCGGGAGCAAAGTTCTACGTAACGGTGAGAGGAGTACAACGTCGCTGGCTTAACCATTGATCAAATCAAAGCCAGGTGCAAACGCTCTTAGCTTGTGATGCAGTTAGCGTGTGATGAAGTCAAGAAATTCGCTGGCATCAGATGGAATCATCTGGCGCAAGACAGGGGTAAATGGCAGATTCGCTGAAAGAGGCATTTGTCCTGCAGTGGACATAAACGTGATGATAGTGATGGTTAAACGTACTTGCATTCTGAAATCGCTGGCATTAGGGAACAAGAACTAGATTTTTGCAGGCAGCGTAACGCGCAGAAGTGATAAGTTGTTTATCAATACAATGTAACCGGTAACAAGCAAATGGAAGTCAACGGTGGCCGATGATTAGATGGAGTACTGTTAACAGGAAACGTGCATGCATATCATAGGTTTGGCCAATATGTAGAGATACTTGCAGGTAACTACCATACATGTATCAATCAACAGTAGCCGATTAAGACAACATGAACCCTGAGTCTCTAATCTGCAACCACCGATAGGACCAGGAGACTCGTCTTCGTCAGGAATTGGTGAGGACGTGTCTCCTTGCCGAATAGTTCGCTCCGGGCTAATGCTTCCCTGGTTCGCTTATTGTTGCTCCTTAAACTGTTATTCTTATTTACTCCAACTGTTCTGCGCTCATCTCCGAAACTGCGACATCCTTTCATGACGTTAGCGCTACACCACTGCCAGACACAACTTGACGCGGCGAATGATTTTTGTGTGCGGATCGCTGGTGTGTGTGTCAGCCCCAACGCCGAATACCTGAGTGTCGTCCTTGTGTCTCGCGTCCCAGAAATTGAAATTCCATTTACTATGAAAGAACTGGACGTCCCTTTGCTGCTCCTCGACGTTGTCTTCACCAGGGCGCGATGGCCTCACCTATGCAGCTATTTCCTGTCTTGGACAAGGGGCAAGGCAAGGACTGTTGTATTACTACGACCACTCGTGGCATGAAGGCATTGTTCCTCTTGCGCCAATAAACTCCGATCATCGTCATCATTGTTCCTCAGCAATGGAAGATTAATAGGCTCGTACCGCTACTCGAACAAGGAAAGTCGCTTGTCGACTTGATGTCATTGCCTGGCAAGCTGGACAGGGAAAGTAATGAAAAAGATCATACTTACACGCCTAGAATGGTATCTTGAACGTCACAATATGTACCCTGACTCCATGACAGGTTTTCAACGAGGCAGGTGCATCAATAGACAACGTTCATAGAACAAGTAAAATGCCTCAAGCGCATATCAGTGGCGCTCTTTCTTGATATGTAAGGGGCGTACGATAATGTCACACATGAAGGGATCCTCGAGCGAAGGCAGGTTGTTGGAATTAGTGGCCGAATGTTTCAGTGGATCCGCGACTTTTTCACCAGTACGTCCTTCTTCGTGAAAGACCAAAGATGGCCCAACTGCGAACTATTATACAAACGTTGACGTCCCACAGGCCGGGGTATTGAGCCCTATCTCTTTAACCTAACTATGGTTAGCCTTGCTGAAATATTACCCAAGAGAATTCAGCTATCAATATGACATCACATGACAAGAACTTTATTTGAGTCCTGAGGGACTGAGACCTCGGGGAGCCAAACCGAAGGCTCCCGAAGATCAAGTCGGTGGCTTCGCCCATGATGGAACCGGGAGATAAAGTCCCGCGGCAATGTCGTGGGCCCTCTGGACAGCCTGGAGTTGAATGTTGAGATTGCTGCTCTTGAGAGAGTCCTGCCATTGTTCTTTCGTGATGGGTGGAGAGGCGTTAAGGGCTGGGCACAGCCAGAGCATGTGGTCAAAGGAGCATGAGTCATGACCACATTTGGGGCACGACTGTGAGTGTTGAGGATCTATCCTGTGAAGAGACCGAGGAGTGGGATATGTACGGGTTTGCAGGAGTCTTAGTGTGGTAGCCTGAGGTTTGTTCAATTTGGGGTGAGGGGGTGGAAATGTCCTCCTGCCTAGTCGATAATGAGAAACAATTTCGTGGAATGCACTTAATGAATCTTTGTGGATGTTGATCTCGTTCCAAGCCTGGCTACCCGCGACAGCGCGGTGCGTGAAATCGCGCGCTCTCCGGTGGGCCTGCTCGTTAGGATTACATCCAAGCGGGTTAATTGAGCTATCTAGATGGGCTGGGACCCACGAGATTTGGTATCCTCCTTCGGTACTTTCCCTAGTCCTTTGTAGTCCTTTGATCACAATACTGTACGCCTGTTCAGATATGAGGGCGGATGAGAAGGATCTAACCGCGGTGCGCGAGTCCGAGAAGATGATAGCGGGAACTTTTGAGCTGTGAATAGCCAGAGCGATCGCCGCTTCTTCCGCCACATGGGCAAACTTAGTATAAACAGAGGCTGCATTGACCAGGTTGCCCCCCGTGTCTACCACCAAGACAGCGAACTTATCCCCACTGTCATATCTGGCAGCATCGACAGCTATCAATATGCGCTGATTATATTTGTCTTCGGTCTTCTGCGCTGATTCGTCTTCAAGTTCGCACAAGAATTTAGCGGGCAGCCACCCTAACTTGTTCATATATCGGAAAAAAGGCCATAGTGTGTCCATCGAAAAATGCCCGTCAATCGCGTTTACGCGCAAACCCATGTTGCCGTACCCTGTTTCTCTCTATGGCCGGGCTGTCACATACCATAAGTATCATCGCTTCTTAGGTGTGATTATAGGAGCGACCTTCATGGAGCCTCCACTCCATGTGCCTGAATGGAGACTAATTTCGATTGTACATATAATAAAGTTCCTGTGCAGAAAATCCTGGAGCATGTCGGTACGGGCCATGCTGCAGCTGTGCAGATTACTGTTTTCGGTTTTCTTACGGTACAGCTTGCCGGTTTTGGCAAACACAAGTAAAACAAATATTCGTCCCCTCGAAAGTTTGCAAGGCCAGGTTCTACGAACTTGTCTTGGACTACCACGATGCGCCTCAACTTACGCAGCAATCATGGTTGCTAAAGACTACTTCGTTCCAGAATATATATCAATTGACAACGTTAGGTCACCTATTCACTACCTTGCTGCTTTGCCAGCACAAACGCCTCAAGCCACATTTTCCAAACTTGTTTGGACGCATCAAGGCTACCTTCCGTCGGGCTTTAAGCCAGCAGCTGTTACTTACAACAGCACTGTTGCGCCTGTGGCGCCCACGACAGCCACAAGTACGCCCCACATTTCCGCGAATTGCGAAGAGGACCCGTCAATAAACAGTGGCTCTACGTCAGTTCACACTGTCATTACTGAACGAGGTATATGAACAAAGAACACACATTTACACGGTGGATCTGTCTCTGTATATTCCTCACACAGGCGCTGTTATCATCCCGGCCTTACAAGTCGCAATTACATTAAAAGTGCCCCATATAACGACCCCTACGGCAACAGAACTTGCCGCCCTGCGTGCCGCGGTTAATTACATCGCACAAGCAAAATATCGAATGTGGCTCGTTTTTTGTGACTCCATGGCAGCCCTTCGGAGTTTGCAAACAGCCTTACGATGCAAGACTTATGAAGAACTCGTGCTTGAGACCAGCGAGATTATCCATCAAGCCCTCATAAACGTACATGACATCATCTTCCAATGGATTTCGGGGCACTGTGGCATCCTTTAAGATGACCTTGCTGATGATGCCACCCGATCAGCCCGTAAAGAACCCTGACACTTTCTATACCCTTATCAAGGACAGACGCTGCGAGTGGTCATCGTTTACTTGCTGAAAACAAGACTGATACTTTGTGGAACACCCTGATTTTCTCCAACTGCCGTCTCCACCGGTTGGATCCTACATTGAAGCTGCATATTCAGTCGAACTTCTCCCGCCGCGATGCAACTTCACAGTGCCGGCTGTGGTTGGGAGTGACTTTTACGAAAGGTTACCCATTATATATTGGAATGTCCGACACACCTACCTGTGGCTCAAGAGACGAAAGAGCACGTGTTGTGTGTCTGTAATCTCTGTGACATCGAACGCGACGTTCTTCGGAGGGTGTTAAACCCATTAGACAGCAGACCATTTTCAGAGACTAAGATTCTTGGACCATGGCGGCACGCGTCGCAGGCTTACAAAGCGACGTGGGTACTGCTACGTTTCGTGATATCGACTGACCTCAGTGACCCATTATAGGCGTGAAGTTATGAACAACCACATGTATTCACATGGATAGCACCTTCTTCCCTCCCTCTCCTTTCTTTTCTTTCCTTATACCCCTTCCCCCGTGTAGCGTAGCAAACCGGACTTGCACCTGGTTAACCTCCTTACTTTTCCTTCCATCTTTTCCTCTTCCTCCTACTACAACTCTTATGTGTTCCTTATAGGAAACGCCGAAATGCCCACGTGTGACACATCCCGCTGTGAAGAGACACTCGCACACATTACCTGTGCCTGCCCGCGCCACAATGCCGAGAGGCAAGTGATGTGCAGAGTGATGGACCAATCGCACACTCGTCCGCTATCAGCAATAAAAGAACTAGGCCAGTGCTTTCAAATAACAACAGCACCAAAGGCTTTAGTCGCGTTACTAAGAGTCCTGCGGTGTACGGGCCTTGAAGATATACTTTAAGAACGACGTCCCCTACCGCTCTACAGGATGCTCGGTTTGTTTGTGCTCGTCTTTCTTTCTCTCTCTCTCCTTTCCACTATCTTTCTCTTCTTATTCCACTATTCCTTCCCCCGAGAAGGGTAGCCAACTGGAACTACCTCTGGTTAAACTACCGGTCATTCTATGCTCTCTCTCTCTCTCTCTCCTCCACTAAGACCCTCGTCTGAATTGCGCGTACTATGATCTCTGGAAATGACAGTTAGCTCGTAGTGTCTATATCAACCTATGCTTTGTCTTTACACCGTCTTTTCGCGTTCACTTATTTCTGTTTTGTCGAGCTGTTTTCAATAAATTTGCGTTTTCACCGATTTCTCTACTCCGCCTCTTCGACGCTCGCAGGCGGATGTGACGTACGCCAACTGTGAGCCCGCAGCGAATGTTCCGACTAGACTGACGTGCGAAAATTGCCACGTGTCGCCTATGACCTACAGGACCAATAAAAACGGGGTTGTTACTTTCTTCGTCGCCTCCAGGACTAACGACGCGGGATTCAAATTCAAGGTAGGAACCTGCAGGGGTTCGGCTGTATATATATATATATATATATATATATATATATATATATATATATATATATATATATATATATATATATATATATATATATATATATATATATATATATATATATATATATATATCTGTTTCTGTACCTGACTGAGACGCCTTGCATATCCCCTCGGACGTTTTCAGAAATAAATTACGAGAGCTAACCGCGAACAAAAAAAAAGCTTTTTTGCCTTGCCATTCTTCTTCCCTCTAACTTTGGGGGAAATTGACACTACATTCTATGGTGGTGCGCTGCTGAGCACGAGGTCGCGGGATTGAATCCCGGCCACGGCGGCCGCGTTTCGTTGGGGGCGAAATGCGAAAACACCCGTGTATTTAGATTTAGGTGCACGTTAAAGAACCCCAGGTGGTCGAAATTTCCGGAGTCCTCCACTACGGCGTGCCTCATAATCAGAAAGTGGTTTTGGCATGTAAAACCCCATTATTTAAGTTGAATTTTAACACTACATTGTGCGAGACTACTGCATCGACACCGAAAACGGATGCCTACCACGAAGTATATCGCATATCCCGCGAGAGGACGTAGCACTCTAGGATGCAGTATCAGCACAAAATGCCACCGAGCAACGTTACACCTACAATGTGCATAAGTAAACAAGTACTTTTTATGATAAAATACTAGAAGTGGTAACTTTGTCCTCGTACATGAATGTGCTGCTTTGCGCACCTAATCCTCGCTATTTGAGCAAATAATGTTGTCGTTGTCGTGTTGTTGTTGTTGTTGTTGTTGTTGTTGTTGTTGTTGTTGTTGTTGTTGTTGTTGTTGTTGTTGTTGTTGTTGTTGTTGTTGTTGTTGTTGTTGTTGTTGTTGTTGTTGTTGTTGTTGTTGTTGTTGTTGTTGTTGTTGTTGTTGTTGTTGTTGTTGTTGTTGTTGTTGTTGTTGTTGTTGTTGTTGTTGTTGTTGTTGTTTGAAATAACATAACAGTGGGCAGTAAAAGCCGAAAGGTAGATATTTTATTACGGGTCTTTATCTGGTCTCGATTGTCACAACTTGAACTTAAAGCCGTATGCTTCGGTATGTGCCCCTAATTACTGGGCATCGGTTAGAATATTTGTACGTCCGTAGTATGCGTAACACGTTTGTTTTCCATTATCTTGTAGTCTTTTCTTAAGCCCTTCCCCCCCAGTGGTAGATGTTTTTCCTAAACTTTGTCTCGGGGCAGTCGTCTTTCTCGTACTGTCTTTTATAACATGACTGAGCAAACGAAGACAGTTAAGAAAGGCTTGATACCAAAATACGTCCCCGCTGTTCTGCCGCGAAGGAAAGAGAAAATGAGGGACTCCCTCAGTAAGCTTCTGACGTCTTTTCCTTTCTCAATCATGAGCACACTTCCCCAGTAAGCTACCATCCACAGTGGTCCAACAAGGCATACATCACGCTGGAATCAACGTTTTGACGCAGGCAATTCCTGTTGTCAAAGCGTTGTGTCTTATAGCCATAAGAAACCTTGTTCGACCGCTCTCCGACCACATTTAGACTACTGTATCTCTTTTCAAACCACGCTCTTCTTGTGAACCTTCGTTGTTTGGACCTGGTACACAGTGTAACATGCTGTCGTGCACAGGTCGAAACCGCTGATCGAAAGTATACAGCCGAGCAGCAAGCTCGAAACGAATTCTCGATGAACGTGTACCGGGACAACTCTGGGAAATATATGTTCATCGAGAGGAAGGACCCCAAGACGCTGTTCAAGGTGAGACCCCATGTGATCGCCACTGCTCAGTTTGATACTCCCAAGACATTTACTTAATCCTATTGGCATTGAATTTACCTGTGGTCGTTTTAACGATTTAACGAGTATTTTCTGTCGCGGATAAGTACTGGTAGCTTATGGCCAAAAGCTCGGATTTTGCTGGCGTCTAAAGCAATCTACGCTAATTAATAATTGTGCTTTTAATATCACGGCCTTCTCTCTTTCTCATTCTTTATCTCTATTCATTGACTTTTGGCCACTCAACCACTTCCTGTCGTTTTTTTGCCAGTGAAGTCCGCAAATTCGCTTGTGTTCCTGCAGCTTCTTTTTTCCTTCTTGCAGCACCAGTTTTATCCGAAAAGCTCTTACTTATTTTTTTTACAGGTTGACTCAACATTTGAGGCAGTACTGTTCACATCTCAGAATATCCAAGTGATGTCAGCGTACTACGTGGTAAGCATTTTCAAGATGTTGAAAACAAATAATATCGACATTACCTTTCTATTTCCAAAGCTTTGGAAGAGAATACCTAGAACGATTTTAACCACTGAGAAAAAGCCTGTAAATACGCAAACATACCCTTGGAAAGCTACCACTCACCTGTAGATAAGCAAAGCGGATACGTTATTGCATGCGTATACCCAAGTGAAGCCATGATATTGCGAGAACAAATGTGGCGTACAGCGCTCGTGTCCTCTCTTCTCGTCCGCGTGCCTTCCTTGCATTCCTACACACTGAACGTATTCCAACTCACCTAGTTCACGTTAGTTGAACAAATGTTTCAGAGCACAAAATTCTCTTACACGTACCTTAACTCATTTAAGCTGCAGCCATCAATAGGTAGTGCAAGACACCGGTCTCGTCTTGGGATATAGCCGAGTGCTAATGCGGGTCTAGTTTCCTGAACCTCAGTTGAACTCGTTTACATTTCACTGGGCGGACTTTCAGGAATAACACAAACTACTAGCTACATAAACCTACGAGCCATCAGCTCTATTCTGAGGCGGCGCTTAGAGCTATGGTTTTGTGGGAATCCAAGAAATGCTCGTGTACTTAGACTTAGGAGCGTCTTATGGAACCGCAGATGCAGAGAATCAATCCGCAACCCGCCTCTACGGCATCTCCCATAGTCCCAGCATTGCTTCCGGACGTTAAACTCCGTGAATGAATCAAATCAGCTGGATTTTTTTTTCTCTTGACAGGTTTTGTCCCGAGGCCGTGTGCTGAAAGCAGGCAAAGTCGCCACGGAACGCAACGTGCTCGAGCGCAGAGTGACTTTCAGCGTGACGCCGGAAATGACACCCAGCTTCCGGGTCCTTGTGGTCGGTTTCCTGGACGGAGAGCTCGCCACAGACGCCGTTTACGTCAACGCCGAACCAACCTGCACCGAGGGCTCGGATGTGAGTGAGAGAGAGCTGGCGAACAATATTGTGCACAACAGTAGACAAAACGCTTTAGGTAATTCAAAGACGGATAATCGAAAGTTGCGTACAGGCAGTCTAACAGCATAAATTCTCTTAAAGGTTCAAAGCTTTTCGGCGGTAATTCCTTCCAATGGGCTGCCAAGAACTGGGAACTATCAGAAATAGCATTATCACAGTCGATTCGATGAATTTTTTTCCCCATTGTGTCTTCTGCAACAGTCATACAGCTCCAAAAAATTCCAATTACAGAGACGCTGTATTTATTTCCATTTCTTTCATTATTTATTTAATTATTTATTTATTTATTTATTTATTTAGGCCTTTTCTTGTTCTGCATGTTGCTGTGTTAAAGATTTGGAGGTTAGAGCAACAAAATTGCATAAGTTAATGGCTCTTTACTAATCTTCCGGTCAATAATTTTTGCACATCCTAATGCCTTGCTGCCCGCCCTTACTATTACCAATCGTAACAGACCTGCGCAGTGAGAATACAGCGCAGATTAGCACTACTGGGATACAGCGCTGCACAGGTAGCCACTTGTCATGTTTTCTGCTTGTTCTTTAACGTTTTGACGAATATTTGAAGGCTTACTGTTCAAAATGCTTCGCCGAGGATTCGCATTTCAAATGGCAGCGTGAGACTAAGGACGGAGTGTAATCTACCGTTCAATGACACGTTCACGGAAGTTTCATGCGAGGCCTATTTTTATCTATAGCCAAAAATGTAAGACTTTAATCTTTCTTTATCTTGTTTTGCTTCATGAACGGCATAGCCGGTATCATAAGGAAATATAATTTTCAGTTGCCTAAGGCTCCACGCATATGTTACCTTGTGGATGTGTATATGAAACCTTTGAATATGTTCACCTCATCGGCAGATTCCTGCACCAAATCATCCCAGTGGATATCCATGCTCCGTCAACTGCACTTAAATATAAAAACGTCCCTTCCACGTCCGGACTGTTTTTGTCTGGGACAATGGCTTGGCTAACAAATAAGCTATTTAGTTTATTAATCGTGTAGACTATATTCATCAAGGAAAAATAAGGCCTTTCGCTGCAGTGCTACGTGCCCAATGGCTGGTAGTTCAATGCACAGCAAATGTTCTTTAATAGCCCCTCCGACACGACAGTTACACCTTCAAATACGTGTAGCACCAGCTCTAAATACTACACTGTGTGGCCATCAACCACACAGTAATCTCTGGCGGTTTACCGTCCGAGTATCCATAAGCAGGGTAATTTCTAGGTACGATGGTGTGCCCTTTAGGCCTGCTTGTCCTTGTCTACTATGTGTTTCCCCACCGACTGCTCTCTGTTCTCGGCATTTGGACCACCGGTGTAGTTTACGTTGGATAGGGAGCACCGTAACGAAATTCTGGAGCCTGGCGCCTCGGAAACGCTGGTACTGAAGGGCAAGGCCGGGACGCGAGTCGGCCTGCTGGGTGTGGACCAGGCAGTGTACCTGCTGAGACGAAAAGACCTACTCACGCGAAGAAAGGTGAGACTATAACCTATTCTATATGCACATACACGTTGACGTGAAATGGCATGCCGATGTCCCGATACGGAGTTATCCAGACGTATAAATTATTAATAAATAATCGGTGAGAAGTTACCAGAGTTTGTTGATGACATCGCCGAAGTAGGCACAGCAGCGCATCGCGGAAATATTTCTGGCGCTTTTCTTTTGTGAAGTTCTCGGACTGCAGCATTTACGGCACCCGTTATCTCTTTCCCCTGGCAAAAGTCATGCATGTATAGCAATTGAATGTCAACAGAAAATATCTTCAGTCCCATAGAAATTCAACATAAATGTGCAACAGAAATTTCATAACGATTTTAGTGAACACTTTAAACCTTCTCCGAGCAGAGCTTTTACAGCTAGAAGAAAGATGCCGCTTTTGTGAAGTCGGGGGTCAGTGCGCTCACGAAGGTTTCGTGGATGGTGCCGGACCAGGTGCCGGCAGAAGGAAAGGCCCCGAGTGATGTCTAAGAGAAAACAAGGTTTATATTCAAACGTACGTGGTTGAATTTTACAAACACGGCTCCAACTCTCGCAGCACACTACATGCTAGAGTTATTGCATGCCCAAGGCTCTGTCTCACAGAAGTTCAGATCAGCTTTTTATGCTGCTTATTTCCCTCTTTCACTCATCGAGGGAATTCAATGGCCAATCACAAACACCGAACCGTTCACAACCTCCTGTCCCCAACGTCCCACCGCTCTGCCGGCTGTCTTGTCTGCAACGTTGTATAATACGAGGCAACCACGTGGCAAACTGTGAACCCGCCCTTGACGTCCTTCTCTCGGGAGTCTTTGACAATGACCTTGTCATCAATTAGTGGCCTATTCATGACGGTCAATCTGCCAGGATCGGGAGACCGGCCTTCGCGGAAGTCGGAAGGCGGCGTGGTTGCTTTGAAGTGAGCTGTCATTTCAGGGCGTTCGAAAAGCCCAAAATCTGGAACATGACTACTTGTTCATAAAACTCAGGTGATGATGATTTAGTCGCCTTGAGTGAACGAGGATGCGTGAACACCACCCGTGACAGCTGCACGTCTGCCGGAGAAGCATCCTTTGCTCCGAGGGATCACCAGGCATAACAGAACTTCAAAAAGCAGATGGTGCATCGGGAGGTCGAGTTCCTAAACATAATTCTCAATCACTGGCGGCTCTTCCGAGTCTCTAAGGTGCGTTTCTGTGATTGCATACACCCCTATTTGTTCTCTATTTAACTGCTCCTCATTTTCTGCCAAAATTTTTTTTCTTTCTTCTGCCGCCCGGCAAGTTCATATAGCCTATTGCATGGCGAGCTCTCTTTCTTGCTTTCCTACTTTTTCTATTATTGACGGCGATGCTATCCTGAGGTCCCTTAGGGGACCTTCTTCATTACTTCCTACTCTGGCCTCCTGGGCGCCCGTGCACCCCCTAAAAATGCAACAGCCCGACCAGCAAGTCGCCAGCCCACTTGCAAGCCTGTAACTGAACTGGATCCCGTCTCGTTTAAAACCACCACACCTTCTCACTTCCCTGTTTACTTCGACAACCTCGAAGCCTTTCTCTCGGCTCATTTTCCATATCGCCCCATTAGCCGCCACTACGGCTCTTTGTACGTGACGGTCACATATACGCAGCTCCGGTGGCGTACACACCATGATCTGCACCTGAGGGGACAGCTGCGCAAGTCGTCCACCACCTTCGCCAAGCACTGGGCTAGTCCTGAGACTTCTGACCCTTTTAACCCACCTGCTTTTATGACAAGGTTGCGCATGTGGGCATTTTCCGCGAGCTTTGCTTTTGCTCGCTCCAGGACAGAGCCCAGCGTCTGCCCAGGAAATGTCCCTACCGCCGCGCATCCTGATGCGCGGAGGTGAGCACCGTCTGGTGGCGGGGGTGTTTCAAGGAACCACACACACACGCGGGGCACACGTCCCGTCGATTGGCTGGGACTACGCGACTTTTTGACCATCTCTGACCCCCCTACCACACACACAAACACGTAACACACAACGCACAAACGCACAAACGCACAGAGAGTTTTGTGAGTTTTACTATTTCAAAACTCGTAACGGATGGCCCTCGGCAGCAGAAGCTTTTTTTATCGCTTGCAATCAAAAATGTACTCCACAGCAAAAATGCAACATGACAGCTCGCTGTTTGTTGACAGTGGCCCTCCAACAAAACGTAAGCTTGGTTTGGTACGTGCAGATTCATTATTTTTGGAAACGAACGCGACAAAAACGTAAATAACCGATAGAAACGAACGAGTGCTCAAGTAAAGGTTTGTAAAAATCAGCGCGCGATAACGTATAGAAGTAAAGCTGCCATCTACCCTCTGTCTGCCACTTTCAACTAGAAAACATTATCCGACCCGTAAAAGTGGCTGCCCACTGTTTCTGTTGGTGCAACACAGGTGTTCCAGTCCATGGAAGCGAAGGACCTCGGCCGCGGACTGGATGCTGGCACAGCAGCGCTGCATGCACTGGCAAACTCGGGTGTCGCAGTGCTTGCTGGCAAGAGAGCGTACGGCGGAGCAGGCAAGCCACATAACTTCGCAACGTTTCGTTTCTGAGCTCATGAAAAAAAAATAATGGGGTTTTACATGCCAAAACCACAATTTGAGTACGAGGCACGACGTAGTGTGGGGCTCCGGAGTCATTTGGACCACCTGGGCGTCTTTAACGTGCACCTAAATCTAAGTACACAGGTGTTTTCGCATTTCGCTCCCATCGAAATGTGGCCGCCATGACTGGGATTCTATCCCGAAGCCTCGCGCTTAAAGCACAACATCATAGCCACTAATCAACCACGGCAGGTAACTAACGGAAACACTGCGGCTGATAATCATGCGGAAAAATGAAAACTCTCAGACTGTATGCCTTTTTCTTTCCTCCGTGCCACAAGCTTTGCACATAAGGCACCACCTACATTAAATGTAAGTTGCGGCAATAAATTCAAATATTTTATCTTTTTTATAGCTCCTTTTAAAGCGCTACAAGCGCTGAGCTTTATACGTCAACGATATATGATGAAAATGGATGAGAACGAGTATGTTCTTTATTTTTTTCAGGGGATGATCGACGACGAGCAAAGCGGGACGTTACCTCCAACATTTGTGAGTAATATATCGTCGTCGTCACTGTTGTTGTTGTTGTTGAAAAAGAAATTGGCATTACTGTCCAGAACGATTGCGCCCCATTTAAAACAACATTACTCCATGCGCGGTCCTACACGTGCTTGTATTCTCGCCTCGTGCTGCTCCAGTGGAAGGATTCCAGGACGAGACGCTCCGCAACTGCTGCTCAAGTGGCCTCCAGAAGGACCCCTTCCTGCGCAGCTGCTCGCAGCGCGAGGAAGCCCTGCGCAGCTACTTGATTGCAGGCAGCGCTCTCTACTCGGACAAGTGCGTCGAAGCATTCTTCACGTGCTGCCAGCAAGTCGAAGGTACGGACAGTAGGCGCGAAGTGGTGCGCCTCGCGGCAACTCCCTTTTCACTTTGCGACGTCATTGCACTCCAATTCTTTCAACCACAGAGTTTATTACGCGAGACTCAAGTCGAATCAAGTGCTAAATGGAGCATTGCAAACATGCCTCTACTACTGCGCCGCTTCTGTGGAGCTTCTTGAGTGAAAGAAGCATTTGCGCCGTTCACTGTCCTGTGCTCACTGTGTGCCTTTTCTTATGCGAAGCATATTACGAGAGCTCAACCCAGCTCCTCAGGCGCGGCGGCGTCGCCTTGAATACCACGTGACACCGTGACGTCACGACAGAGGAGAAGTGGCTTTGGCTCAACTCTTGCAAGACGGGCTGGGTGGGATTCGAACCAGGGTCTCCGGAGTGTGAGACGGAGACGCTACCACTGAGCCACGAGTACGATGCTTCAAAGCGGTACAAAAGCACCTCTAGTGAATGCGGTGTTGCCTTAGAAACGAGCTGTTTCTAAGGCTCAGGCGTGCGTCGCTTGCTCAGGCGCACATTTCGTTGCCGCGCCGAACGCTGCGTTGCTCGACGCTCACCGCGTCCAACGCGAAGCAGAGTAACGCATGAGTTGTTTCTTCGTCTAGCCGAACCAAATATAGCCAAGCAACAGCAGTTCACCAAGCTAAACAGTGGTTCAACAACTAAAATAAAGGCTAGTATGCTTCGCATCCTGGGCTTAACCTTACCTAAGCCAGAGCCATTTTTTTTTTTTTGTAGGCGTGACTGCGGTTGATTTCTATGCCGCTCTTTCTATGCAAGCATTTCTTTTCACAGTAGGTACCATGTACATAAGCGCTGCACGTCGAAGTGGTTACCGCCTGTCAAAGAATTAACCACGGTGATTGAATTTTAACGCAGTGACGCCAGCCTATAGCAATGGCTTCTGATTTCCAAACGTGATGTTTACCTACTTCTTTTTTTCTGGGATTCTTTTGGCCCGTGCAGATAATTCAAATAAGAAAACATCCAGGTGCGCTGGTAACAACACCGAACCCGCGACGGCATAATCATTAGTTCGAACCCCGCCCGGGAAGGAAGACTCTTTGTTGCGCTCGACTGCATTTTGGGACGACAGCTCAGCTATACCAACCGAAGACGGAAATACGCAACCCCTTTTAAAACAAGTCCCAGTGCTTTAATGTTGAATTGTTCAAAACAATTCCGAGTAGTGGATGCGTTGTAACACTTACTAAAATGAAGACAAAAATGCATAGCTCAAATAAAAGCGACTAAAACGATGGAATGTACACAAGGTTATATGCACAAAGCTGGCGTAAATAATATTGCTCTCAGCAAGTGTGAAAGGCTAGTTAGCTTCGGTTCACCCATTTATTTGTTGCCCTACCCACCTTATGTAGCGCTCGCCTAGCTCACCTTACGGCTTCTTCCGTTTTTCCCATTTTATGTCAGACAATCAACCCGTCGGAAGAGCGAACGCCGAAGTCGCCGACGTGCTCGGAGACAGTGCTTTCGACTTCAGTGGCAAAGAACGGCGGGACTTTAGGGAGACGTGGCTATTTCAAGAATTGACAATTGGGTATGTCACGCCATCGAGATCTGCCCTATTTTTGGCTTCGAGCTCAAGTAGAGCAACATAACAAGACTGAGATTTTGACACACAAAATATCTTGGCTATACTGTGAGCGATGCATTGGTGTAAGAAAGCCTCGCGTAGCTGAACTGTGGGCGTGGCTACAGATTTCTACAATGCCTCTGATTATCACTGTGTGTGGCGTTCAACAAATTTCAGCGAGGGTCCGCAGACAACCTACGAGGTGTCCCTGCCTGATACCATCACAACCTGGGAGCTGAGTGCCGTGAGTGTGGCGCCATCCGGCGGCATCTGCGTCCACGAACCGCTGGAGATTCGAGTCTTCAAGAAGTTATTCGTCGAAGTCAACCTGCCGTACTCTGTCATTAAGAACGAGCAGGTCGAAATTCCGGTGACGGTGTACAACTACGACAGGAGTGACCAGGTGGTATGTATCTTTTGAGTGCTCTTCAATTTGTATGGTATGCCACGACTCTCATTGGCGGATCAATTTCCTGGCTACGCCTTGAATTCACATATCGGACGAAAAGCGCGCAAGCAGACAAGGACGAAGTAGGGTACTAGTTGCTCGTGTAAGTGTATTCTGCTTTGTCCTTGTATGACATGTGTACTTTCCATCCATATGAATGTCATCCAGCCAGCCGGAGTTTACATCCTACCATCTAGAAGCTTGTGCTTAAAGCATTGTTTGCTAACTCGACGTCAGCCTTTGACCGTCTGGTGCACCTAGATATAAAATTGGTGCACCGTATGTTTAAGAAAAGGTGATCTTAGGGTCGTATTCCTTTATTTAAGCTCGTCTTTTCCTTGACGAAGTCGTCGGCCTGCACTCCCTTTTAAAGACTAAAAACTATAAGAACAGCAAAAAAACGTGAACGTGCAAAAATTCTAACGCGGCTCTTTAATTGAGGAAACAAGCTGTCTTGCAGACGTCTACAGAATGTTTAGCGAACCATTCCTACATAGTACGCAGTTGCATGAATGTATGAAACCTCCTTAGTTCATGTTAAAATATGGAAACATTTTTATTTAACGGCGTTTTCTTAAAATATCTTACCAAATTTATCTATGTTTATTTAGCAAATCAAAACAAACTTCTTGGTGGGAGTGAGCTAAAACGTTACTTAAGCAATTAAGTTTGTCGACACGTAATCTTTTTATTTGAAAGTGTGCCGTGAAAGTCTAAGTATACCGTGTTCTGTTTCTGCGTGCAAGGGCGGAGCCCCGTTTGAGTTTCTTGACAGCTACCGCCGATTACGCTTATATAGTCCACATATTCTATGAATGTTACATCTTTGTTGAGCACTATGGCGCCATACAGCCAGTAATTCAGTTAATCAATTAACGAATCGCACAGACAACTCTTTAATCATGGTCAAGCATGGACGAATAGTACACAATGAAACCACGGAAGGAGAGATTGACCAGGTTCTCGCAGTTAGTACATACCGGGTGCGAATAAGGATGAAAGCTTCCGTGTCAGTCACTTCGCCGTCCGCGCTCTGCAAATTCTGGTCGCGAGAGTAAAAATAAACTTGATAAGCACCGACTGGCGCAGATTTATTGTGATCTCAAGCCCTGCTATCAAGCCCGGCATTAAGCTCCATTTTCGTAAAGACAACAATTTGCAACAGGATACCAGGACGGAGAAGGCTGCATGCTAGATACGGAGGTACCATGTGCAATACGAGTGAAAGACGAACAGCAGTCGGTGTCTTGCATCACGGCACCTAATGCCCGCCTCAGAGATCAGTGCGAACATAAAGCAAGAAGATCGACCGGCATCCCAGGTGCGAGTGGCGATGCTTGGGACGAGGGACGTGTGCTCGGGCGCCAAGGAAGGCAAGCCCTCCGCGGTACGCAAGCTCACAGTGCCCAAGGGACAGGGGCGCACGGTGATGTTCCCCGTGGTGCCACTGGCTGCCGGTGAAAGAGAGATCCATGTGGCAGCCGCCAGTGACTCGTCAGCCAAGGACGCTGCTAAAGTGACGCTCAGGGTAGAGGTGAGCCATGCGTACCTTAATATATTCACTCCCGTTAATTCGACCTCGGTTAGTTTGACATTTCGCTTAAGACGAACGCACCGGAAAGTACTGGTGCGAAATGATGCACTGACTATGAAATGAAAACTTGTTTTCTACGAACGGGAAAGCATAGAGCGTCAGGTAATTCGACCTCCACCGGCGTAGAAGGAAAGCGGTTGAATATGTTTAAAACGATCGTAATACGACATTCTCACAAAAGTTCATTTTGGCCAATCCGCGCTCGAAATCAACGGCGGTTAATTATGCCTTTTGGTCACTCAGCTAATCGTCTCTGTCGGCATTGCTGAACTATCACACCGGTGAAAATGACTTCGTACATTTGAATTGTTTTTCTTAATTGAGTCAAGACTTCATTACTTGTCATGATCACAGCGCCGCCTTCTTCTTCACGCTGTTGAAAACTGCGTTGACATAATTATTAGACTGAAGCGAAGTACTATCGACTGTAGTATGCACCACGCGCCCCACTGCTCGGCTACTCTGGCAATGTCAGATGTTTGACCGTTGCTTTGCATGTGCCCTAGGATGAGGGAGATCAGATGTAAGATGTTGAAACAGGCTGGACTGAAGTCAAACCCACCTGAACACTACAACCACTGGGTGACGGATAATAAGTTTGCAGACACATTGCTGCAGTTCCGGCATGATGCAGAGTTGGAAGCCTTTAGTTGACGTTTGCTTTATTCTCCCATGCTCATTGCGGCAAGCCCTTGCGAATAAAAAAAAAATTCTTCGTGAGCTACCATCGTGAGCTACCATCCAAATACATGGAAAGTGAGAAATCTTCGTTGTTTCTTCATGATTTTGTTTTTCAGCACCCGCTGCACCGATTTGCAACTTTCCTTTCCCTTCCTTTTCCTTTCCTTTCACTTTCCCCTTTCCCTTCCCCTAGTGCAGTGTGCTTCCCCAGTGCACGGAACACAGTTAAAATATCAATGTAAAAAATTAAATTATTGGGTTTTACGTGCCAGAACCACTTTCTGATTATGAGGCACGCTGTAGTGGAGGACTCCGGAAATTTCGACCACCTGGGGCTCTTTAACGTGCACCTAAATCTTAGCACACAGGTGTTTTCGCATTTCGCCCCCATCGAAATGCGGCCGCCGTGGCCGGGATTCGATCACGCGACCTCGTGCTCAGCAGCCCAACACCATAGCCACTGAGCAACCACGGCGGGTTCAAAATATATCAATGTATGCCGACGACATCTGTGTCTGGGCATCTAGTCTGACACGGCCGCAAGTACGCGCCAGGCTTAAAAAAGCTGCCACGTCAACATCGGCGTAATTAAATGAACAAGGCCTAAAGATCTCGCCAGAAAAATGCGCATTGGTCGCGTTTAGCGGAAAGCCAATGAGATCATACGATGTCTCTATCGACAGTCAAAGCATACCTTATGTCAGGACGCACCGATTCTTAGGCGTAATCATTGATTGTGACCTCTGCTGGAGTCCTCACGAGTCCTACCTAAAGAAATGCCTGACGTATATTTCTGATGTGTTTAAGTTTCTTGGAGGAAAAGTCTGGGGTACTTCAGTACATGCAATGATGAAACTGTACAGGACGCTCTTTCTTGGGTATTTGCGATACAGATTGCCTGTGCTGACCAACAACTGCAGAAATAATATCCGTACACTCGAAAGCGTCCAGGCCCAGGCACTTAGAGTGTGTCTTGGATTGCCGCGGTCCTCGTCAACGGCTGAAACAATTGCCATTGCACACGATTTCCCAGCCAAGACCCGTATAGTCATGCAAGCGCTCAGAGCACACGTAAGACACCTTGCTCGAGCCCCTGCCCCTCATCTAGCCTCACTGCCAGAGGATCGACCACGTGCTTCCTTTTGTGAAACAGTGCTGCCCTATCGTGCACACCTTCCATCAGGTTATACAGCTCCAGCGAAAGTTCCGTTTCCACCATGGTGCTTGGCACAAGCAAAGGTTCGACTAATGGTGCCAGGAATACGAACAAAAGCCCAACTCTCGTCTCCAGCACTCAAGCAGCTTTCACTGCTCTTGCTGTACGAGACGTACAACGAGCATCATCACCTATAAATTGAAGTTTCAACCACGGTAAATGGGTCTGCAGAATCGGTGATCTTTCCTGGAAAGCCCTCCACCATAAAGATTCGATTATCTCACCAGACTACATCGACTGCCGCGGATCTTGCTGCTATTCGTTGTACACTTCGTGTAATTTCTGAAGAACTACCCAAGAAATGGAGCGTGTTCAGTGACTCCAAGGCTGCTCTTCTTTGTTTGGTTTCTGCCTTACGCCGAGGACCCCACGAACAACTAGTTCTAGAAATCAGACAGCTGCTTCACCACCTCGTCGAGCAAGGACACGACATCACGTTACAGTGGATTCCAAGCCACTCTGGCATAATGGGCAATGAAAATGCCGACGCAGCAGCACAATCTGCACATGAGGAGGGCTTGTAAGACTTCATTCCATTCTCAAGAACAGACGCTGCAATGAAAATCCGTGTGCTTGCAAATGACGCCATCAAAACTTCATGGAACACACCAAGCTTGAAGCATACACGTATTCACCGACTGGACCCATCCCTTCGACTTCGACCCCCATCTGGACTCTCTCGACCTGAAACAGCAGTACTTTGCCGACTGTGGCTTGATGTCGCCTACACAAGATCTTTCGCCTTCCGAGTCGGTATGGACGACAGCGCGGATTGCAGTCACTGCGGCGGCGAGGAGACTATCGAACACGTACTTCGCCACTGTCCTCAATACAGTGCGCGCCGGCTGTTACTAGCGGCTGCGTTGGCACGCCTTGACGACAGGCCACTTTCAGAACAGTCAGTTTTGGAATGTCGACATGAACCATCGTCGCAGGGAAAGTCGGTCAAGGCTTTGTTGACCCTTTTATGTGACAGTGGCCTATTACAAAGACTATAATGACCCCATTCCGTCCTTTTATGCGAAGCATATTACGAGAGCTCAACCCAGCTCCTCAGGCGCGGCGGTGTCGCCTTCAATACCACGTGACACCGTGACGTCACGACAGAGGAGAAACGGGGCTCCAACTCGCGCCGTCGCTCGCGGCGTCGCGGTGGTATAGAAGCAGCTGCGCTTGCCTCTGCTAGACACTCACGAGGTGAGATGCCTCCTGGAGACAGAGCTGCTCGTTGGAATGAGAAGCGAAGGTTGCGGCGTGCTACAGAGACTGATTTTCTAGGTGGCTTTGGCAGTGCAAGATGGGCTGGGTGGGAATCGAACCAGGGTCTCCGGAGTGTGAGACGGAGACGCTACCACTGAGCCACGAGTACGATGCTTCAAAGCGGTACAAAAGCGCCTCTAGTGAATGCGGTGCTGCCTTAGAAACGAGCTGTTTCTAAGGCTCAGGCGTGCGTCGCTTGCTCAGGCGCACATTTCGTTGCCGCGCCGAACGCTGCGTTGCTCGACGCTCACCGCGTCCAATGCGGGGCGTGTAGTCGCTGCGCCGTAGCCCATTGTCTTACACATTTTGGCGGGTCGACGGGAACGCTGTCGCGTTCCACTCTTGAAGGCGAAGCAGAGTAACGCATGAGTTGTTTCTTCGTCTAGCCGAACCAAATATAGCCAAGCAACAGCAGTTCACCAGGCTAAACAGTGGTTCAACAACTAAAATAAAGGCTTGTATGCTTCGCATCCTGGGCTTAACCTTAGCTAAGCCACAGCCATTTTTTTCATATTTTCTTTTCTCACGCTTTTATTTTTGTCACCCTCTTTCCGTCTTT
Organism: Dermacentor albipictus; assembly: GCF_038994185.2. Lineage (NCBI taxonomy): Eukaryota > Metazoa > Arthropoda > Arachnida > Ixodida > Ixodidae > Dermacentor > Dermacentor albipictus. The sequence continues at coordinate 337,136,057 of NC_091821.1, forward strand.
ACTTCCCCTTTCCCTTCCCCTAGTGCAGGGTAGCAAACCGGGGGGTTTTAACTCTGGTTAGCCTCCCTGCCTTTCTCTCATTTGCACCTCTCTCTCTCTCTCTCTCTCTCTCTCTCCTCTCTCTGCAACTAACTACAGCCCAAGCCTTTGCTGAAACCAAGACAAAATACTCAAGCACACTAAAACTTTACACTTCCTCGTAACAATATCCCTGGAGCCACTCCTTCATTTTGTACCTCACAGAGCCCGCCATCTTTGCATGTATACTTGGATTTGAAAATTGGGTGGGACGTCATTAGGTTAAGAAATTCCTGCGGGAAAGCTAGACGCGCCATCAGAAATTTTTTTTTGAGACAGCAGCGCAAGCGTTGAGTGATACTGTCACCACTCGAGAATGTGCTATGCTTATATCTACTGCACCGGATACCCCACGTAACCGCCTTTCTTTGCAGCCGCCCGGCGTACGCAAGCAGGAAAGCTTCAACCTCATCCTCGACCCAGAAAACACACAGAAACGGCAAGAGCGACACGTCGTCAACGCTAAACACCAGTACTCAGGTAAGATATTGTTTCGAGGGGGAAAACTGGCGTGGAGGCAACACTTAGAAATACTAAGGTTAATCTTGTCGTAATTGTAGTTCTGGAACAACACCCTTCGACTGTGCTCGTCAGCACGCGACACTCAAGCATTGCTGAAGAATACATGAACTCTGTTGTAACAAGCATGTGACGCTCCCTCGGGCATAATTTTCATTGGCCCGCCAGGCTCGGTAGGCAACATTGGTCACCGCACCCAATAAACGCCGACGACCACAGCTGCTCGGCGATCAGTCATCGTTCATCATCACCACGCTGCGGAGCGTCTGTCAAACGGAAAGTGCTTCGAGCCCTCCCTTGTTCACGAACCCAGGCGGATCGTGACACTGGCGACGAGTATCCACGGATCGTCCCACACCGCCGCGAGCGGCGAAACACCGCCCCCCATTGCTGCCGCCATGCCTCTGTACGGAAGGCTGGAGCCGTTCGAGGGAGATGGGTCCACCTGGCCAATTTACGAGGAACAAGTCCACGTTTTCTTCCAGGCAAACGACACAACCAAGGCCAAACAGCGGAACATTTTCCTGGCCAGCTGCGGGACACGCGTCTTCAGTCTCCTGCTCGACCTTCTTAAGCCAGCCACGCCGCATGTCAAGACGCTGGGTGAGCTGCTCGCCATACTGCGCTCGCATTTCAACCCAGCACCATCCACACTAATGGAGCGTTTCCGCTTCAACAACCGGAGCCGCCGGAAAGGAGAGACCCTCGGGCAGTTCGTTGCTGCGCTACGAGGGTTAGCGAGCGGTTGCGTTTTCGGGGACCAGCTGGACTCGCTGCTCCGGGACCGTTTCGTCTGCGGCATCAACAAACCCGACATGCAGACGCGACTCCTGGAGCTTCCCGACCCCTCGCTGAAAGACGCTGTGAAGGCAGCGCTGGCAATTGAAGCTGCCGCCTAGGACGCCGGCGAGATTGCCCGTGTGACTGGCTCACCGTCGGCAGAAGCGGCGGTCAGTAGGTTGGCGACAAAGGGCAGTACCTGCGATCACTGTGGGGGTGCCCATTCCCCCTCACAGTGCCAGTTCTCTCAAGCACAATGCTTCACGTGGGTGAAAATTGGGCACCTGGCATGGGTATGCCAAAGGGGGAGGACGAACAACGGACAGCAGCAGCAGCCTGGCTCAAGCCTAGGTACCACACAAGCCCGCGGCCAGGGTAGCCGTCGCAAGGGTACGCGGCGAGGGCGTGCGGCAGCAGGCTGGAGTTCTTCCGCGGCCAGGCTCCACGTCGTGGCCGAGAACCCACCGATATTTGACATGTGGCACACAGCCTTTGTTCCGTCGTCTGGGCCGCCATACATGCTGACCGTCGAAATCTGTGGGCACCCTATTACCGTGGAGCTGGACACAGGGGCCACCGTGTCAGTAATGACCGGGAAATTCTTCAAGCGTACCTTCCCCGGCGAGTGCGTCGAAGCTTCGAGCGTGATGCCGCGCAGCTACCCCGGGCATCTCTCCCAGGTCCAGGGTCAGGCCCAGGTCAACGTTGGCTTTGGCGACAGGGAGGCAACCCTTCCCCTTTACTTAACCAAGGGGTTGTCGGCGACGCTGCTGGGCCGAAACTAGATTCAGGCACTGCGCGTTCGTCTGCCAGAGTATGAGCAAGCCAACCTGCACGCGGTGAAAGACGTCCTCAGCTTCTAACCGAGTTCAAGTCCCTGTTCCAGCCAGGGGTGGGCACATTCGCCGGCACGACGGTTGGCATCTATGTACCTCAGGGAGCCTGGCCACGTTTTTTCAAGCCTCGCCCACTGCCGTTCGTCCTGAAGGACGGGGTCACCCAGGAGCTGCAACGGTTACAGCGAGAGGGCATCCTGGTGCCCGTCGAGACGTCTGAATGGACCGCTCCCATCGTACCAGTCCTCAAGCGAGACGGCAGTGTCAGGATCTGCGGGGATTTTAAGGTTACCATCAACCCCGCCGCTACCAAGCTCGACCTCAGAGATGCTTACCAGCAGCTGGTGCTCCAGGATGCCTCCCGGAAGTATGTCACAATATCGACAACTTTGGGGCCCTTCCAACACGCGCTTACCGTTTGGCGTGGCCTCAGCCCCAGCCATATTTCAGAGGGAGATGGACAACCTCTTCAGAGGCATGAGGCACGTGGCGGTGTACTTGGACGACATCCTGGTCACTGGCAGCGACGACGGAGACCACCTGCAGAACCTTCACAATGTCCTGGAACGACTGCAGGACATCGATCTCAAGCTCAAGCTAGAAAAGTGCATTTTCCTGGCCCCCAGTGTTGAGTACTTGGGACATGTCATTTCCCAGGTTGGCCAAGCTCCGGTAAAGCTGCCTCTCTACATTACGCCGTGGACCCCACGAGAGAATTGTCGCGGACACACGAGAAATTTACCATCGGGCAATTGAAAAAGCGCTTGACGTCGTATTTCAATGGTTGCCATGGTCATTGTGGTACCCTTGGAAACGAGCAACCAAACGCATCCACTCAATCTTCACAGGACAGTGGCGATTTCGTCGCTATCCCGATGTCAGAAACAGACGCCGCGGCAAAGCTCCATGTGCTTGCTCGCGAGCTTACGTTGGCCAAATGGAATTCGGCACATTCTAAAAACCAGCGCCTTTGTTCCATGGGCCTTCACCTGAAGCTCCGTCTGAAGTTACTGGACGTAACTCTCATTTGTCGCCTACGACTTGGAGTATCCTTTAGTAATGCCTACTCATACCTCCCCGGAATGGCCACAAGTCCAGAATGTGAAGTTGGCGAGTGCAAAGAGACGATAGCGCACTTTCTGTGTGATTGTCGTCGTTTCAACGCACAAAGTCCTCAGCACCACGCTCGAAAAGATTGACAACGGCACCCTTACGGAAGGCAGAATTCGTAGACACCGGTCTCAGCCGACGTCGACCCGAACTTCTTTAAAAGCGCTTGTGTTTTTTTAACAGAAACGGAACTCGTTGAAAAATTATATAGCGTGCGAACTGCTGCGTTCCTTCTTTTTTTCGCAATCTTCTCTTGTTTACTAAACTTTTCCCCACGTGCAGAGTAAACAACCAGACACATGAATAGGTTAACCTCTCGGCCTTTCACCTCTTGTTTCCCCTCCCTCCTTCATCACTCGTCGCTTCATAAGCACGTCGTCGCACTTTTTTTAGCAAGCTGCAGCTACTACACACCTCGATAAATTATGGCTACTGCCTCCGGCATTTAGGTGCACAAAGTTCGGTATTTTGCTGCCACTTACTTTTTTTCTTTTTTTGCGTGATGTCATACAAGAGACATTAACGAGGACGAAAGGAACCAGTGAAAACCACTGCAAATTGTGTAGTTTCAGATGATCAGCAGAGTACTTAACTTCCTATTAGGGTTGTACATTCTTCATCTATATCATCATAACCACTAGTCGCTCCTTTACCTTTCCTTTCCCTCTTTTCTGATGTAGAGTACCAGACTAGAGCTCGCTAGTTCAGGCCGACCTATCTCCTTTGCCTTCAAACAAGCTAACTATAGGTTGCTATCGATAGTAAAAACTTGATATTACCTGCAGAACCTCATTCTCATTGTTCTTGTGCACCGAACTCTTCACAGAAACGTTTGCTGTCGGAGGCAAACAGCTCATCAAAATTAAGCGGCCTCACAGATCTCCCCAAGAGGTCATCCCTGGATCCGAACGCTGCGAAATCGACATCATCGGTGAGGCGACACTGCTTTCTCTTTGTTATAACAAATTCTCTTCTGTGTATCGCTGATGGAAACCCACGATTATGTTATTCAACTGGTCGTAAGAAGTCTGACATCTTTGAGCTGCCTGTTGTACTAACCGTTTCGCCGACCGTCAGCGCACTAACCAGTATTTCTGAACGGGAGCGCTTGTCACGAGTGCAGTTGCTGTATATCATAACTCGTCTCGTTTTAGAGTGCACTATATTGCCGATAATCGCTAGTACACCATTGATACCTTGATGTGCTATTTTAGTCTTCATTCCTTTCCACTCCCAGTTTAGCGGCTCCCGCGCTGTATTGTGCTTGTTACTTGAGGCTCATTTTGTTTGCCGGGATTCATGTTGCAGGCGACGACATGGGCGTCGCGCTAGAGGCGTCTGTCAAGAGCCCGGAAAGTCTACTTCGGATGCCGTCAGGGTGCGGTGAGCAGACCATGATCACATTGGCACCAACGCTGTACGCCTACGAATATCTGAAGACCGCAGATCTCATTTCTTCCCAGGACGAAGACAGGGCGCTTGGCTTCATTCGAAGCGGTACGTATTGGCTTGTCCACACGCGCCAGCACTCCTCACACACATTCCTAATGCGCCGCCAAATCAATGTCGAGACTTAACAGCTATTCGGCGGTCAATATCTTGCTGCATTTTTCACTCCTTTTGAATGGCTGTAGTTATCGGCATCTCCTGGGGTGTGAAGGCCAGTTTTCTCGCCGATTCGGTGACCGCACAATTAACTCGAAATGGGTTCAGTTGTCACCGTCTATTCAACGGTCACGCGCATCGCTGTTGTTTTGTTAGTGCAGCCTCCTTCCTTTAGACTGATCCAGGGACCAGGATAAGGATTCAATTCGTCGTAAGCTGGTCTGTATGCTCGGGGAACGAGTTGCGGGTGGAGACAACGCCAGTTGCGTAAAGCTTTTCCTTTTGCTTCATTATTTCCTCGCATGACGGCTCGCCGCCACGCTGGCAGATCCTCGGAACCATATACCTGGGATAGGGGTTAGATAAGGTGGAAAATAAAATAATGTGGAAACAGCGTCCATCATCAAACTCTGCGATAACCGTTAAACCCATAAGCAATATGACTCTCACACGTTATGTCATACAGCTTTTCTCTAATTGTGCAGGACTTTTCGGGCAAATTTGGTAACTGGAAACAAGAGTCGCAAGGAGTTGAGAAATTAAGCGATCTACTAAGGGAGAGAGCCAAGGCAACAGCCAAACAGGAAGGAAAAGCGAAAATTAACAAATTTAACCGCTGTTTGTGAAAATATTTATCGATCAATATCTGTTTATTCAAAAAGGAACTAGAGAAAACGCCGCCGTAAGTGGAGAATAATTCCGTGTGTTTTGAATGACGCTTCTATAGCTCCTGCATTCACCTTGTTAACGTTTTGCTCAGCTTCTAAAGTTATCACTCGAGCCTCCTGGCGTTGCCACTTCTCTACTGTGCTAATGTGGATGTTTTTCTAACCGTCCGCGGTGGGCGCACTACGCCTAGAACCGCAGTGTCCTGCGCTCTACGTGATTGGCGGCCACGCATCGTTACGTAACTTCCCAAACAACAATACGTGTCGGTTTCGCCACTTGGTAGAGCAATAAACGAGGGATCCAAAAGAACTGTGATGGTTCCACAAATATATATTTCTCTATAACTCTACCAGATCTGCTTTAAAAATTGCTACTACAACTCTTTATTTTACACTTTCGCTTGTTTACTTCTTCTTGAAAGTGTTCTTCCTGCGCTTCTTTCCTTCGCTAGTCCATTTTGTCTGGTTCCTTGTTTGTCAAGCAAAGGAGAGGTGTATCTCACAGGCGCGTGCATGTGACATACACCTTATTTCTCATTTGCGGGTTTACGCGTCTTTATGGTGGACGGTGGGCATTCACATTTGTACTAGTAAAGCAACCCCCCCTCCCCTTCTTTTGCACAGAAAAGTTTGCCTTAGGCTGGGCACCCTCCCCCTCCCCCCTTCCGAAAAAAAAATCCTGGGTACGCGCCTGGTCAGTGATAATAAAGTCATGCTTTTATGCTTTCTGCTCCGACCAGCCAGCAGAAATGCAGCCGCCGGCGAGTTCAAGATGATTGCTTAAGCATGCTAAACCTGGCACACACTGTCTAGCGGGCAGCCACGCAGACTACGCTGGGTATACTATCACACTGCAGTGCTACGGGCATCGCACATCACGCATTCGCCTGCTTGCCTTAAGTTATTGAACAGCAGTGCCACGAGCGTGAGAATACAGTAGGAGACTTTCAGGCGACAGTTACTCTGCACAAAGCCACTTGGCGTCTCAGGATCAAAGCACAGTTCCGCGTGCGCAGTCCAGTATTCAAGTCGCGGCGCCATAGGGAGAGAGAACGGGATGGTCCTTAAGCGCCGGCGAGTACATCTTTAACGCAGGAATACCTCGTAAATTGTTTACCAATGCTATCAATAACCTGGTAAGTACATGTTTGGAAACAAAGTGTCGTGCTTATAATGTTTACAGCTCTTGCGATCACAGCACGCGTAAAAAAAGATAATACTTTACCTCTGCCTATCTCCACTGAGATGAATTAACCGCTCTTTCTGCACTAGGGTATCAACGCATTCTCACTTTCCGAAAATTGGATGGATCGTTCTCGGTTTGGCGAAATCACGCATCCAGTCTGTGGTGAGTACGTGTTTTAACTATCACCGACATGCGACACCCCTCCCACCATTGTGAACATAGGTAAAAAGTGCGCGAGCAAATGAATTTAAAAGCCACAAATTCTTTACACTAGCGCCGTGATCACGGGATTCCAATTAATATGCCGCGTGTCCAAGAGCAGCCTTCGTGAGACGGGCGGTAGCACTATTTTAAGCACAAGGATAAAAATTGATTTATTTTTTATATATTTATCAATACTGCAACCCCGATTTGGGGTTTTAAGAGTGAAGCTACATTTGTTGGGTTTTGCAAATGGGCAAACAACCGTAACAATAAAAGAAATACACGGAAAGGAAGTACATAATTTGGCAATGTAAACACAATGCTGTATCGGAACCAATCACAAGAGAACAGAATAAGCTTAGCGCGTCATGCGAGACAAGTCCTTGCTGTAGGTGTAAAGGAAAAGGTTTAAGGATTTTTGTGAAACGAATTCATCAGTAAGTTTATTCCATTCAGTTATTGTCCTAGGAAAATACGAATACTCAAAGGTGTTATTTGGAGTGGTAAAAGTAATGTTCAAGGCGTGTCTCTGCCTTGTGGCGTATCCAGTAGAAAAAGAAATTATATGCGATATTTCTGCCCTTAACTAGCTGAAAGAAAAATTTCAATCTCAAAACACGATTTCTTTGCGCTAGTGTTGGAAGGTTGGCATTTATTTTCTAACAAACATGTGATGGGAGTTCACCCAAAGCTGCCATAAATAAATCTTACCGCTCTCTTTTGCATTTCTTCAATTTGGTTAACATGTTTCTTAGTGCACGGGTACCAAATTGTAGGTGCGTAATCTAAACTTGGTTCAACAATTGCCTTAAACGCAATAATTCAAACAGCGGGAGCAGAAAAAGTTCGAGAGCTCGGCTTAGATAAAATAGTTCGTAGTATGATGAGCTAATTACGGCACTTATGCGTTTCGTCCAGCTAAGATTATGTGAAATCCGAAGACCACAATACTTGTAGTGATCCACTTCTAACTGAAAGACACTACATGCTGAATATGTGAAATGAAGAGCATTACGTTTATGGGGAATTTTCATGAAAGCTGTCTCTTCAAAATTAACAGACATTTGCCATTCATTACAACAACGAATAACCAATTAAAGTGCCTCGTTCAAGAGTATTTGACCTTGCTGGTTTGAGATTTCCGAGTAAAGGATGCAGTCATCTGCATATAATTTAATTTTTACAGGTGTGTCTTGCATAATATCATTTATAAATAAGGAAACAAAAGGGGACTGAGCACAGAGCCGTGAGTCAACCACAGTCAACTGGTACTGTGTTAGAACATTGATCATTAAAGGAAACATACTGTTTTCGATTTGAGAGATAAGCAGAAATCCAATTTACAAGCTGAGAGTTTTTAAACATTATATCTAATTTAAAGAGTAGTTTATTGTGAGAGACTTTATCAAAAGCTTCAGCGAAATCCATAAAAATTGCATCACTCTGTTTTCCGGAATTTATAGCTTGAGCGAAATCATGTATGGTAGTTACTGAGTGCAAGTAGAGAACCCTTTCCTGAATGCATGTTGAGAACTTGATAAGATATTGTACTTATCCGAAAATTCTTAAATATGCTTATGTGTTATATGTTCAAGAATTTCACGTGAAGTTGAAATTAAGGAAATTGGGCGATAATTATAAACGCAATGTGAAGGGGCTTGACTCTGGCACTCGGCTCTCACTCAAAGATTTAGAGAATAGAATTGTCAGATACTTTGCAACCTACTCTGCATAACGTTCGAGAACTCATTCCGCATTCCATCCGGTCCAGCAGATTTTTTTTACATCAAGTGGCAGAAGCAATTTTTTTTAAATAATCTGCTCACTAATCATAATGTCAGATATAGGTGAACACGGCACAACAAAACACTCGAGGACTGCGTTACCTTAGTGAAAACAGATTTAAAATGAGGATTGAAAGCATTAGAAATAGAAAAACGGTCGCTAGTTTCTACACCTTTAATTTCAAAAACATCACTGATCGCAGTATTTGGGGAAATCAGACTCCAGAACCTCTCAGGAGACGGCGATATGAAGTTGGGAAGCTGCTCGCCGAAATAGCGTTCCCTGTCAGCCAAAACATTTGTCTTGGCTTGAGAAGAAAGTTCAGTTATTCGCTGCTGGTGAGCACCTACATCATTAGAACTGCGTTCTTTATTTTCGAACCATTCTAGTTTTTGCAACTGCAACGTGTCCCGAAAAATCTAGGGGTTCTTTCCTTTCGATCTCGTTACAATCCGTGGAAAGAATCGTTCAATGCACTTATTTATGACGTTCTTAAAACTATTCCATAAACAATGAATATCAGCAGTACTACTAAAGAATCACATTCAAATGAAAGCAAGTCCAATACTGAAGCATCATCTGCATGTGAAAAATTGGAGAAAGAGACCCTCTTCGAATTTTTTCTTAAAACAACATCAGAGAGGGCTAGCATCACAGCCTGATGATCAGATATTCCGGCGATAACATCACAGCTAGCCTGAGCAGTATGTGCCCCACTTACAAAAAAAAAGATCTAGTATTGAACAAGAGTTTCCCTGAATTCTGGTGAATTTATTGACAACTTGAAATGTCAAAAGAAAATGCGATATCGATCCTCTTTTTACCGATCTTGTCGTTAGGGTGGTTCAAAGCGAAGGAGGGCCAATGAATATGTAGCTAACTAAAATCTCTCGCCAAATTAAACTGATCTCCTGGTTTTACATGGGCCTCAATATAGTTATTTAATTCATGAAGAACAGCAGTGGAAGTGGTGGGTGACCGATAAATAGACCCAATGACATAACTCCTCTTTTCGTAATAAGTTTTACACAATATACCTTCAACATTAAAAATATCCTGCATAGTTCAATATTAGTAGCGACTGTCCAAAAATATTCGCCACTCCACCACCTGAACTGCCACGGTTATTCCTGCTCTCGATTCCTCTGCTGGCATTCAAGATACGACGTGGCGGGAGCTATTTGGAAAGGGTGCATTAAGCCTTTCGCTTTAAACAGGCCATTTTGAGCTTTCGGGGAGGACGCCGACCCGGTTATAAGATTGTAATAAGTGTTTCTGGTTAAATCATTTGCTATTCGCGCCATCTTTTTCGTATTCTGTCATCTTAACTTTTCCTCTCTCCTTTTATTCACTTTCACTCTTACCTCAGCGCTGAGTAGCAAGCTAGAACAGACCGACCTCTCAGCTTTTCCTTCGTAATAAATCTCTATCTCTCTTTCTCCATATATATATATATATATATATATATATATATATATATATATATATATATATATATGCTAGGGTAAACCTGGGCTACGTAATCGATGCTTTAGAGCGTTGTTAACAAGTCATAAGTCTCTAATCAGGTCCGTAACGAGTAAAGCTAATTTTCTTCTCGTAGATCAATTCACTTTGTTTATTTTTGTTTGTTCTTTGCATTGCTGTTCTTCACTTGTTCTTATTTTTATTGCGTTTTAAGCAGTTAAAGACACTGCAAAATTCAATGTTAGACAAATAAATGAACCAGGCAAATATTTTCTGAGCGCTCAAATATTTTCCTAGTCAGAGCACTCTAGAGCGCTTCGCCAGTCGAATGTGCAATGAGATATCGGGCTCATAGCTCATGGCTTTGGCCCACATACGCAGTTCTGATCGAAAGAATCGCACCTGCAAAACACGGTTCCGAAGCGTTTTTTTTTTTTTCCCCGTTCTAACATTATTTTGCGGCTTCTAAGCCGGAAACTAATTTTCCCTTCTGCAACGCAGGCTTACAGCCTTCGTGGTGCGAAGTCTGTGCGAAGCGCGCAAGTCCGTCCTCATCGACGAGAACGTCCTAACCAGCGGCCTCCACTACATACTAACCCAACAGCAACAAGACGGAAGGTTCCACGACATTTCGAAATTAATCCACGGCGACCTGCTGGTCAGTGGGGTCTCATCGTTTAACCCTAAGACGTTCATTCGTCAGTGTTAAAGCAAACATTTCTAGCCCCGACGCCGGGGTTTGATGTGGGTTCTGCTATATCGGTATCACCTCGCCCGAATACGTACATACATATTTGAAGGAAGTAGTTATTCTTCTGATCCGGTGTATAATGATTTCAAGGAACATGAAGGCGAGCGTAGAAAAGCAGGAACAATCATTTAATTTCGACCTTACGGCCCGGGTCGAGCCCTATGAAGGTGAAAACCGGACCCCGGTTGAAACGACAAAATTAAATGTTTGTTGTAGCTTGTCTACGTGTGTCCATATATATATATATATATATATATATATATATATATATATATATATATATATATATATATATATATATATATATATATATATATATAGTCATATAATGAGAAGCCAACAAACACTGACACCAAGTACAACATAGGGGAAATTGCATGTGCTTAATAAATGAAATAAAGTAATGATAAATTAATGGAAATTAAAGTGGATGAAAAAACAACTGGCTTCTCATTATATGACTAATAATTATCGGGTCCCTCGGTTAACCCCCTTTCTTCTCGTTTATTACATAACGAGGGTCTCGAATCCGGCAACATCGATGCCTTCAGGTAGCATATGTGGGTTTATTGACCAGTTGCCTTCACCCGAAAAGATCACGTTCTCGTGAGGCCTGCGGCAAAAAAGACGTTCCACGTCCGCCGCCAAGGTCTGTGAGTGGGGGCGCTGGCTAACACTCCCAGGGTTCTACTAGTACACATAAATACCCAAGAAAGTGGACGGGGAAACGCCGCCGCGGTAGCTCAATTGGTAGAGCATCGTACGCGACATGCGAAGGTTGTGGGTTCGGTTCCCACCTGCGGCAAGTTGTTTTTTCATCCACTTTAATTTCCATTAATTTATCATTACTTTATTTCATTTATTAAGCACATGCAATTTCCCCTATGTTGTACTTGGTGTCAGTGTTTGTTGGCTTCTCATTATATGACTAATAATTATCGGGTCCCTCGGTTAACCCCCTTTCTTCTCGTTTATTACATAACGAGGGTCTCGAATCCGGCAACATCGATGCCTTCAGGTAGCATATGTGGGTTTATTGACCAGTTGTCTTCACCCGAAAAGATCACGTTCTCGTGAGGCCTGCGGCAAAAAAGACGTTCCACGTCCGCCGCCAAGGTCTGTGAGTGGGGGCGCTGGCTAACACTCCCAGGGTTCTACTAGTACACATAAATACCCAAGAAAGTGGACGGGGAAACGCCGCCGCGGTAGCTCAATTGGTAGAGCATCGCACGCGACATGCGAAGGTTGTGGGTTCGGTTCCCACCTGCGGCAAGTTGTTTTTTCATCCACTTTAATTTCCATTAATTTATCATTACTTTATTTCATTTATTAAGCACATGCAATTTCCCCTATGTTGTACTTGGTGTCAGTGTTTGTTGGCTTCTCATTATATGACTAATAATTATCGGGTCCCTCGGTTAACCCCCTTTCTTCTCGTTTATTACATAACGAGGGTCTCGAATCCGGCAACATTGATGCCTTCAGGTAGCATATGTGGGTTTATTGACCAGTTGCCTTCACCCGAAAAGATCACGTTCTCGTGAGGCCTGCGGCAAAAAAGACGTTCCACGTCCGCCGCCAAGGTCTGTGAGTGGGGGCGCTGGCTAACACTCCCAGGGTTCTACTAGTACACATAAATACCCAAGAAAGTGGACGGGGAAACGCCGCCGCGGTAGCTCAATTGGTAGAGCATCGCACGCGACATGCGAAGGTTGTGGGTTCGGTTCCCACCTGCGGCAAGTTGTTTTTTCATCCACTTTAATTTCCATTAATTTATCATTACTTTATTTCATTTATTAAGCACATGCAATTTCCCCTATGTTGTACTTGGTGTCAGTGTTTGTTGGCTTCTCATTATATGACTAATAATTATCGGGTCCCTCGGTTAACCCCCTTTCTTCTCGTTTATTACATAACGAGGGTCTCGAATCCGGCAACATTGATGCCTTCAGGTAGCATATGTGGGTTTATTGACCAGTTGCCTTCACCCGAAAAGATCACGTTCTCGTGAGGCCTGCGGCAAAAAAGACGTTCCATGTCCGCCGCCAAGGTCTGTGAGTGGGGGCGCTGGCTAACACTCCCAGGGTTCTACTAGTACACATAAATACCCAAGAAAGTGGACGGGGAAACGCCGCCGCGGTAGCTCAATTGGTAGAGCATCGCACGCGAAATGCGAAGGTTGTGGGTTCGGTTCCCACCTGCGGCAAGTTGTTTTTTCATCCACTTTAAGTTCCATTACTTTATCGTTTCCTTATTTCATTTATTAAGCACATGCAATTTCCCCTATGTTGTACTTGGTGTCAGTGTTTGTTGGCTTCTCATTATATGACTAATAATTATCGGGTCCCTCGGTTAACCCCCTTTCTTCTCGTTTATATATATATATATGTATATAATGAACGAGAAGAAAGGGGGTTAACCGAGGGGCCCGATTTTTATTAGTCATATCATAAGAAGCCAACAAACACTGACACCACGGACAACATAGGGGAAATTACTTGTGCTTAATAAATGAAATAAGGAAACGATAAAGTAATGGAACTTAAAGTGGATGAAAAAACAACTTGCCGCAGGTGGGAACCGAACCCACAACCTTCGCATTTCGCGTGCGATGCTCTACCAAGCTCAATTGGTAGAGTATCGCATGCGAAATGCGAAGGTTGTGGGTTCGGTTCCCACCTGCGGCAAGTTGTTTTTTCATCCACTTTAATTTCCATTACTTTATCGTTTCCTTATTTCATTCATTAAGCACAAGTAATTTCCCCTATGTTGTCCGTGGTGTCAGTGTTTGTTGATATGGACGTGGGATGGAATGACGAGGGAGATGCAGCAACAGAAGGAAATGCGTGCAATATTTTTTAGTTACACTAAACCTTTACGAACCGTGTTTAACCTTGCTACGGCAATGGCTACGTCCGGAGCGGTGGTGCGGCCCACGTCTTGAAAGCGATGCGCCATGCCCGAAGAGAGGGCCGACTGCCCACAGGTTCGCGAGCCCTGTGTCCTCGCCGCTTGCTTAGCGTTGAAACGAGAGGCAGGACGTAGTAAATTCGCTCGCTGCTTCGGGCACTATGTTAAAAGCGATCGTCTGTGTTAAAAGCGATCGACGGACGGAGAGACGGTTTTTCCGTCAGGTAAGCATATAGAAATGCTCAAGCATTTAAACGAAAACCTTGCACAACATGAGCGCTGTCAACTTAAGGTTGATTTCGAACTCATATATACGTCAACACCGAGAGTTTCTGTTGTGTCCACTGCTTACATCTTTGGTCGTTTCTGCGCCCAATTTTCGACACGCTACTTGCGACCAATGCTAGACAGAGAAAGCGCAAAGCTTTAACGCCGCACGCGGCGAACGACGTGATAAAGAGTTACTTGCGCGGGACAGGAGCACGCCAACTTCAGTTTATGGGCTGTACTGCAGTGTATGCCACATTAAGGAAGCTTATAGCAAATTTTCGTAATAGTCAGTTTCGTAGAGTTTGTTGAACGAGACACCCTTACTTGCGCGCTGGGCGCCTGCAGCGGCTAACCGGTCTATGTAGCACTGAAGGTTGCCTAACTGCATAGCGCCAGTGAGCGCACGTCTGTTCTAAGTAATGAAACAATAAATCGCGACATAATATCTGTCACTATAATGCTGGTTCATTGGTATATCCTAACTTCACAGACACAAACCTCCTAAATGAATAGCGCAAGATACTCAACATCTTGTTCATTTTCCTAAATTTCTAATATTTGTTAAACCCCTTCTTCTATACGGTTGTCCCTTCCGTCAGCGGATGGCCCGGTTCTTAGCGGACTGAATTTTCGCCGAAACGCAAAGGCAGTGAGCGCACCTTTCACTTACACTCCTTCAAAAGTGCACGACACATTGACAAGACCTGCCACAAGGCGATTCGCACAACTAAATCCTCCCTGCTATATCGCATCCGCACGTCTAGTCAGAGTGAGCTCCGTCGTTTGGGTTCAAATTTCCGGTCTTGTATTCGAGTGACAACTCTTTTCATAGATCACATCTTCCCTCCTCTTTCTCAGGGCGGCGTGACTGGACCACTTCCACTTACGGCGTATACTCTGCTTACCCTTCAAGAATGTGCCAAAGATGGCATTAAGGTGAGTTCAAAACTGATCCTTACACCTACTCGGTTTGTTTGTTTTTTGTCGCTAAAGCTATGAGGGCGTCAGAGAAGGGTTGACTTTGCCAATTCGGTCACTTACCCACAGTGGGCCTCTTTGATTATCAGTCCCTGACACACCCAGACTGCTTGGCACTCCTTTTCCGCATTCGGTTTTCTTGAACAGCTTCGGAAGCTTGGCCCACCAATCCGAGAGCTGCCAGAATTGCGTTCGTTTTTCACGGACCCTGATGGATTGTACGCGGACTCTCGCACCTGTCAGCTGATTTTTTCTTGTACAAGCGCAAGCAGCTAGCAGACGACGTCTGTCTTAAAAAGATGCGCGCAGCGTTTGACACCATCTTGTGAAAGATGCCGTGTGCTTTTGCGCACTTCGCGCGTTCCAGACGGCAAATATTGTGCACTCACTATCGAACCCGTTACATCGGTGCTTTGTGTGAAATCACGCAAGTTTTTCACGAGCGGCCTAGTTGCTGCAGATTTAGTTTGTGTTTTTTAAGAAAGAAGCACAGCGATCAGATGCACAGGCTTGCTTTTCTTGATGTGTTTCGCGAAATCTGTCACGTGCATTGCCATATGAGTAGTAAACAGATGGGTTTCGCATTTCAGGTGAGTGAAACTGGTGTGTGATGAAGCATACCATATTGCACGTGGCTATTTCACCACGGTACCAATCGGAGCTTCGCTTCTTAGCGTTGACATATATGTTGATCCCTTCTGTTTCCAAGCTCTAGCTTTTGCTTTATGACGTGCAGGATTAGTAGACGGTGTGCATGCGCTGTGTCCTAGACACACGTCTGGCTTTAATTAGTAGACGGTCTCACGAGCTTTGAGGATACCAGTGGGTGCTTTCTGCATGAACAGGGACGTGGCACAACCGCGGTTTTGCTTATCTTCGTGTGGGAATTCCGCTTAAATTTCGCTGGCAATGAGGTAGCTTCAATACAATGGTTAAGGGGCACGAAGTGCGAGTGCGTGATGTAAACTGTGCTTTGCGAGCACATTCTATGCACTCAAGCTGCGATTACACTATGTAAGTTTTATGGTTATGTCGTCCACCTGGCCTCTGAGACTGTACCACTTCAGAGGCCACGCTTATGAATTCGCTGGGTAGGGGGTGTTACGGGTCACGTTGTGCGGCAATGAATGGAACGGATGCCAAACGCCTGAAACACGAAAGACCTAATCATCACGCTCGTCAACATGAAGAGACTTGTCCGTCGGATGTATGCGACGGGATTATGCACCAGTGCACATCCTATTCTCATTTGGCCTACGCTCAACCTTTCTACGCCAAAAAGTGGTTTTCTACCCCAAAGAGCGGTTCTCTCCATGTTTTATGCGGGTTGTCCCTACGTGACCTACGTTCAACTTTTCTGCGCCGAAGAGCGATTTCTCCCCGTGTTCCTCTGTGTGGGTTGACCCAACATGTCCAACATGACGGCAAGAGAGAATGGGGTTGCCCGGTTGGTGGAGGGTAAAATAAGGCCAGTGAGACGCTATGTGGAGACATATCCTGCCCTTGCGTGCGAGATCACGCGTGCCGAACGTTTCTGTATTTTTTTCTGTCTTGGAGCGCACCGCTAACCCGTAATTATGTATTAAACTTCAGTTATTGTTATTACATCACCTCGTCTTCCCTGCCGAGGATAGATAGAATTTATTGAAGGGAAAGACAGAGAGGTCGACCTGAGTGCGCTCTAGTCTGCTACTCTGCACTGCGCAAGAGGGAAGGGGAATGAAAGCGCTGGGATGGGTGACGATGATGGACAGGGGTGGGGGGGGGGGGCACTTGCCCCCCACTGTCGAAAGCGGGGGCAGTCAAAGCAAGTAATCCCCCCCCCCACGCACACACTCACTTTTGAAAGTGGGCAGCGGTACTTTCCGCTGCACGCTGGAAAGTCCACTAAAACTACAGCTGAAGCTAAATTGTCTTTCTTAGTAGAGTGACCTCATAACTATTGTTTTTTTTTCTTACTGCGCATATGCCTGCTCGGACAACGACGATTGTCCCTCGCGCCTTCTCGGGACGCCCTGTCGCGGACGACGCGCGCGATTCGCCGTACGCGCTCGCGTTGCGGACAGCGCCTCGCGCTGGGCAGTTCCCGCCCTAAGAAACTGTCAGCTTGCGCAACTTGCATCGTGCCCAGTTTTTTGGGGACCGCTATATCCGTATTCTAAAACACAATCAGCTTTCACATTCAATCTGCGGGTGAGGGAGAGGTCCGGGTAAAGCTTTACAATCAGCCACGCCCAACGATAGGTGCGCCTTACGGCGTGAAATCGTTGTATTATCGAATGCTGGAACTATTCAATTCCTGTCCGCTGCAGCGTTGCAGTATCAGTATCTTATCCTCATCAGCAATCTTATCAAACCTCTTACAAGTATCACTGTCGAATTTCATTGCGTAATCACGACTTCAGCATGGATGTGCTCGTGAAAATGACTTTGGTCGAACTCGCAGAGCCATTTCAATACCGATAGAACACCGGCTTTTCTAAAGACATCTCATCAGAAGTCAACAAACAAAGACACCAAGGAAAACATAGGGCAAATTACTTGTGCTTACCAATGGAAACAAAGGAATGATAAATTATTGGCAAAGAAATGGCATAAAAAAACAACTTGCCGCAGGTGCGGAACAAGCCCACGTTCATCCAGAGCATCGCACGCATAATGCGAAGACGTGTAATCGTTCCCCACCTGGGACAAGTTGTTTTTTCATCCACTTTCATTGTCATGTCTTCCTTGGTGTCTGTTTGTTGGCTTCGCATGATATTATTAACAAAAATCGGGCCCCTCGCTTAACCCCCTTTCTTCTCGTTCTGAAGACATGTGTCACCTGTGACGCACGATTTCCTTTTTAGGCTGTTTCTAAATAAGAGACCCGCCGTGGTTGCTCAGTGGCTATGGTGTTGGGCTGCTGATCACGAGGTCGCGGGATCGAATCCCGGCCACGGCGGCCGCATTTCGATGGGGGCGAAATGCGAAAACACCCGTGTGCTTAGATTTAGGTGCACGTTAAAGAACCCCAGGTGGTCAAAATTTCCGGAGTCCTCCACTACGGCGTGCCTCATAATCAGAAAGTGGTTTTGGCACGTAAAACCCCAAATATTATTATTAAATAAGAGCTATACTAATACTTGTTTCCCAGCAGGAGCAAGCAGCAGATATTTCGTATTTTAAAAAAATGAGGGCCAATTTTAGCGATGTGTACTGAAAATTTGCGCTGGTGCGGGTTGCTTCCTCATCATCCGCCTGGTTACGCCCACTGCAGGGCAAATACCTATCCCATACTTCTCCAACTACCACGGTCATGTACTCATTGTGGCCATGTTGTCCCTGCAAACTTCTTAATCTCATCCGCCCACCTAACTTTCTGTCGCCCTCTGCTACGCTTCCCTTCCCTTGGAATCCATTCCGTAACTCTTAATGACCATCGGTTATCTTTCCTCCTCATTACGTGTCCTGCTCATGCCCATTTCTTTTTCTTGATTTCAACTAAGATATCATTAACTCGAGTTTGTTCCCTCACCCAATCTGCCCGTTTCTTATCCCTTAGCGTTATACCTATCATTCTTCTTTCCATAGCTCGTTGCGTCGTCCTCAATTTAAGTAGAACCCTTTTCGTAAGCCTCCAGGTTTCTGCCCCGTACGTGAGTACTGGTAAGACACAGCTGTTATAAATCTTTCTGTTGAGGGATAATGGCAATCTGCTGTTCATGATCTGAGAATGCCTGCCAAACGCACCCCAGCCCATTCTTATTCTTCTGATTATTTCAGTCTCATGATCCGGATCCGCAGTCACTACCTGTCCTAAGTAGATGTGTTCCCTTACCACTTCCAGTGCCTCACAGCCTATCGTAAACTGCTGTTCTCTTCCAAGACTGTTAAACATTATTTTAGTTTCCTGCAGATTAATTTTTAGACCCACCCTTCGGCTTTGCCTCTCCAGGTCAGTGAGCATGCATTGCAGTTGGTCCCCTGAGTTACTAAGCAAGGCAATATCATCAGCGAATCGCAAGTTACTAAGGTATTCTCCATTAACTCTTATCCCCGATTCTTCCCAATCCAGGTCTCTGAATACCTCCTGTAAACACGCTGTGAACAGCATTGGAGAGATCGTATCTGCCTGCCTGACGCCTTTCTTTATTGGGATTCTGTTGCTTTCTTTATGGAGGACTACGGTGCCTGTGAAGCCGCTATAGATATTTTTACATACGGCTCGTCTACACCCTGATTCCGCAATGCCTCCATGACTGCTGAGGTTTCGACTGAATCAAACGCTTTCTCGTAATCAATGAAACCTATATATAAAGGTTGGTTATATTCCGCACATTTTTCTATCACCTGATTGATAGTGTGAATATGGTCTATTGTTGAGTAGCCTTTACGGAGTCCTGCCTGGTCCTTTGGTTGACCGAAGTCTAAGGTGTTCCTGATTTTATTTCCAATTACCTTAGTAAGTACTTTGTAGGCAACGGACAGTAAGCTGATCGGTCTATATTTTTTCAAGTCTTTGGCGTCCCCTTTCTTGTGGATTAGGAATAGGTTAGCGTTTTTCCAAGATTCCGGTACGCTCGAAGTCATGAGGCCAGTTTCTCTAGAACAATCTGCCCACCATCCTCCCAATGGTGGGCATATATATATATATATATATATATATATATATATATATATATATATATATATATATATATATATATATATATATATATATATATACAGAAAGCATAATATTTGTGCAATAAGTGAAGTAGTCTGGAAATGCTTCTGTCAGCATATTTTTTTTTTAACAGACAGAAACCCATTTGTCATTCACACATGGTGAACCACAAGGGTAAAAAAAATGATTGAATTAGGATTAGCAATTAGCAAAATGAATTAGCATTTATCTCTCGCAACTGACAGAAGCATTTCCAGGCTATATCTTCCTGTATATATATATATATATATATATATATATATTTAGCCATTGCGGGCAGTGTGCTGTTCTGAAAATGCCATCACGTAACCAGTGCTCACATCGAAATGAACCGTGCCTCTACAGGTGCCAGGGCTAAAAGAGTCCCATGAGAAAGCTACCGCTTTCATTGGGAAAGAACTGAAGCGGGACCAGCCGGCTTACGAAACATCTCTGGCAGCCTACGCACTCTCTCTCGGTGACAGCCCCGCCAAGAACGACGCCATCCGCAAGCTTCGCAGCATTCTGCAACCAGGCCAACGTAAGAACCGCTACATAAACGCCCTGGGCAGACTGCTGTCACGATATTTTGCGCTCTCAACCTCATATAAATTAAAGAAAGCATAGAGGGAGGAAGCCTTTCAAGATTCCTACATCCAAAACCATCGTAGCGATTTTGAGCAAGGCTTGACTCGTGACGGTTCAGTTATACCGCCACTCTTTTAAAGCCTGTTGGAACACCAGCTTCATATACTTGTGCTTCCGAGACCATCTTTGGCTCTTATTGCGAAAATATTGACAACTCTACTAAGAATGTGGGTTTGCATGAGCGATCGATATAACAAGAGAAATGTAGGGGCACATGCAGATCGGATGATTCGTGACTGTATTTACCAAGAGCCACTGTTCTAGAGACAAAGCGTTCGAGGTAATCGCGCGGCGTTCAAAAAAATACGAGTTCGCAGAGGTGAAAATTGTATGGTCCGCAGACGTATAGGCGTTACTACAGTTACCTCGAAGACAAATTCAATTACTGACCTCACGAATCCAACCTGTTATACTGTAGATATCCATAGCTGAGCCAAAAGGTTTACTGACATGATAACTGCCATGATTAGTGCCGTGCTGCTTAAAACCAATATCTTGATTTGTGCATTGAACTCTATGATGAATACGTAGTAATTCAAGCATCCTTATGACGCGCTATAGAGTAGGGTTAAGGGAATAGTAAATTTTAGACCAAATTGAGCACGCATCGACCTCTGCTGGAAGTGAATTAAATCGGATTGAATATAAATATACAGTTCTCGAATAATAAACAGCTGTTTTCCCCATTATTATAAAACAATGTCGCATCCTAGTATTAGTAACATTAGTAAGTGTCTGACATTACGTTGCACGTTATGAAGCTGCGCTTATTAAAAATACTAATGGAGCAATCGTAACGAAAACATTAATGGTAGTGGTTCACTTGTAAAGGCTGACTCCCTTAGCGACGCGGTCTGCTCCACGGCATAATTTCTG
The DNA here is from genome assembly GCF_038994185.2 of Dermacentor albipictus. Classification (NCBI taxonomy): domain Eukaryota; kingdom Metazoa; phylum Arthropoda; class Arachnida; order Ixodida; family Ixodidae; genus Dermacentor; species Dermacentor albipictus. The sequence continues at coordinate 337,157,394 of NC_091821.1, forward strand.
ATGTTTCATGCTCACTGTATCCCAGGAGATTAAGCTTATTCTACATTTGCTCTAATTTTATGTATGATTGAGCACAGTTGATTATCCTGAAATACTTGAAAACTATAGTTGCGAATAGTGACTTTACGATTCGGAGAGTGAATCGGAGACCCTATTACGCAGTCGTCAACGGAACTGTGGTTCTCGGATGCAAATGAAGAGTATGGGCGTCTTGCGCTGGAGTTTGAGGTATAGTAGCGGCGCCTGGTGGCGGCGCGGGAAACGACATCTGGGTCGTACCAGCTTGGGTCGTATTGAGCCCTGGCTGTGGCGAAGTACGTTTCTAGGCCGAGTTTTGCGTCGATTCGCACTTTTTTCTGCCCTGTTGCGAGTGCGAAAAAGCTCGTCACTTCTCGCAGACCATGCCGACCACGCTGCGAGCTCGCCGCAGCCTATAGTTTAACGAAAACGGGCTCTCCGTGTGCCGTGGGACGTAATGCTGGGAGCAGACGGAATCGGTGACGCCGATCCGGAGAGACCTAGCCCAGCCTCGAGAAGGCGTCACCGTCATTACTTCTGCGTCGTGGGCTGCCATGAACAAGAAGGCCTGAATCCCAACATCAGATTCTACCGTTTTCCTTCAAGGCCTCACGAAGTGGAGCGTCGGGCGCGCTGCATAGCTGCATTTCGTCGCGCTGAGTAAGCGAAACTTCGCGCCATCGCCTGTCTTGAAGCTTGCTTGATTATCTGCGTTCTAAATTTCGGCCTTTTGCACCTACAGTCCCGACAGCACACCGACATAGCAGCAGGCATGGCTGGTAATTCACAATTCGAGACCCGGCCACAGCGACAATTAACAATTCGACCGATGCGAAGTGGTTAAGTGACCAGGTGTGCGTAAATGACCACAAATGGCCGGGCTGATTCGGTGACAATTCACTGCCCCACTACGAGCAGCACAGGTTAGAGTTAAATGTGCTCATACTTGACCTCAAGTCAGCATGTTGAGGCAGCGCAGCAAGGTAGTAATGATTACAGCAGATCGATGTTCGAGCGCTGTCATTAAAAGCTACGTCAAGCGAGCAGCGCACGAGCTCGCGCTGCAGCGCGATTCGCACGTACGTGCGAGGTCATATGCATTGCATCACTTATTAGCAGTTACTAAAAGGGACAGATGGCCGCTACGACAACGCAGGCATAACTACTTGTTTAGCGGCATGCAGTCAACAAAGATTGCAGGAGGCCCGCCGTTTCGCGGCATGTCGAAAGACCGCTGCCTTCGCGGCGCGTACGGTCGTGTGCTCGAGCAGTTCCGTACACATGATGTCTGCTTATCGCTGCTGTGGATTCATTTATATCAAGCATTTCCTCGCGTTTGTGCGCCTGAATCTAGAAGCGTGCAAACCTAACCTGAAGTTCCACTTCGTACGCGACTCGCTTCACTTGCGATTGACACCGCGCTAAAACTTCGCCGCTTAATTCTTGAACGGCATACAGGTATTCGGTACTGCATAATTTCTTGCCCTTACGCAGCGTGCCACCCCTGAAAAAATCTTCGGCACCGGATATTCGCTGCAGGCCGTGATACAACACAACCGAAAGTGGCGGGTCCATATTGTAAACGTGCTTTCCGAAGCAGACGACCGAGCTTGGTACGACCCATTTTAGGACAGAGGGCGCTTTTTAGCACCTTTTTTCGCAGCGCCCCCTGGGCAATGCAAGAGCCCCATATACGGGCATGTTTACACAGCCTCTTTGAAGTGGCCCTTTGCCACTTATTATCGAAGTGGAAAAAGGCATTTGAGGTGAAAATAGGCTGTTTCAGAAATACTTTGCCACAAAACATACTCCAATGCATTAAGCAGAAGCGCAGTAATCGGCAATCAAACACGGCCTCCGCTGTGCTCCCGTTCCTTCTTCATTGCCTTGCACTGCGAATGTTCCGGCGCAGTGGGGCATGCCCACAATGCTCCGCCTTCTCAATGTCACCGCGGCGCGCAGTTTAAATTTCATTCTGGACACGCCACGACTTCCGCCTTCGGTGCCCACGACGCGCTAAACATGAGCCAAAAAACGCGGTTGTCCTCAGCGAGCAGCAGTGCGCATAGCCAGTGGACTCGTGGCGGCACCCTGCGGCGACAGCGGTATCTACGCCGCGTTGCCGACCACAGCCTGATGTCGGCTATCAGCCACAGGGATGGACGGAATAGTGCGTCCGATGATGACATAATGCGTCTAGAAGATGGTGAGGACAGGGCCATCTGCTGAAAGAAAGCGTTTGAGAGAAAGCTGACTTCGTGATCCACTTGCGAGCTCCACGCACCGCGTGCGACAGCAAAACCTGGCTGAGACGGTCACAGCAGCGTACGCTACCTGCGGACTACGTTGTTTCACCAAGCCTGATGGGCGGTTCATGGCGGCCCCTTTAAATATAGGTTCTACGTCGCTACAATAATTCCATATTTAGCAACGCATTGTGCATCCCGTTTTCATTTTTTTACACACGGTATTAAGGAGCTGTTGGCGCCTTCGTGTAGTACTAGCTGCTCACACACACGTTTGTGTGTGTGTGCGTGTGTGTGTGTGTGTCAGATGAAGTAAGGTGATGAAGTCAGATGAAGTAAAGTGAAGTCAGATGAAGTAAAGTGATGAAGTCAGATGAAGTAAGTGCACTACAACAGTTCATAACAGAAATGTTCTTTTCGGCTTTTCGGAGGCAGCATCGAATGGGGCAATGTTCAATTCATCCTTCGAAGGTTTTCAATATCAGTACACGCCTATGTATTTAGTCATCCACGGAAACGCGGTTCTCGAATGCATATGCAAAGCAATTGCAGGAACGGCTGTACTGCATCTTTAAACATATAGGTTCTGCATTCCTTCGATGAATCGGCTTTTAGCAACGCCTTGTGTATGCTGGTTTCTTTGTCTCTATGCATGGCTAATGGTGCTTTACTATTCCGTGTTTTGATGCTACGCCGTTCAATCACTACACCGAGAAAGTGTGCTAAACGTCCACTTCCTATTCACTGAACATGCGCAGAAGGTGGTCAGTACGTGTCCGCTGGCAGCGATCCCTTGTCGGTGCAGGCCACGTCGTACGCGCTCATGGCGCTGCTCAAGGTCGGTGAGAGCAGAGACACCATCACCGCCCTTGTGCAATGGCTCAACCTACGCATGAACCCCAGCGGGTCGCTTAGCACCAGTCAGGTAAGCACTACACGAGCTACTGAATTCAATATTGTGCTGCTCGATTCAACGCCCATATACTAGTCGCACATGTACTCGTTGCCAGAAGTCGGTGACGAAACAAGACTGCTTATGCTCCAAACGAAACAGCTCGTAAGATGGCCTAACTAAGGCCTTTACTTGTAATCTTCCTTCTTGTTACCTTTTTATCCTTTTCCGGTGTAGGGTAGCATTGGTAAGCTGAGCCCGATTATCCTCCCTATATTATAGTCGTTTCCCTTTCTGGAAAATGGTATAACGCCCTCCGGAGAGAGAGGACAGGTGCACGACACACGATGAGTGGTTTATAGTTTACTCCCAACCATCGCTATAGCAAAAACACACACGATCTTCGCGCACTTGTGCACTTTTCGAGGTGCACCAGCACGAGTGACCATTTGTAGTGAGGCCGTGCGTCCTATACTGCACTGTGTGCGCGCAATGCCCACTCTCTCCCACTTTCCCTCTTTCGATTCCTTTTTTCCTCTACATTCTGTGAAGAGAAGCAAGCTACACGGTCGACTCGTCTCGTCCCTGCCTTCCTTCTCCTTGGTTTCCACCTCTCGTTCTTTCTTTAGCACAGAAGGACTTTGGCAGTAAAGATCACAGCCGTCGAGGAGGGTCCCGCGTAGTGAAACTGCGGTTCTCAGTTCCAGCGAAACATACATACCTTCCATTGGTTCTGACAGTTCTAAACTTCTAGCGTGAATATTAGCACCGATATAATTGTAGTAAGGCGTAAACACTGGCCGCGAGCACTGGACTCTCTTTTTATCACCTGTACATTGCCAATGTATAACAGATGAGATAAAGAAGTTTGCAGGGACAACATGGCCACAATTAGCACATGACCGGGGTAGTTAGAGAACTATGGGAGAGACCTTTGCCCTGCAGTGGGCCTAGCCAGGCTGACGATGATGCTGATGATGACTTTGTTACAATGTTTTTACATCTATGCAAGACCAAGACCCCACAGTAACGACAATAAATGACAAAGACAACGTGTCACATCTGGGCCTTTATTCCCGCAAGAGAAATATATTAGGCTAGACTTGTTCGCAAGGCCGCACGTCAGCATATCGTGAGCTCAGGCATATTGTGAGCGCAAGCAGCTTGTCAATGGCAAAGAGCCGTTACGAACGAAACGCTATGTGAATTCGGCGCCTGTTGTTCTGCCGGACAGTGGATTCATGCTTCTTCGCTTATGCGATACTTGCAGGACACTGTGGTGGCGCTGCAAGCGCTGTCCAAGTACGCCATCTACGCCCGGAACGCAGGCATCGACTTGACCTGCGAGGTGACGCTCAGCGGTGACATGGCGTTTAACCGCACCGTGCGCATCAAGCGAGACAACGCCCAAGTGCGCAACAGGATAGAGGTATGCGAGGCATCAGTTTTTTGACCTACCGCGAATTGCTTTACTGCGCAATCTCAGTGCAAGAGTAAATACGGCATTCTGAACTAACGTGGGATATCTATTCGAAAACCACGTGCGTTGTCTGTGACAGCTGTTAAGCGTGTATATTACACCGTTTTCTGGGGGTGATGTTCACTTAACCATTGAAGCTTTCGAGGAATTGTAATATTGTATGGGTATACTATTGAGGGGAAGTCATGCTTAACTTGTTTTTCTATTGTTACGATAGTGAAGTTAATTCCCACATCACGTCTCGTTCCAAATATGGCTTGCTTTAAAGTACGTCTGCCCTAAAAGCACACCTCTGAATGTAAGCGATAAACCGCATTATGTGTTATTGTCGGCTTACTGTGACACCAGATGTTTCCTTTCCTCTCCTGTCATTATTATCGTGAGCAGATTAACAGACGCTCGCGTTACTGCGAGTATAGTCGTAAGGGGGCTCCTGCTCATCATCATGCTCACGTGCTCATCAGTGCACTACAGGCGCATGCTTAGATGAAATAAAACGGACTCACTTCCCTGCAGTGTTGCCGCTCATCAATTTATCAGTGAAATTCACAACTTTGCCATTTCTCGCATTATTATCTCCAAACACATCGTTCACTCTCGTTGCGCAGATCCCGCAATTCGAAGACAAGATTTTCGTGAACGTTAAAGGGTCTGGAACGGCGACCATGTACTTTGTTACAAGCCACGACGTGCCTGTCGGTGCCGAATTCTTGTGCAAGGTACATCAGTTTGTTTTATTTTTATAGCACCTCTTCCGCTAAGGTGATACGGCACAGCATTATAGTGGAATATTTTGTGCCCGGGAAGTGTGACGTGCCGCAACTGCTTACTTTAGGCAGTGATCATAGTGAACGCTCTAAGGGCACGAATGTATACTGTTCGTGAGGCGTTCGCGTCGTGTGGTGATTCACGTTCACTTGCTCAGCTTATGCTCCGGAAAGTTTTTTTCACTTGAACGAAACTTTGCAGCCGCATGTACAAACACCAACGTCGTGTTTATAATCCATAAGGGTTTCGTGGCTTTGTTTATCAGCAATTGAGCACGACGCCAAGCTCTCCCCGCTGCGCGCCCGTGTATGGCATCTTTATAAAAAATCTGTAATTAAGTCTCAGGTTTGTCCACCCTGTAGACAAGCCACTGCCACAGGATCTGTTTCGAGGGGCAGGGACTGCTTGCCACCTGCAGCACTACAGTAGTCTCTGGTTTAGTCACGGCCTCCTTGATTTGCGCGCCGGTTAAACCAGCCGGCTCGCGCGAATCTCGGAGGCCGTGGTTGAGTTTCCATAACTCGTTATTTGTCCGCCAGAGTACGACACCTCATGAAAATGCGGTACGTAAACGTGAGACGTGCGTCTCGATGTCTGCCTACCGTAACAAACCGCAATATCGTCAGAATCTGTTGTTAAAATTTCCTACAAAGGTCCACTATTGTCACCGTGCAATCAGTACTTTGCATGCCCATTCATTTCGCGATTTGGAGGCGTTGAACGCGGCGCGCAGTGCCCTCATCACAGCGTGAACGTACGACGCGCTTCGTAAAATCAACGGCTGTTGCGTTTAGAGGCAATCATTAAAATTTTTTTTAATCTTTATTTCACTTTAATTCCAGTTCAAGCTAGACATCGAATTCCGGAAAAACAACGTGTCTCTACAAGAAGCGTTGAATGGTGAGTTTATCAAGATATTTATTTTGGTCACATCCCTGCACGTGGATAACACGAGACGGTCATTAGAGGAAACGCCAGTTCACATGATTGGCTAGTCGTTTCAGCGGGTGCAAGAGAGAAAATCTAGGGGCGTTTGCGCCTGAAATTTCTCCCTTTGCCTAGGTACTACGGAGGAGAAGCCGATTTGCTTGTTTCGTATGCGTTTGTCCCTAGGCGCGCATTTTGCCGTGTGTGTGGCGATTCCTTCAAATCAACGTCTCCTTTCTTGACGAAGCCGTGCGTGCCGTGCGTTGTGCATAAGTTTTCCTCCTGCGTCTCCTTGGATGTTGCCGGTAGGTTTGTTGCGCTTTTTGGTAACATACGGAACGTGCGACGGGATCAGTGAACCTGTGATATGGAGGACCAATCGGATAACTTAATGCCACGGCGTAATGCCACGGCCACGGCGTAATGCCAAAGCATTACGCCGTGTCAATCGTGTGTTGGTTATCGGTGCATACTGCACCCTTCAAGAGATACGCGTGAACATGCATGTCTGCATGTCGAAACACATTTAGCACCCTGTAGCTGGGAAAAGCGAAAGTCGTTATGCAATTTATGGCCGTAGACCACTCTGAATCGTGATGGCGGCCGCAGTGTTCCGACTGGTGTTGTAGAAGTGGCGGGGTGCTTTTTTCGTCCCGACGATATAATGGATTTTTACCAGTACTGCGACAGGACGGCATACGTCACCGGCAAACGGAGCCCTCACGAGAGCACCTGAGCTTATAATAACGCTCTGTCTAAATGTACATCCGATCCCGGCCACGGCGGCCGCATTTCGATGGGGGCGAAATGCGAAAACACCCGTGTGCTTAGGTTTAGGTGCATGTTAAAGAACCCCAGGTGGTCAAAATTTCCGGAGTCCTCCACTACGGCGTGCCTCATAATCAAAGTGGTTTTGGCACGTAAAACCCCGAATATTATTATTATCCGACTTGCCTGCTTTGCTTCCGTTTCGCTAGCTCTGCGGCTCCCGCTTACCGATTTATTGCACATGGTTTTGCTGAAGAACCTTTATTTATATCGAAGGGGACCATTCAAATATTCCATTTAAAAGTCAGAGAGCAGCGTACAAAAACCGTTGCACGAGCAAAGGTACTGCTCCAGGAGAGCATGCCTGGTCTACAGTATGGCCCCTACTCCTCGCCCGGGAAGAGACACAAGACATCTTTAATGAGACGAAAGATGGCTCATTAAATCAATAATCCGCCATCACCAACTCGGCACGAGCGCCGCACGGGCGAGAAAGTCTTTCCGACGTACACCCACTTTAGCAGTACATTTCAACTCGACATAGGTCACAGATTTCCAGAAGCACAGGCTGGTACACGTGGCTCACTGTAGCCCAGTACTGCCCGGTACTGCCATTTTTATGAGACACCTGCTGCTGCTATCCCTTGCCACAACTGCGCGTTCACTTCCTTAACAGCGCCAGGACTGATGCTTGGCATCAGTAGCATTCGTGACAGAAAATGCTTGCTCTTTGGCAACTGATGACCCAATTAATTTGCTACTTTCTTCTGAAATTTGTGCTCATAAGTGCTGCTCTTGTTGTCACTGTCAAACTGATCTCCTTTGTGTGATCCCTTGTACTTTTTCTGTACCCTTCTCCCTGCACATGCTTGATCACTTTTTGTTGCTCTTCCCTGTCGCCATTCCTCTACAGTGGCACTGTCGTTTGCTATATGTGCCTGGCTGTCTATTGCTTATGCCGCATGTTCACTGTAATGATTTCCTTCGCCAGATACGTGAATTATTAATTGCTAAAAAAACTTTTATCTGCAGGGTCTCCTGGAAATTCATCCACAGCTGGAAACCAATATTGTGCTTCATCCCAGACCACAGCTTATCTCCACATCAAAGCCTTTACATCTCCAGTCTCACTCACGTTCGCTCTGAACAGAAAAAAAAAAAAGAACAGTTGCTGCACTTCACAAGGCAAGAATCCATCTCATCATTTTCTCCTGCGGGGGGGGGGGGGGGGGGGGGGGCGGTTATTCCGTAAGAGTACACCTAGTGGGCTGTCCATTTCGGCCACTGCTGATTTGATTCAGCTGTGAGAGGAGGAGACCAGCAGCCCTAGCCAATCAGTAGCGGCCAAAATGGACAGTCCACTAGGTCGGCTCTTACGGAATATTCCTCCCCACCCCCCCTGCTCACCACATCTTGCCTGCTGGGTTTCTCTTGTCATGTATGACTTTGCACATACTTTTCGTTCATGTTCTCCTTTCTGCTTTGTCACTACACCTAAGCTCTTTTTGTCGTTGTTCAAGCAATAGCTCTTCATTGCCATTGCTATTTTCTCGGCCTTCACGTATTCTATTGCAGTCACTAGCGTCATACTTACTAATCAGTGCGGAAATAACGGAAGACACACAGAAGGGCACAGGACGAGGGCTTTCTAATAACTGAAATTTATTGAACACTAGCATCAAATGTCTCTTACCTTTGGTTGCTCCATATAACTTGCTAAAAATGCAATAGAAATTTTTATCATAGGGCATTCAATCTTGGAGCATATTTAAATTATAGCTATTTGCTTTGTGATGAAATATTGCTTTGGTAAAAAACAACTAATTAACTTGGCAAGTTGTTTCCAAAGACTGCATCCTTTGCATGTCCAAATGTCCACACCTTCCAAGTTCCTAAAGAACTTCACAGCTTCAAAGGCTTTTGCTTCATAATTTTGCAGCTTAATTTGGCATTTTATCCCCATTGTTCATCTCGTTAATGTGGCTGTTGTGTGACAGTACCGAGCTTATGACTTAGACCTTAGCATGAAGCAATGCTTAAAAACTGTTGTGCTCTTACACGCTTTATCAAATCACTGCTTTGTTTTAATGTTACTGGTGCTGTGGCTTTGGTGTTGGCTGCGAAACCCAAGGCCGTGGGATCAAATCCAAGCCCCTGCGGCCACATTTCGATCGGGGCAAAATGCAAAAAATGCTGTGCGCCATGTATTGGGTGCACGTTAAACCCAGGTGCTCAGAATTAATCCAGAGTTTCTCACTATTGCATCCCTCATCATCATTTAGTGATTTTGGCATGTAAAACCACTGAGCTTAATTTTTAAGTATTGTCTTTGCCCAGTACAAATCTAGATTTTGGACGTCACTGCAAATGTAACCAATACACAGATTTAAATACTTTGTCATCTAAAGAAGAATGGGACACTATAAAATGCAATAATCACCATTATGTGCCTTGAAGCCAGAACAATATCGGCACGCTAGGAAGCACCATCGCTATTGCCTGTTGCTTGACGACTCCAATACACCTCCTCACGGTCAAACAGAACAGCTTTCACCTCCAACTTTTGTCCACTCTCCTTTGCCTGTTGTCTAATAATCTCGCCAAATTCTATGGTTGCTATCCTGTTCTCCAGCTGTGAATTGTGGTTGAACCACTTCAGACATCTGTTGACTTGTTTATCTGACACAGTGAAGTAAAAGTGTAGTGCAGTGATGTTGCAGTGATACTCTTGCCAGAATAACCTACTTTTCATGAAACCAGTGTAGTAGTCAGAAGACTGGCATTTATGCCAGCTGCATTGCCAAGCTCCTGCACAAGAGCAGCGCTTAGCATCTGAGCATTCGCATCATTCTGAGTATTCTTGCATATCATTTGTGCTCGTTAAACCTTGCTACAAGACATTAATTTTCAGCAGCCAAGCCTGACAGTTCTGGTAAATTTTTTGTGCTCTGAGCTGGTTTGATGCAATACTTTAAATGGAATTTCTTTATTGCTGTTTATTATGTGGTCAGTGACAGGATTTTTTTTTATGCAAGAGTTAAATGGTTCCTTCAGTGAAAAAGCCGGCAGCATCTGTAGCAGCAAAACGGTGCCTAATTTCCCGTTGACTGTGACACCATGTGAGCACACGAGGCGCGCTCATGACACTAGCTTGCACTTGCTGGCTCGTGTCTCAGCAGAGGAACGCGAGCGAAGGGGAACATCTGCTGCTGCGCTACTTCGCGAGGGGAGAGTGCATTGCTACGACAACACATCACCTTCCCTCTCGCAAGCCTGTGTTACCACCTGTTCCTTGTCTACTCAAGCTCTTGTGTGTGTTCTAACTGCGCCTCGGTAAGGCTAAATCAATATATGCCAAGCGTCTTAACGTGCCCGCTTGCCTGCGAGGAGTTCATATCTCGGCCTGCTCAGTGGCGTTCAGTTGGACATTAAAGTATTCACAACTCATAAGAAGTGCTTAGGTGTCCTCGGATTTTCTTCGTACTTAATGCACAAACTTTGAAGTCATTTTCCATGGCGAAATTAGTTAAATATCATCGTCCCATGTCTGCTGTCCGTCCTTTGTGTGAGCCTTATACATCTTCGCAGCCACTCCTCTCATGCACAGTAATTTGTGTACTTGTGCTTGATTCTTCCATGGCATATGATTAATTAATGCATTTTATTTGCATGATCCAACTAAACATGATCTCAAAAAGCTTCACTTGACTGCTCACTTGTCCCTGTGGCTACATTGTGTGGATGTACTATCACCATCAAATGAAATGCAAACAGCACAGTGCGTGCCTGTAGCATCACTGAATGTATAGTGCACACACTTCAATCATCACCCTCACAGGCATGCACATCTGGTTTCACAACACTGTGCAATGATGTTCGCCCTATACCGAGATATTTTTCTTTCTGTTTTGCTTCTTGTTTTCTTAGATTTTTGGGTTTTTTTTGCTTTGAAATAAAAGGAAAGCATAACAGAAAGAAATTTTGACTGCATTCAATGTGTTAGAAAATGTTCACTTCAATTTTTTTTCTCATACTTGAATCAAAAGCAGTGTGGCAACACTGAGTCTTGATGAAATGAATTGGCAGCCTCGGAAACTGTTCCCACTGGTAATCGAAGCTGATCTTGAAGGCCATGCTTTGGTCTACTGCAAAAACTGGAACTGATTTCAGGAGCTGGGAAATACGTTATGGCCCTCATTCATTGTTTTGCTTTTGCATCTTGGCAGTTTGCTGCTGCTATTTATAGCACAAGTGAAGGAATTGTAGCACAAGTAACACTGACACCTGTGCTGCCCTTTTTGGTGCCAGTGTGTGTGAAGGAAGGCTGCTATCTGGTCTTGAAATCCATCGAAGCAGCCTTATTCCCAGACATCACACAGCCTTGCCAAAATGGCGGTTGGCATGAAGGGTCTAGAGGCAGCGACTTCAAATAGAATTTTCGACTTGTCGTACCAGAAATGGTTTTATTTCCAACAAACTTTGTTGGCTGTCCTCCAGGCGAAAAGCTGCAACATACAGCCTTAATGTGTCTGAAGGCCCTCGCATGGCAGCAGTAAGTCTCCTATCGGCAAACATATAACATACGAAACATTAATCTGTTAGGATATACATTTACAATGTAGCAAAAGAAATGTGTGAAATCTAAAGAAACATTCATCTTTTCAGATAATTATATAGTATTTATAAAATAAATTCTTAATGTGCAACAAAGCCAAGATGCATATTATATGTATTATATGTCCCAAAATATCACATTTCAAAATTAAGCACTACAGACAATATGTCTAGTATGTACACTTGCCCACAAAATATTACAGGGTGTGCGAGCGTGTGGCAAAACGACCCTTCTCCCCTTCTAGCTGTGCACCCATGGTATCGAGTTTTGCACGCATGCGCATCCCTCCGAGATTGCAAGCGTGCATGTTTCTGCACTTCCTCCTTGTGCGCTGGCAATATCCGAATGTAGCCGTGAGGTGCCTCTCTTGCGATGGGCGCAAAACTATGTGAAGCCTGAGCTTGCGCGTGCCGCTGCGGCTGCTTTTTGTCGAGTCACGAGCGCTGACGCGTATGGCCCGGTGGCGAACCCAACAAGTAATTTTTTTTTGAGCTGCACCATTTCGTGTCCAATCTTTGTTGTTTCTTTTTATGAATGGGGCATTCTCCCACAGAAGAGCGTGTCAGAAAATGCCCCTATAGGAGGAGACAGTGTCAACTCCCATTGAAGACCAGCAGTTAGGACACAGAAACAGAGAAGCTGCCGGATAGATCTGGGACAGCGACGCTGGCCTGTACTTTCCTATCGTCTCCATTATCCATGGCAACCTGGTATGAAGAGCATGTGTTAGCCACTTATGCTTGAACTACTTTTTCCTGGAAACATTTAACAAAATGTTTTGCATGGAACAAAGAAGGTATGTTCACCTGCACAAGTATTGGCTCATAGGGAAGGCTGGCACATAGGCTGGAGGGATCAAGGTCGGGCATGTTGATCTGGACTGCACTTTTAACTCGAAGTCTATGGCAGCCTGAAAGCAAGAGTGCTTATGCTAATTTTCTGTTTGCCCTACGACATAGAATACACTGCCTACTTAAAGTACTCGGTAGAGCTGTTGAACAAGTCCATCTCAGGAGGAATTGTAGAAGCCCGGTAACCAGGGAAAGTTGGTGTTATTTCACTGACTGACTGACTGAATAAACTTTATTGAAACCAGCAAGAGATGGTGACTGGGCCTAGGCCTCCCACGTGGGGACGTCGAGGTGTTGCCTCTTCGCCGCCTCGCAGGCCTGCTGGGTCGCCCAGAGTTGGTCGTCAAGGTTGGGGCTACGCAGGGCAGCGTGCCATCTCGACGAGAGGGTCGTGGGGTTTAGTGTCGGGGTATTGGTGCCTACAGTCCCAAAGCATGTGTGGAAGTGTGGCTGGCTGTGTCTTGCAGATATGGCACGTGGGATTGGGGTAAATGTCTGGGTAAATCTTGTTATAAAGTTGTAATGAGGGGTAAGTATTGGTTTGTAGCAGGCGGAAAGTTGTAGCCTGCGCTCGGGATAGTTTGTTGTGTGGGCCGGGGAAGGTTCTACGCTCTAAGTAGAAGGACTTCACAAGATCATTGTAGCGTGTCAGGCGATCCCTACCGGTGGGCGCAGCCTCCCCTTCTCCCGCGCAGTCAACTAGGCCTCGCGCTAGGGAGTGGGTAACCTCGTTGAGGTTGGGGAGGTGCGGGTGGACGGTGCCTGCATGAGCCGGGAACCAGACGAGTGTAACCTGATGGTCGGTTGAGCGGGGCTCTTGTTGCAAGATGCGCAAGGCTTGGTGTGAAATACGGCCGTTGATATAGTTGATAACGGTGGAGCGGGAGTCAGAGACGATGGTATGGCATGTTGGGTCTAGGGTGGCTAGCGCGATGGCCACTTCTTCAGCTTCCTCAGCGTGTGGGGTTACTAGGCTGATAGCATGTTGGAGAGACCCTTCACGCGTGGTGACGGCTGCAAAGCGGGTACCGTGGGGATATTCGGCAGCGTCGACGAAACTCACACCGTCGTGGCGAGTAAGCGATTTGGTGAGAGCCGTGGCACGTGCTGTGCGACGTGCGTGGTTGTATTTGGGGTGCATGTTTCTGGGGATAGGATCGGCGTGAATCCAAGCTCGTATGGTGGAGGGGATCTAGTGCTTATGGCCGTGTTGATGGTGGTAGGTGATGCCGTGCGAGGTGAGGATATGGCGACCCGTGGCTGTGAGAGTGAGTCTCTCCAGCTGAGAGCGACGTTGGGCCTCGATCAGCTCGTCCAGTGTGTTATGGACGCCTAGTTGAAGGAGGAGGTCAGTGCTGGTGCAACCGGGGAGGCCGAAGGCTTGTTTATAGACACCGCGTAGGAGGATGTTGAGCTTGGTTTGTTCAGCCTTGTACCAGTTTAGATACGCAGCAACGTAGGTGATGTGGCTAATTACGAAAGACTGGATTAACCGGAGCAGATTCTCCTCTTTCATACCCCCACGGCGGTTGGAGACCCGCTTCAAAAGTCTCATGGTGTTGGCTGTATTTCTCTTGATTTTGGCGAGGGCCATGCCATTCGCTCCGTTCGCCTCTATGAACAAGCCGAGCACACGGATATTGGTGACGAGGGGTATGGGGCTGCCATCCGTGAGATGAAGCGCAATGTCTTCGTAATGGCGTTTAGCGGTGGAGTATTTTGGACGGCGGCCACGGAGAGTAGGCCTGTAGAGAAGGAGTTCGGACTTTGCAGGGGAGCAGCGAAGCCCCGTGCCTTGGATATAGGTCTCGACTGTTTCAATGGCGGATTGTAGCGCCGTTTCTATTTCGCCGTCACTGCCTTTGTGGGCCCAGATGGTTATATCGTCAGCATATATGGTGTGGGTGACACCGTCCACTTGCTGCAACTCCTTGGCAAGATCGATCATGACAAGATTAAAAAGCATTGGGGAGATAACGGAGCCCTGGGGGGTTTCCGCGCTGCCCAAAGTCTGGGCGTCGGAGCGGAGATCCCCCACCGAAAGGAAGGCCGTGCGATTAGAGAGAAAGTCTCTGACGTAATTATAAGCGCGCGCACCGATATTAAGGCGTGAGATGCGGTCAAGAATGGTGGAATGGGCTATGCTGTCAAATGCTTTTTTGAGGTCGAGGCCGAGTATAGCTTTAGTACTACGTGTTCTATCTTCTAGTATATGGTGGGCCCGGAAGCCAATGACAGAGTGAGGATACGCTGCAGTGTCTTCCAGATGGGTGTTGATTCGCGTGCTCCATAACCTTTCCCACGCATGAGGTTAGTGAGATGGGACGAAGATGATCGAGGCTAGAAGGTTTGCCAGGTTTGGGAATAAGGATGACCTTTGCTGTTTTCCAGGCCGGCGGAATGGCACCATTACGCCAGCAGTCATTGATATAATCTGTCAGGTGGGTGATGGAGGCATCATCCAGATTACGGAGGGCTTTATTAGTGACCCCATCGGGCCCAGGGGCAGAACGGCTGTTTAATTTATGCAGGGTGGCTTGGATCTCAGCGACACTAAAGTCTTCGTCCAGTGGGGGGTTGGGGGCCCCGGTGTAGGAGCCGTGAGATTGCACTGGGCCCACGGGGAGATACTTGTTGGTGAGGTAGTCTAAGACTTGGGCGCGGCCGTTTCTTCCTTTCTGTATAGAGAAGTTTAGTGAGGCGATCTTGTTGGGAAGAGCGGGTGGCTTGGCTATCGAGGAGGTGTTTGAGAAGCTTCCAAGAAGAGGGACAATGGATCTGTCTGTCAGCAGTATTGCACAGTTCAGTCCACTGCTGACGGCTCAGAGTGAGGCAATGGGCTTCGATTTCCTTATTGAGGAGGGCTATTTTAGCGCGGAGGCGCCTGTTGAGACGTTGCCCTTTCCAGCGGGATAGGATGGATGTTTTAGCCGCAAGGAGATGGGCCAATCTACTGTCCATGCGCTCGACGGGGGCATCGGTTGTAACAGTGCGCGTGGCTACATTGGTATCGGAGTGGAGATTTCGGGTCCATGCATCAATGTCCTCTATGCGTTCCGCGTGCTGGTCAGCGGATCGATGCTTGCGAAATGCATCCCAGTCAACCCAAGTGAACTCACGGGGTTTGGCAGTAACTGCAGCTATCCGAGGGATAAGTATGGCAATGATGGAATGGTCACTACTGAGATCATGTTGTGTGTTGCTCCATTGAGCGTTGGTGACGTTCTTGGTAAATGTCAGGTCGGGGGTCGTGTCGCGGGAAGTGGAGCTACCGAGGCATGTGGGGAACGTGGGGTCTGTAATGAAAGTGAGGCCGAGGTCTTGGGAGTCTTTCCAAAGGTTTTGAGCCGCCGTCGTCGAGTAGCCATATCCCCATACCGCGTGGGGGAGATTGAAGTCTCCACCGATAACGAGGGGGTTGGTGCCAGCTACGTTAAGGGCCTTCTGGAAGAGGGTGAGAAAACGGCCTCGAACTTTGGCAGAGGGATGGCTGTACACGTTAAGGAGAAAAATACTTTCCTTACATCTCCTGGTGGGGATAAGTTCAACGAGAAGGTGTTCGATGTTTCGGTCGTGGAGATTGTGTTCGATGGCGGTGATTCTCTTGCGGACGAAAGTGCAGAGGCGGCGAGAAGCATGTATCGGGATGAAAGGTTGGTAACCTGGGAGGGTGACCGAATCGATATGGGTTTCCTGAATCATGATGACGTCCGGTTGCCGGGTGAGGGTACGAAGGTGTTGACGGATGACTGGCTGTTTGCGGAGATAGCCTCTGCAGTTCCACTGCCAGATAAGTGTATCTCTGTTAGTGTGGGCCATGATGGGGATTGGGGGATGCCGTCAGGGGCAGTGCGGGGGGTTTGGAGGGTAGGATGAGCGGGCACGGGGAGAGTTTGTACGTGGGTTTCAATGTTTGTGACGCGCTGTGCCAGTGCGAGAACGGCGTGTTGCATGGATTTGACTGCGTTCTGGAGTGCGGTCATCGTGCTTTGAAGTGAGACTAGCATGTCCTTAACCTCTGAGCGCACTTGGCCCGTGGCTCCCTCTTGGAGGGCCCGCTTTTTGGGGGCTGGTGTCAGTAGAGCGTCGTGGCTAGAGGAGTGGGACGCTTTGGTGGGTGGTGTAGGAGCAGGTGTCTTGGATTGTTTAAGATCGCGAACCTCTTGCGAGAGCTTGTGAATTAGGTCGCGCATAATGGCATTTTCTTTTTTGAGGTGAGCTATTTCTGCGTTATCATTGGTGCTCGTGGACTGTGGAGAAGGTGTGTTGCGACCCTCTCGCGAGGTGCCCTTAAGGGCTTCTGCGAAGCTCACCTTGTTAGTAGGAGACTTGGCGGGTGGGGTATAGGTAGATCTGGATCGGGAACGGCGCTGTCTCGAACGTGAAGGGGTCCGGGAACAATGTTGCCTCGAGCGTGATGGAGTCCGAGATCTGGAGCGGGGCTTGGAGTTCAAGGGCGGGAAGTCGCTTTCTTGAAGGGTGGCTTGCATTGCAGCTCGGCGTTCCCCAATGCGCTTGCGAATAACGTATGGTGTCTTGCAGCGAGCCGTACACGATTTGTCCGCTGTAAGATGAGGGCCGCCGCACAGTGAGCATTTGGGGTTACACGTGTGATCGGGAGGTGGGTTGCGGACTCCACAACCTCTGCAGATCTTGTTATTGGGAAAAGGGCAGACATCCATGCGATGTCCGAGGCGGCCGCATTGGTAGCAAATTTCTATTTGCTTGCGGAATAATGAGCATGGGATTAAGGTAGCTCCGTAACAGACCAGATATGGCACGTCGGGGCCACTGAAGGCGATAACAACGGTGGTTGTTGTTCCAATGCATTTTGCGGCTAGTGCGAGGGGGTTGTGGGTATTGATGATATTGGCGTTGACTTGCTGTGGGGTATCGGAGAGGGGGATTCCGCAGATGACTCCCTTCGTGGTGTCCTCGGCGGCCGTCTCATACGCGTTAACATCGTGCGTGACCCCATTGACTTGAATTGATTTTATGCAGACATACCGGTCGGCGTTCTGCAGACTTGGCGTACTTACAACGACAATGTTTTGTTGGGTGTTGGGGCACACCGTGTCTTGCTGAATATCTGCTGGGCTGAGCTGTGCGGCTTGGAGAACGGCTGTAGTCACGGTAGGACTACCAATTTTGGCAATGTTGAGGGCTCCCTTGGGGCGAATGATAATTTTGATTTGGTTGGAAGGTAGCGGAGGCATGCGTCCAGCCTTTAGAACTTGTGCCTTGACTGGTGGCCTGGTCTTGGAACGAGAACGAGTGCTTGAGGTTTGGGTAGAGTCATTTTGGGGTGAAGAGTCGTCCCTCAGCTTCGCCGGTTGGCGAAGGCGAGTTGTTCGCCAGCCCGTCTCGGCGGCCACTTCGAGCTCCATTCTCGTTGCTGGGGCAGAGAAACTTGATCGGCGATACGGAACTCGCTCGAGTGCGCGCCGCGCATCTGGTGCGCCCGGCATGCACGCGCGGCGGTGGCGTGGGTGATTCACAGAAACGTTCGCAGCACAGGAAAATGTCCGTAGCACAGGGAAATCGAGTGTTCCACCTGAAAATGAGGCGTCTATGGAGTCCTGGTATCTTCACGGATCGACTGGTGTAAAAATTAGGCCACAATTCGCAAGAAAATGCTGCAAAATCATTTCACGAACACAGAGCCGACGCGAGCACGTCTACACTCCTCGGCGATCGCAGCGCCTCCCCTGATTTCACTGAGAGGGAAAATTAATTTGCACCCATTCAAATCTGAACTACTGGAGGCACCAGCTCCTAAGCCAGAGAACCAGGGCTAGAGAGGCTAGCCAAGACTGCTTTCATCAAAACTCGTAGTAACATGATGGGAAGACGTCTGCCAGCCAATAACTGCTTCAACTAAAACTGTGCAGCATAATGTGGACAAAGCAAGACATAAAAGCTATAGAGACAAGCCCACGATAACTATGCTCATCCCTGTAATGTTGTTTTCCTTTTTCGACGATGCATGGCACAGTTTTACTTCAAACTCGTGTTTACAAAATGGCCTCATACTATGTTTTATTGTGGAGTAACTGTTTATTCTGTCACATAGTCAGCGAGATCATTACAACAGTCAAGTGAAATGTTTACCTCTGCAAGCAGCAACAAGCTTTCAGCACAAGCTTGCATGGGCTGTGAATATGCACAGAGTAAGTGTACGACATGGCTTGTTGTGTCAGGTGTACTGTCACATTGGCCAACTGTATGAGGAAGCTGGGAGGTTCGAAGCTTGAAAGTACTAGTTATAATAATGGGAAGAATGTCATATAGCAATAATTCATTACAATTGAACCTTGTTGTATGAAACAATTATAAATAGAATTATTGCTTAAATAACAGGTGGTGAATCACCAAGAGAATTACATGTATATGAAACTTCATACATCAAACTTGCTCAGACAGTAAATGGATATATTGAACTCCGCAGCATTGGACATTGGGACACATATTAAAGGCTTCACTGCAGTACATTGGCAGATCCTGGTGACGCAAATAGGACCTACAAATTCTGCATGGGCTAAAGGGCAGAAAGCGCTGCTCTGAATGTATCTATGTAGTCAAAGCCTTTTTAACAAAGTGCTCGCACCTTCAAAATCCTTCGCTATGCAGGTCACTTTGTTTTAAAGGTTGCGCAGCTCACTGCTCACAATAGCTAAGCACTTTCAACAAAAGAAAATCTTTAACAAGAATTCAAGAGAGACTTAATGAAATAGACCGCTAATCTTTCTCTGCAAAATATCCTTGACAGCATGTTCTACTGTAGCCACGCTGTGCTCCATTGAGGTTCCCAGCTTGCTCTCCAAACAAATGCAGGAACCATGCAAAGCTAAGCCCCCGATTGTCTAGTGCCCCTAAGCCTCCCTTGCTACAAAATTTTTGGTCGCCTTCGTTGACATTCGCGGCCTATCCATGCATTCGTCAGCCGTTGGTCCGTTACAAGTAGCATATGAGGTGAGTGAATCCTGGGGCAGAGCAACGGAACTAGTAATATCAGCACGCTCTTCAAATACACTGCTGTTAGCGCTAGGGCACAGCTTACCCTGGTGACATCTTCGCGGGGCAGTGGCGGCACTGTTGCGGCATTCGTTTTATAAACATAAATCAGCCGCCAGGGACGCATAAGTTTCTTTGTTTTGCAGGCAAATTAATTGTGGTCTTCATTGTAGAGCTGTTCGATTGTAATCTAGTGCTTATGCTGACGCTACTTGCTGCATGCAGCGGTTCGTTTTCCTCACGTGATAGTGTGTGATGCTGTTGTATCTCAGCTTTCGGACTTTAAAACCAGCAAGCATCTAAAATGTGCTGCATAATAGACAGTTTTAGTTAAGCGTACATCACTGCGCATGCGCAGAACGCTAAACGACCCATTGCATATAGCGTACACACACTATTTCTCAGATTTAGCATTAGCGTCTTTGTGTGGTTTGCGGAATTTGCGTGAAACATGGCGGCGGCCCCGGCTGCCAGCTTCGAATTGAATTTGGCGTTGCTTTTGTATATGGACTTCGTTCTTAGCAACTGACTGTGTAAATGACTTTCGCTTAGTCTCAGGCTGCTACGATGACAGAGTATTATGGATAACCTTGTAGTGTTTTCGAGATCGCTTCTCGTTTCGAGTGAGTCGAAGCCTAACGAAAGAAACATCCGACATGTTAGCACCACCTATAGCTACAGTCGGGAGATAGCCGCAATGACGGCACATGGCCTCTGAGATCTGAACATCTCACAGGCCAACTAAAACTAAAAAAAATGTGTGCTGATTAGCATACGCTATATATACTATGGCATACGCTACAGCTGCGTACGCTAAATTAAAGCTGTCTAATGTCAGACCCATAAGTTAGCTTCATCCCAATACAGTGGTGTTACGCATTCAACTATGCACTTAGCATTGTGATGAAGTATACCAACAGTGGGAAAGGGTCACAAACACTGGACATAGCAAGGTTACGCGGTCAAGCATACCATAGCGCTGAAGCATACTGAAAGTGGAAAAAGATAAAATTACATGCAGAGTATCCTGTCGGAGTTATCTAAATGATGCATAAGCATTTGCTACTGATCACCTACGGTTTTGTCATCATATGCTGCTGCGTTTCATATAATTGCGAGAAATGCCACGATAAAATCATGAAATGGAGAAGCGCAGATGCAACACCAAAATGTTAAACCAAGACCAGCATGAGTATGAAGCAGAGGCCAGTAGTAGCACTGTTCACTCCTTTTATATCATGGTGCGTTTGGATGATGTTGCTGCTTCATGGAAGATGAGCACTGGCCAATGCGTGCTGTTCTACGTGACGTAATTGAACAGTGTCACGTTAGGTAGACGTCATACGTAGATGTGGTCAATGATGCTGCCTCCTCTCGATGCAAACCATTATCAACTGTACATCAGCGGCCGCTGCTTATTGCGCGGCTGCGCAGGCCCGATCTTACAATTCGCTCGCTCATGCCGGCCTTATCTTGAAAGCAATCATCTTACGTGACGGACGGGTTTCCTCATTTGGTAAGCATAGAATCCTTTACGCATGTGTCTCTTCCTTTGACTTTCCCACTCCAGCTGCTAATGTCACACATGCCACGTCGGGAAGGGGGGGGGGGGGGGGGAGGGGAGTGTTCAGAGTGTGTATATACATGACAGGCACAAGTAAGAGAGGAAAGGAGATGGGAGAAGCTTGTTTTCACCCCACTGCATCGAATGTGCACAATGCCCTCTGGAGCTTCCTGGCCGTTGTCACATTAGCCACCTGACAGCTGCAATTATCCGTGACTCCTTTCGGAAGCACTGAAGAAACTGCAGCGCTTACGTGCGAGGCGAGAGGGGACACAGATAGAACTGTAGAGAGAAGAGGGAGGAGAAGAGGCAGTTCCCGTATAAGATGGGGGAAGTGACATGAGAAGGCAAGGAAACTCCACTAACATACAACAGCGGTTGTGGGGTGCTTATGTTCAAGGCACAGTGCAATATGTTGCTGCTATTTCTGAAAAAATAAACACCATGCAAATATGTCAAGCGGGCAACTCGCACAGGGCGTGCAGAAGCAGAGCCGCATTAATTAAAATGCACCGCAGCGTCCAGGAAACACTACAGAAGTGGTTGACCGTCAAATCAACACTTCTGTGCCTGCCGCATTAGCTCTGCTGCTATGGCATTGCGAGAGGTCATGGATTTGATCCCAATCGTGGGAGCCACATTTCGACGGGGGCGAAATAGAAAACCCATGTGCACTTAGATTTTGGGACACATTGAAGAACATCACGGTGTCAAAATTAATCTGGAGTCTGCCACTATGCCGTGCTTCATAATCTGAGTGTCGTTTTGGCACGTACAGCCCCATAATCCAATTCAAGTTTAATACTTCTGCCATAACGCGATGTGCCATATGAGGAAATGACAACACTCAACCCTCTCAGGGGTTATAAGATATGGCCCACTAAAATGCCTCATGCAAACACCTCTCCCTGTGTGTTCTGCCTATTACGCAGGCAAACAGCAGTGGTGCCCACAAGGTAACGTTTAACATCAATTCTCCAATCTCATGTTAGCCTAAATGTTGAAGAAATTAAGCTTTAGCCGTCAACACTGCTAATTATCATCAATCAGAGCATCCAGCATGGAAAGCTTCACTTACATCAATTCCCACAGGGTGTGGGATCTGCATAATTTTTCTCTTTTTCCTCATTTTTGTGTGCGTAGCATGAACAGGAAGATGTTCCAATGAGCTCAGTTTTGAAAATATACTATTATATGTGCAATCTCCGGTTACGGTAAAAGCACCGAGACCCTTAAGAAGTGTACAGGCAGGGATTTAGAGCTATTTCCGGCAGGGTTGTGGTGATTTGGGCCCTTGCTTCGCCCATCTTGCAAGCTCCGTATACGAGACTGCAACACAGCCTTGCACATGTTCCCGACTATACATGCGCACATGTGCCGTCATCTGTCACAGTATGAGCACCGAGACATCTAATAACTCACCTGACACCCATTCAAAGCTGGTTCTGACGTTGCTGCAGTGATGGACCGCAATACATTACGGAAGCTCCAGTGCATAACACAACTGCATTGTGGTGAAGCTCAGTCTAGGGCATTGGCATTGAAACTTGTTTAAGCAATCACATTTCCTCAAGCCACAACCAGCATGCGTATTCGTGCTCTTAAACTGCACAAGGGCCATCCATATGCCGACGTGTCGGAATGTTAAGTCAGGTGTAGTTCCGACCAGAATGCACATAATGTTTGGTATGTCTAGAAAGTGTTCCTAAAGTCACCTCTGCCGCATTACAGTTGAGTTAAGCAAGGAAGCTTATGCAGTGTATTGCATTGAAGCATATTAAAAGCGAAAAATTGCAGTTTAATTGCTGTGGTAATTTAAGCCCCTTGTTTGGGGGGCCATGACCATGCCCCTCTGGAGGGCACGAAGGAGCGAGGAATCATGGTTGGACAGCATGACACGAACCCTGGCGATGGAGAAACAGCTTTGATGACCTGCTCTACCGAAACTGCACTGCTTGTTCAGCAGGCGTTAATCAAGAAGCTAGAAAAATGAAACCTAGTAGTCCGGATATTTATTGACTACAGCAAGGCTTTTGACAATGCAACACAAGATTCTATTAACAGAGTTGACTGCCAACGGTGTACACGGAATGACACATTTTGTTGTGTTCGTATCTGCTTGATTGCAGGCAATACATTGTCATTGGAAATAGTATTTCCTCCGACAGGGCAATATTGTTCGGTGTCCCACAGGGCAGCATTTTAGGTCCCCTTCGACATTTACGTTAATGACATGATAGACATACGAGGGTTGATCCAGAAATAAGGTTCCCATCAGTTTTAGAAAAAGACAACATTGTTTATTCTCATAGAAATTTACATTATTGGAAAGATGAAACTTACATAATCGGCATCTTTTTCTACGCATTTTTGTATACAGTGCTCCAATTTCTGTATCCCAGTGTCATAGAAGTCTGGCGCCGACCCGTTGAGGAAGCATTTCACCTCTTCCGACTTCTTCATCGCTCCGGAAGCGTTGGCCACTCAAATGTTCCTTTAGCTTGGGGAACAAGTGATAATCACTAGGTGCGAGGTCCGGACTGTACGGTGGGTGGGGCATGACAGTCGACCCAAAGTTTGTCAAAAGTTCCTGGGTTTGACAGGAGATGTCAGGTCAAGCGTTGTCGTGAAGCAGTGTTACACTGGCTGCCAGTCGTTCTCGCCGGCAGTTCTGGATAGCTTGCCTGAGTTTTCATAGTGTTGCACAATAGCTCTCAGAGTTCATTGTTGTCCCACGTTCCATTAAATCGATCAGCAGTACCCCCTTATGATCCCAAAAAACAGTGGCCATGACTTTGCCAGCAGAAGGAGCTTGAACTTCTTTGCGACTGGTGACTCTGGGTGACGCCACTCTTTGGATTTTTATTTCATATTAGGAGTGAAATGAAACACCCACTTTTTGTCTCCCATAAAAATGGAGTCCAACAATCCTTCCTTATCTTCTTGACAATTTTGAAGAAACTGGCGAGCACAGTCAAGGCGTTTCTCCTCGTAGTCTGATGTCAATAGCTGCGGTATCCATTGAGCACAACACTTCTGATACCCCAATACTTTAGTCAAAGCTCTTTCCACTGTACCGTAAGAACTTCCAGGAATTTGAGCAATAAGTTCACGGATGTTGATCTTCCTCGATTGAAGCATTTTGCGTTGGGCCATCTTGATAACCACCTTCGAAACTGACGGTCTTCCACTCTGTTCTTCATCGTGGACTTTCTTTCAACCAGCACTAAACTCCCTGAACCACTTTCGGACGTGTTGAACGGACATGCACTTGTCGCCATACACCTCTGTCAACTGATGATGAATATCCACGGGTGGAGTCACTTTTGCGTGCAAAAAGCGAATTACGGAACGAATCTCGTACTTGGTGGGATCAACAATGGGAACCTCCATGTCGGACGGCTGCTGAGCCAAGAATGAGCGGTGCAGCGAAGCAAAGTGCAGCTGGGGGGAATGGAGAGTGGGGGAACAGCCGCGTGCATGAGTGTTGCCGGACTTCACCTCGCACCTTCCCGTGGGGCTGGAGCTCTTTGGGAACCTTATTGCTCGATGAACCCTCGCAGAAACCGAGGCAACAACCATTCTATATGTGGATGATACCAGCCTGTTTGTCTCTGGTCTGGAGGCTTGCGATGTCATTCCTAAAGCGAACGCGCTCCTTTCCACTTCATTGGGATGGTCCAGCCACAACAGCCTTAAAAATATTATTTCTTTCCAGAACAGTTGAAATTACAAATTTACCCAGCACTATTTGCGTCTCACATTAACTACTGCATGCGTGTGTGGGGCACCACCGTGAACACTAACACAAGCTTTTTCTTCAGAAACGTGCTCGTCAGAATTATTTCTAACATTCCATACCTCCACACAACATCACCACTTTTCAAACTGCCAGATGTGAATGGCCTTCCTTTACTGTATTCATATTTTTTCCTCTAACAAAGTCTCTTCACTTGTAAAATTACTGTCGGGACTACAGCCAGGATAGATGGCTCGTGCCAAAAAGGCTAACAATTTATCTAATGCAATCGCTAACCTGTAATGTTCCTTAACTTCTAAATAATATGAAAACCAAGGCATTATTAATGTTCATGTCTTTATCCGGAAACGCGAAATAATTTTTGGTCTAGAATCATTCATTACATGATGCCTGCACGCGGGAACAAATGTATGGATATCTGTCACTGGAAGTTACTAATGCGCTGTTCTTTCTCTCTCTATATATATATATGTATATATATATATACACAGACACACACACACATGAACATGACATAACATGAACACAGTGTATATATGTATATATATATTGTACACACAGTGTTCATGCTAGTTTCGGTTGGGACATACAGTTGCACTGTCCACCCCTCTTTACTATTTTATAACTGTGCAATTACCATTGTTAAGCACGAGCTAATATAGTATGTAGTATATCACTATATTGTCACGTGGTAGTGACGTTAAAGAACACAGCAGCAGTACTGTGAAAGACAAAACTAGCTTTTATTGGGCGAACCTGTGCACACAAAACAGCCTACACTTAAAGCACAATGATAGCAGCGAACACAGTCGGCAATCGTCGAAAATCTGATCAGCGGGTCCAGCGTGTCAGCTTTTATACGGTAGTCATCGAATGTTCCAGACTTGTTGGGGCTCGTGTGCCTTCCACAAAGTTCTACACCATTCGCGTCACGCGATGAAATCAGATAACACAAGGTTCGGCGACAACAGACAGCGGATAGAAGCATCGATAACTTTCCAGAAACTTCGGATACATGCAGGCGCGTGCCGCGCTGTGCGATAAGATTTGTTAGGCGGCGAAACGTGGTCGCCCGATAAATGTATGTATACACGTGTCAATATATAATATATAATTATATGCGTGCTTTATTTTCTTCTACACTGACTGCTGTGCTGTCAAGCACTTTCAAGCTGTTTGCAACAGCTTCTCGCTTGAAGGACCCCAACAAATTGTAACGACTTCTTAGAAATAAAGTTCTGATTATTAGTTGTCTCCGTGCTCATACTGTGACAGAAAACTGGAATGCATGTGTATAATGAAGCAATTCGTGCTGTGTCCCCTCACAGTGGCCCCTTTGCATTCGTGGTATACTTCACCGCAGTGTATGATGGCAAAGTTGACTTTAAGGAACCGAAATTTGCAACGCTTCTAGACTCGTAGATTTTTTCATTGGTGCATCTAGCCATAGCCACTATGGCCTAGTCCCAGGGAGCCCAAACAGAGGAAACGGAGGTAGAAATTAACAATAAAGGTAATCTAAAATGACGCAGGAACTAGGCAGCCACCATACCTGAGGTTAATAAAACATTCAAATTTTGACACTTCACGTGCCAAAGCCAAGATCTGATGAGGCACACTGTAGCGGTGAACTGTGGATTAATTTTCACCTCGCGGGATTCGTTAACGTGCATTCAACGTACGGTACACGGACATTGCATTTTTACCTCGTCGAACCCCGTCGAAATGTGGCCTCCACGACCGAGATGTGATCCCACAACCTCACTTTCGCAGCGCAACACCAAAACCACTAATACAACATGGTGGGTCTACAAGCCATCAGGCTCTGGTAATGCTGGACCTTGCTGTTAAAGAACTCCTTTAATCAACCACAAGACGTCGGCTGTAATCGCAAACCAGACCTATGACAGCACCAATGTTAAACTATTTGTTGTCACCAATATGAGTTAAGCACATTTGTCTTAGAACTACACTGTACTATTTCTGTGTCAGTGATTACAGGGGAGTCCTTGTGTATCGTGTTAGACATAAAAGGATTTAAAGAGATGCCTACAGAGACATTGCGAAAGTATGTAGCTGGTATTAGTAGATTGCACCAATGATTGGAACATCTTTTTGGAGCACATGGTATAAGCACATGTAATAAATAATGAACAGTGACACAATACATCCAGCGGTCAGATGCAAGTAGTACTGCTAAACATGACAACAGATCACTCTATTCACCACTGTCGGAGTGGCAAAGTTTAAAGTTCGTTTCCAAAAGCATTGCCTGCCTGGGTTACATGTCGTCATAACCTTCCTATGTTATGAATACGTAAAATTTATAGTAGGCCCATCCAAAAATTTGGGGACGTCCAAAGCCAGTATATGAAAAAAATTCTTCTGTTTGATTCTACTCTAACCTTATAGTCCACCGATTTCAAGTGACTGGCCCAGCCAGTAATGCAGGTGGCATGCAGCTCTTAACAAGTGGGGCGGCTGGAATAGGAATACTTTATTGCAGCACTGGTGGCCTGAATTCAAAGCCTTTTCATTAAGTAACAAAGCTCAAAAAGAACAGTGCCACAGTTATTTTTGTCTTACTGAGACTTGGCTAATACAGCCCACACCCACAGTGGGTGGTGTGTCAGCATGCAGTGGTGGCCTAGCCAGTTAAGGATTTGGACTAGGAAATAAGTAGTCGTGGTGCATTTTGGAGCAGAAAAATTGGTCCTTTTGGAATAGTTGGAGTAGTACAGCAGTAATGTGTAGCCATTTGGTGCAGCTCATTATTACTGTGCACTCAGTAAATGCTGCTCAACAGCAAAGGAAGATACCAAGGCCAACAGCCAGCAGCAGCCAATTAGTACCACATCAGTATGTTGCAAACACTTTCCTTTGAATAGGTAAGAAACCTTCATAAACAATTGAAAAATTCATGCAGAAACTCCTCTGGGACTTAAGTACGCTTAAGCATTGTACCACTTGCTCATCTCCACACAGCCGAATGTCATTATCAACCCCTTTTCAAGGATACGGCCACAAACTGGGTACTTCATGATGGGCTGATCACACTTAAAAGCAAAGCATATTCCAAAATTCAAAATAACAGCCTGCACAGAAAGCACTTGGTTTGTGACGCATGTGAAACCTTTATATTGCAGAGCTAAACTATGAGCATCTGTGGAAGATTGGAGGCCCTATCGTGAGCACGCACACTTATGCAGGACCGTAACAACAACAGCCAAAGATAAATTTTTCAACCATGACATTTCAGACATGCTTAGCAATGACACAAAAATTTAGGAAACCCAAATTATCGAACTTGACGGTACCGTTATCTAAGGATGGTAACATTCTTTCTCCGGCACGTGTTGCTATTGAATTCAAGTTTTTTTCATCCGTTTTCACAGATGAGACTGGTGTACCTAGAAGCTTTCAGGCCCCTATTTTGCATTCAAGCATGCACAACATTAATATCGCTTCTGAAGTAGTACAGTCCTGTATCGATTGTCTTCCAACTAACTCTGCTCCTGGTTGTGATGGCATCTGCCCTAAACTTCTTAAGATATCCAAACCTGCAATATGTCGCATTTTAGCCAAGCTTTTTCAGCAATGTATTGACACGGGATGCGTCCCAAATGATTGGAAAGCAGCTTGCATAATTCTCATATTTAAATCTGGTGATTCGTCTAACCCATCAAATTACAGACCAATTTCTTTACCAGCATGTACTGCAAACTTATCATTTCATCTGCTCTAATGAAGTTTCTTACAGAACAAAACTTTTTCTTTATCAATCGGCATGGACTTTTACACGATTGATTATCTTTTTTATCGAATCAATGTAATATCTGTGGACTTTGCGAAGGCTTTTGGCAAGGTTCCTCAATTGTGGCTTATTCATAAACTGACAGATCTTAACATACATGTGAGAATAACTAGGTGGACTACCAACTTTTTAACTAACCGGTAGCAATCAGTTTTCATCAATGACCATTTGTCTCCATTAAATCATGTCAAATCTGGAGTACCGCAAGGTTCCATGCTCAGGCCTATTTTGTTTTTAGATTATATTAACGATATTAGTAATGGTAGGCGTTTATGATCATAGACTATTTGCTGATGATTGCGTGATCTAGTAACCCTGAGGATACCTGCTACCTTCTATCTTACCTAGACAATCTCTGTAAGTGGGGCAGTAAGCAAGCGGAAATCAACATTAATATTACAAAAGCTATCAGATTCAGGACTACAGCTAAACCCGTGTTATGTAATTACAAAATTATAAAACATGCCCGTAGCCTTGGTATTCACAATATCTGGGTGTTCATTTGTCATTCGATCTGTCATGGAACATTTGCGTAGATGTGATTTTCACTAGAATGTTTTAGTTTAGTGTCTTTACAGTTCTCCCCGCTCCAAGTTTCCCCGCTTAGCCACATGGTGGAGTGGTGGGTGATTGCACGTTTTAGTTGTATGTCTAGCCTAGCGGAGCAGAGGGATGAATGGATAGGTGCTACGAGTGTCCCCTTTGGAAAGAGGTGTGGGTTGCGCCATGAAGCTCTTGTATTGCCTAATGTTCGACGTATGTTAACAAAGAAAAAAAAAACCCACGATGACTTCCCATAACCAAACTTTCTGAACTTTGTCTTTGCA
Organism: Dermacentor albipictus; assembly: GCF_038994185.2. Classification (NCBI taxonomy): domain Eukaryota; kingdom Metazoa; phylum Arthropoda; class Arachnida; order Ixodida; family Ixodidae; genus Dermacentor; species Dermacentor albipictus. The sequence continues at coordinate 337,186,938 of NC_091821.1, forward strand.
AGCCTCTGTTGTTTGTCGTTTCCCTACTTTTTGTCCACCAATCTTCCATTCGCTGCTTACCAATCTTTACTGCATACATTTTTACTTTCCCCCTGCTCTTGCTGAACCCAAGGGCTTCAAGCAGGCCAATGGTGTGTGTGTGTATGAAAACTTTTATTGTAATGAGGTCCAGAGGCTTGACTTCTCAATCCAAGGCGGGCCGCTCCCACGTTGGCACTGTCAGGCCAAGCCTTTCAGCGACATCATGGGCCCCCTGGACTGCCCTTAGTTGGTCCTGAGACAATGCGCTTTGTATCCTTCTCTCCCACTGTGTCCATTCTTCAACGAGGTTGGGGAGAGTCGCAGGACACCCCACCAGCATATGTCCGATTCCAATGATGCCATTACAATCATTGCAGTCCATCTTAATCTCCCTCTCTGGATATATTTTATTAATGGTGTATAGGCCAGTGGTGCCTAAATCTACTGCTGGGGAGATATTTCACATTCTAGTAAAGCATGCTCTATTGTTTCCCTAGCTTTACCGCAGCAAGCACATGCTTCTTCCTTCTTATATTTTGCTGTATAAGTGCGTGTTCTAAGGCATCCTGAGCTCGTTTCAGAAAGTAATAAACTTCCCTTTGAGTTATAATAGATTGTTTCTTTCCCGATATCGTTATTTCCTCTTCAGTAGTTACTCGTAGCAGGTTTATTTTCCATTGCCGCCACCCACGAGATTATCTCGGCTTCTCTGGCTTTCCGCTTGATGTTCCTTTCGTATTTGCAGTGCCTTCTGGCCGAATTCAGGGTAATGAAACAAAATAAAAGCACCTATAAGTAAAACTTTTATAAGTAAAACGAATACATATAGCTTATTTGTCCATAAAGCATCTAAACATGAACTTGTAATGTGTTACCGGTCCATTTTATCCAGTGGAAAATAAAGCCCCATCTTGGGGAATGCCACATGATAGCCAGCGAGCTTGCATTTTGCATACAATCTGATCCTTTCTGATGCTAACATGCTGCACAGCGTGCATCACATACTCCCGCGCTGCGAGGTTTTCAAATGGGTCAGCATCGCACCTTCTAGCAGACATAAGTCTTCGTCTGTGCAAATCTATCTTGTAAAGAGCAAGGCAGGCAAGGTGCCTCGATGCACAAGCCAGAGTGGGTGTGTGCATCGACCACCTTGCTAGGAAAAAATGGCAGCAACCTTCTGTTCAGGCAGCTTGTAAGCAGACCGTGTTTCTGACTCCGCCAGCCCGCTTGCAGCTAAGCGGAGGGCGCATGTGCATTCGCACATCCGCTCCGCTCAGCTGCTTAGCAGAGTGTAAAAACGGCAAACTCTACTAAAGCAACCACATCTCTTGGCTTCATAAGGCACTATTTGCACTCGGCTAACTCCAAGACAAAATTTCTCGCTTACTTAATTGACTCTGACTCTAGTTTGTGTCTTAATTAATTACTTAATTGACGCTGACTCTAGTTTGTGTCGAGGCCTACCTCGAGCACAAACTCGAGTCTTTTGCAAAATAAGGTTGCTCGCTTCATCACAAGAAACTACTCGCATACATCTAGAGTTACGGAAATCAAATATTAAATTAATTTAGCTCCTCTCAATATACGCAGGCTTCTGACACTATTGTCCTTCTTTCATTTACTCCAACCGGTTATCCCACATTACTCTAAATATCAGACTAGCTTGTGACGTGTGTCTTGACGGCTTGATCACCAACTTAAAATCGCACCCATCTTCGCCCACACTAATCCGTTTTTCCACTCACCTCTCCTCCTCGCTATCTGACACGACTCATTTGTACATAATTTGAAGTTGTTCCTAGAAATCTGAACTACCTCTTACCTTGCTGTTCTGTTCCAGTTGCATTTCTTGATGTTCTTATTTAATATGCAATTTTGCTTTCCTGTTTAGTAATCCATACTTAAATTTTTTTCCATTGTTTTGTAATGTGAAACAGCTCATTGTGATAAGTATTTTAGGAACCTTGACCCTTGTCATTACTATGTTTTTTTCACACATTGTATATACAGTCGAACCCGGCTATATCGAACTCGCAAAAAAACGCCTATCAGTTCGATACAGAGCATAATTCGATATAAGCCTGCTAAATAATTGGATGTCATAAATGCACATACCATTTATAAAATCACTTTATTGATGAAACTAGCTTCGTTTCGCAAAGAAACAGTCCTGCATTTTCTTCTGCTTGGGCAATTTCGCTGCATGCGAGGCACGCACTTCCCCACATTGTCTAAGGAGTCGGAGCAGCTGAGGCCGCAACATTCCGCTTTCGCACAGAAGCACCGGACTAGTGCGAGCGCACTTCGGAGGATGTGGGCCAAAGACGGTCGTTGCTTTCCTCGTTGTGCCCATTTTCAGTTGTGCTCGGCACGATGTCGGCAATGTAGTCTTCGTTTCCGGGCTCTACCGTGGTCGCGACACCATCATTTGCGCTCACTAACTCGCGCACCGTTGATTCGTCAACAGCTTCCGGAAATTCTGACAGCTGGCTCCAAACCTCGGCAACAATGACAACGGCTTCGTCGCATTAATCAGAATTTACAGTCATCACCGAGCACGCGGAAGTCGGTACGGCTGAAGCTATTTTGGATGAACCACTCGTACACGGCCGTGCATACGCGTCGGGCGCCACGGGCACTACGGGCACCGGGTCGCGAGTTAGGCCGCTTTAGCCCTAATTTCCCCCTTCAAGATCGTGCCGAGAGTGCACCTCGGAATCTTGTACGTTGCAGAGACATCCGACTTGTCACCGCATTCGACCCGGTTTATGATTTCGAGCTTCACGACGAAAGGCGAATTCTGACGCTTCATCACGGCAACACTGCGGGAGAAGGCGCACACAATGAATCAGATAAGCAGCGAGACAACTCGCACTTTCGCCAACTTGCATGACGAGGGCACAAGAGCCTCTGATTGGCTGTCTGGGCAAGCGCTGCAGGCGGGCGGGCCAGGATCATTTTTTGTAGGGAGGTGTCGGCGGCTCCGAGGTAGCGCGGTCGCATAGGGGGAGCGGTTGGATGGAGCCGCGCCGCCGGGTTTTCCCTTCACCGCGAGGGAAAGCCAACTTCCGGGGGCACTTTCCGCCGCTTGACGTTCGATATATCGGGAGTCGCTATTAGTTTTGTTCGATGTATGCATAATTTTTGCTATATATACTCATTGTAACTATACCGTGTCCATAAATTGTTTGATATAAGGAATAATTCGATGTAAACGGGTTCGATATAGTCGGGTTCGACTGTACCCTGTAATAAGTCATTTTTTTGCACTAATTCATGTTGTTCCAATTCATATTTCTTGTTTAGTTGTGTACTTTTGGTATTTTTTGCTCCTTTCATTGTAATCCCTGTAAGAGTTGGTGTCTGCCATGAAAAGGGTACCTGGCCCATACCATTGTTCGACTCATTCATGCGAAGGATGTTGTTGAAGGGAGGAACTTGTTCTCGTTAAGAATGAGGAGTAGGGGATTTATTTACAATATCTACATGAAGGGTGGAGAACATTACATCTGATCAGTCTAGCATGACTGAGATGCACACTGAACAGCCGAAAATGTCTGCTTAAACACTCTCTGTCCTTACTAGATCCCTAGGCCAGGAAAAGCTGCCATCCAACCTTCGCCCAACCAAAGCGTCCAAAGTCGTCGAAGTACCCGCATTTGAGGGCGAAGGTTCATACACTCTCTTGCACTTTTGTTTTACTGAACACACCAAAATGAGTGGGGCCTCATAGACAGGTGTTGTCACGCTTGACTCAAGCTGGCACGTCTTGGTTCCTGAGCTGACTCTGCAGTTAGCTGCTGAATCTGTCATGACTGTGACTTTTACCAGAGTACATGGGGGAACGCCATAGAACAAACATTTCCAGGAGTTTTCTTGCTCCAATTGGTCCCTGAAGGTGACAGTGAACCAGCTAACAATCCTGTCCGCCAAACGTGTCTAGCCTTACTGGCTCCGAAGGGCTGTTCGAAGGGGGCATGTTGTTGGCTTCACGAAGCGATTCATTGCAGCGAAGCCAGAAGGTCACTATCCCCGCTAGCCAATCGTAACATCCCCCACCCCTATGCCTCCTGGGCTCTTTAGAGTACTTGAACAAAAAAAAGTGTTATGGAAGTTAATATGACCGGTATAAACAGCAGCGTCGCAGCAACACGGACTGCTGCAGACGGCAGCGCCAGGTGTGCTGATGACGTTCTGATCATTATAAGCTGATACTGCTCTTTAGTGCCTTATCCATCTACGTCAAACCATTATGCGTTGCGTGGACCATATCTTGAACGCCGTGTTCTCGTCGCTTTGCCTTGAAGAGCGGGCCCATGTCTTGAAAGCGATCTGCGAAAGGGGCAGGGTGCGGTGTGTGCTGAGAGATTTGCGAGCGATCTCGTGGTAGCGACAGGCAGAACAAAGGTAAAGCCACTCGCTGCTGCATGCTCTATCTATATTGTGTGCACTTTTCACTTTGTTTAGTGCTTGAAGGCTGTTCACCTCCGCCGTGGGTTGGCCCAGTATTGCACTATCTCTGGGATCGGCCCACATTTTTATCTTGCGTGATGGACGTTTGGTAAGCATAGAGATGCTTACACATTTAAGAAAATTTTAACACCCAGAACCAGCCAATTGGTACCATGCCAGTATGTTGCAAGTACTTTTATTTGAGTAGGTAGAAAGCCTTTGTAAATAGTCAAATAAAACTTTTGTGGGCTAATGAAAGCAGCTGAGTGAAAATTGCCATACAGTTCTGAACCACATGCAAGAATACATGTATGCAATGCAAACTGTGTGCCTTCCAGTGGTCAATGGGTCTTAGCGCATGCCTTGTGCTTGCTATGAATGCTGCTTTTGTCACCGTACCCTGTTAGCATTGCATATAGTAATTCCTTCGATTGGTGTTGACAGCCAGGACGAGACTTTTACTGAGAGAGGCATGCCTGATAATCAGATCGTGGTATTGGCATGTAAAAACGCAGATTTGTTTTGTGTTCTTGTTTAGAGACAAACCAAGTGCCCTTGAAATGCTGCATGCAATGCATTGACTTCGGGCAATCCATTGCATTACTGCAAATATTACTCAATATTTGAGAAGTCTAGTAGATGATCCATCTCAAACTGAATTACTTGCACGTTCACTATTTGTTTCCTATATTTAAGTCTTCTTCTCATACCCCTGCTGAAAACGCTGCGTTGCCCTGAAAGCGTGAAAATACCGCACCTTTGCGCAGTTCACGTAGCCAGGTTTCAGGCAAGTTGAATAGTAGCTAAATGGTGTAAATGGTGTAGTAGAACCACCATTAAGCATGTGTTGGAAGTCCAGTGCTTAAGTTAGAATAAACCACCCGGTTATCTTTTTCCACAGCTACAGTAAACAAAAGCTGAAGTGGCCTTCAAGTGTTAAGTGTGGAAAAAGATGTTTTGCGGCAATGGCTGTGACCGAAGACAACACAGGTGTATGTATGTGGTTTTCCAATTCAAGCACAGAGGCCACGACTTTGAACTGGGTCGTGTTTTTCTGTCCAAGTCGGAATGAGCTGCTATTGCTGGTAAGAAACCACTTTTGCTCTGCTTTATAATAAATAAAGAGTGGTTGTTGAGTTTTCAACACCCCAAATACAAGGCAATACTCATGCCAGACCATGCAGTGAACTTGGAGCACATGTTAGTGCGCTTGAAATTCATGATTTCCACATCATTCGAGGCCACCTTTACTGACTGCAGGGCATTATAGTTAATGACATCATAAACATGTTTATCATTTTGCTACATTGTATCAATGCCTGAAGAGTTCAGAGAGAGAGAGAAAAAAGGGAACCGTTCTCCAATTTCACAGTGGTAACAACTACCTTGGCACAGCCAGTGGCCTATATTTGACCTATATGGCTATTCTTATTGCAGGCAACAACTTTAGTTATACTTGTTTGCATCATTTCATGTACCAAGCAGGAAGGTGTAGTGCCTCCTGGTGCACTGTAGGCCACGCAGCAGACTGTGGCTTTTTCTCTTTCTGCTTTATTTTTCAGGCTTGCAGTTAACTGGATTGGTATGACTTATGATCCTAGTGGGATTCAATGTCTCAAAATAGCAGTAAGCTGGAATAATTTCCACTTGGGATTACTTAAGGTGCATTGTACATAATTATGTCTGCCATTTTGCCGAAACTGATGTGCAAGTATTACAGACATCGATGAAACTGCGACCTCTCACCACTACTGTAGGTCATCCACAGCAGATGTGCTTTCCATGTGAAACTTTCATCAGCTGAAGTTGTATTTTACTCTACTATATGTAGGGCTCACAAACCATGTGCCATACTTTCTGGACTATAATTTGAACTGTTGTACAAGTCACCCCCTTTCCCCCTCTTTTCACAACCTTCAAAGAAAAATTATGTGTATATAACTCATTGTATAAGATGCATCTATCTTAACTTGGGTCAGCATCGTGAAATGCGATTGTGCATGTTTATACACTTATCCTAATATGTCGTACTTACCTATTTCAGGGCACTAAACTTCAGTAAAAAAAAAATTTCATGAGCCGCACATTCTAGCAGGTAAAATAAACTGCAAGTACATTGCTGGAGAAAAAGAGTGTCTCATGTTGGTCTTGCATATATAAGTTACACTGTTGTATAATACGCTTGGACAAAAATGAAAAGAATAGTGGCACCTATGGTTTGAAAAATATGGTACCTAAATATTTTGAATGCTCATGAATCAGCTATGTGAATGAAACATGATTGGAACGATCACGATAATTAGGCTTATACCCCTGTCACACGGCAAATCTAATGTCATTTCCAACAAATGACATTTCTTGCGATTAATGTCATTATTGCAGCACGCTGCCACAAGGCGAAAACTGTCATTTGAAAATGATGACAATGACGATAGTAAAAAAAAAAGACACGCCTCAAACTCACTTTTGTCCAATAATTATTTTCCAATATGCTAAATTCCACTAGAATACGTGATCGTTGCTTTCAAACCGTAGCGTTCGATCACGAACTTGTCGACATTGCCAACGAAGTAGAGTCGAGCTAAGGCAAGCAACAGGGCGAAGAGAACGATACGTGCGTCCGCTACATCTGCTAAAGTGGTAAGAGAAGGGCAGTTGCATGTCATCGCCGTTCTGATGTGCATGCGAGCTTCTAATATCCTCATTCTTGGCGCGTGCCACAGGTAAACACGCGCACGCTTTTATGCCAAGTCAATTGAAGTGGCCGCGGCCGATGCTCCGGTGAGAACCAAGACAACTGCTGCAGCGAAAGCTAAAGACGGCTGTCTGGTCACTGGACTGAGAGTAGTTTTCTGTATTTATGCACGTGATGGACTTTAACGTCGTTAAAGCAATAATTAGGTAATAAAATGGATAGAATAACAGTGATTTTTTGTTAAAACAAAAAAGAAGCATGTACTGTTTGCAAAACACTGGTAAACTTGTGGTGTCGAGGATACACATTCAGTTCCAAACTAATGCAAATGAGTTTGGCGAACTCATTTGTTTGTAAATGTCATATACGAAAATGTCCTTACGTTTTACCGTGTGACACTAAAGAAATGGCATTATCAGCAAATGTCATTCGTTGTAAATGACATTAGATTTGCCGTGTGACAGGGGTATTCAGGGTGCCTACCAACCGGGAAAACTGGGAATTCTCAGGGATTTTGGGTAGTCTGGAAAAAGTCAGGGAAAACTCAGGGAATTTGGGCCTCTATCAGGGAAAATTAGCGGCAATTTTATTGAAAGGGTCGAAAGTCGCGGTAATGCTGGCTCGAGTAGCAGACAGGAATCGTAATGACTCGTCGTTGGCAGGAGGAGTTGCCAGTGTACAGTCAACGAGCGACTTTCCAGATTCCTGATAATTTGGACGGCTTCGCGGCGCCACCTCGTACCCTATAGTGTCAACGTATCAGAACGTGTGAAATTTCCGACGCAAGAACTCCTTGCCGTCCGATTTTCCGGACGTTTTGCCGCGAGCGCAGGTTCGAAACGGCATTAATCAAAGGCACCACCGCTGCCGTTTTCATTACTTCGCCGCCTCGAACCGGCACTCGCACGCAGATCCGCTGGCACCCGTTGCCACCACTGCGGCAACGCTAGGCCTAGCTGCTTCGACGTTCGCTACGAAGCTTCTTGCCATTGGGTGCCGAACTTTTTATTGAAAGAATTCGCTGCTGTCAGCAATGGCACGGACTCCACCTTTGTGGTCCTTGCGATTGGCTTACAAACTTGGAAAACACGGTGTGTTGCATAATGCCGGTTCGTGAAAGTCAGCTTCGCCACTGTACAGAAATGTTACTCGGTAAAGCTTACGGAAAAGTATTGCAGTGAAGCATAACAAGCGTGGGAAGGGGCGCCACGGAATACAGTATGTATATCTTAATTATGCACGCGGGCACCCGGCATTTCCTGTCACAGTACGAGCACAGGTATGCCTAATATGTGTACCGACAGGCCTTCAGAGCGTTTTCGAACGTGCCTGTGGCGGTTTGAGCCCCTAAGGGCAGTAAATGACACGCATTTATTTTTGGCCGATTTTTCGGACGTTTTCGCGGCCCCTAGGGAGCTCGAAAAATCGGTCGTGGACTGTGCAACTGATCAAGATGCTTCAAATGGTTCTTGGGGCGAACGAGTGGCGGAAGGCGGACAAGAACAGAAGTGACCTACGCATTGAGGAATAAATGAGAAAGGAAGCTTGTTGCCGCCGTTTTGAAAGAGCTTGAGCTCAAAAAGTAAAGTTTTGGCTGATGCCGAGATGCAGGTGTCCCTCATCCAAACCAAAATACACTCTTTGAAGCAGTGCAACACAACACTCTGGCGTCGTGCGTGGGCTGAGAGTATGTCAGGACTATTGAGGTTGACTTACGAGCTGTTGAGAGAGAATCTCAATTGTGACAGAGTTCAGGCCTCATGCCACTGAGGTTGCTATCAGTTGATAGAAATAGCTCATATTAGAAAATATTTGCCTTTGTATGCATCTCCTTTTTATTCGTATTTGATAATGTCCGACCTTATTGGCAATTGTTTTCGAAGACACTTTATTTGCTGTGCATTTTACTAACCCCTGCCGTCTATTCTCTTTTTGAATAACAGAAACACTGCTCCTTAGTATTCAAATTGGATTAAGTTGCTTTTTTTTCATGTGCTTACTAGAGAGTGACAGCATCAGGCGATATGGTTTCAGCCCGTGTTGATATAAAACATAGTTCTGCATCACTCAGGGAAATTTGCAGTGGCACTCAGGGAAAACCTGGAAAACTTGGGGAATTTCGAAATGTCAACTTGGTAGACACCCTGGGTATTAGACGTGAACTCGTAAAACAGCTTCAAGTGTCCAGTCAGTACTCTACTTGACTGAAATAATACCTTTAACTCAAAAACCCACATGACTGCATAGCCTTCAAAACATACATTCACAGGTGTGTCTGCTCCGTAAATATGAATGAATGACTGATAAATCAACTATATAAATAATTGCTGAAAGCTTTAATTGACAGTTTTTATATTGACATTAATGAAATTATGTCCATCAATGCAGTCAGTAACAGTGATGTTTATATTTAAGTTAATCTGGAAATGCTGCACGTTTTCGATTGCCGACTCTGTTTTGCCCTTCTATGGTGGCATGCCACTATGGAATGCAATTGGAAGTCCTAACTGAAGGATAGAAATTGTAAATAATGGCAATATTTAGTAAAGGAAATAAAAGTGGAAGACATTTTTGCCCTGGGTAGGATATGAACCACAATCTTCACATGTCCAGTCCAGTGCAATGCTTTCACAATGCTTCAGTAATGTCTTTTGTGCGAACAAGGTTACCAACAGTGAAGGATGAAATTGGCAGCCTAGCTGTAAACTTGGTACACACAATAAATTTCTTCACTTACGTACCTGATAACACTGGTGCAGATAATCCCTATGACGGTTTATCAATGACACCAAACATTGAAACACTTAAATATGTAATCTTGCCTCTTCAAATGTAATGTAACCGTGTAGTGTAATTCAGAAATGTAATTTTGCCTCTTCAGCAGCTGAAGGCTGCATAGCACCATGTCCTTGCAAAGAGCTGGCCTAAAAAGAACAAAAGTTGCGACAGCTTGAACTATTTAACACCCACCATTGCAAAAGGTTTTTGTAAGTCAATGTAACTCATTATTCAATTAAAGGAATTCTAAATAATGATATTAAAAAATGTTCATCAGTGCCCATTTCACTTCCTTGCGTGCTCGGTAATAGTTATTTATGCTTCAACTAATATACACTTTTTCTCTACTCTCTCAAGACAAGCTGCGAGAAGGCGTGTCCATTGATGCAGTACTGGATAATGTGCGGTCCAACGTGGATGAGACATTGCACCGCATCAACCTGTTAAGCAAGCAGGGTCTCCGCAACATAATGAGGGATGCCAGAGTCTCAAAGACCGAGCGGCTACATGATAATGACTATGTGAGCGTGCAACTCTGGGTTGAGAGGATGCATAGTGAAAAGGAGAACCCATTGCTCTTCTTTAAACACCAAAAAATAACATTCTTTTAGAGAAAAAATGAGGACCTTTTGGATGACATATTTTATGCTAGTCATCATGATCACACCACAACAGGAGCTTTTCAAGAGGCTTGGAACTGATCGTGTATGTGTCGATGGAACACATGGAACAGCAGGTGAGCAGTACTATATAAATGCACTAATAATAAAAGCAAAAAAGAGGGAATGCTGTCTGAGAATAATTGCAATAGATATGATGAGTAGTATTCCTTCACACATGATTTTTCTCTTAATTTTTCTCACATTTTTTAATTGATGCAGTTCTCGATTATCAGTAACAGAGAAAGAATGAATTCATCGCTCTGTACACTGGTGATATCATTCCATTGCTACTGTCCACATCGCTACATGCCCTGCATATCCTGTCTGTATTGGCACCACGCAGTTATGATAGGTCACATAATATAGCTCTTATCACATTTGTCTTGTGGGGATGCGCGACTGTCGCACGTCCCCTGATATGTTGTTTTTCCTGTATAGCTTCCGGCTTCGCCGCGGGCCCCAGGCCATGCGAGAGATGGCGCGAGTGTTGCGCTGCCAACGCCGCCTCACGGCAGGGTTACTTGGGGGCGCAAGGGAGAACACGCTTCCTCTTTGGTTCGGGACGGCAAGCAGCGCGGACGTGCCAGGCGTGCGCCGATCCATGCTTCTGCAAGACCGTCTCGTGAGGCCTTATATGAAAGAGCCACCGTTCGCGTGACCGTACACGCGAACAACCAGGCGTTGGGATCCAGCAAGGGGCGAACATATTCGCTCGCTATCCGGTCACGGTGAGTCGGACTTCCGCGATTTGTCGCGCGCCCATTGGCATGTTTTGTGGATAGCAACTTGGCTAGCAGGCATTGATCAATGAAAGGTGCAATAAATGCCTTTGTGATTGTTTGCACTACTGTATTGTCGTTCCTTTGACCCAAGAGTACGGTATGAGAATCCCACAGTCTAGGGTGCAGAAACAGTGCATTGCACTGTGTATTAGTGCCTTCTGTCAGAGGTACAGCTGTCTCGAGGCTGTTTGGCATACTGAACTGTTTGCCAATTAGGCGAATCACTGATTACTGCTACAGTCAAAGGTGCTTTTTCTTGGCGGCAAGGGGTGGTTCCCTGAGGACTGCAAAAACAAAACATTTAGAAAATCAGGCAGTCCAAAAAAAAAATTAATGCATGCCTTTTACTGCCATTTAAAGGGAGGTGCTAGTCGAAAACATAAGAACCTAGAACTATGAAACCCCAGCTGTTTACATACTCTCTTAGGGTAATTTCAAATACTATATAAACAAGTTTTATAGCAAGTTGCATAGGTTTTGTTCTGTACAACGACAATGTGTAAAACGTCGGCATTCTTGCCCCCACACTTTTTTATCTCTAAACTTCCATAATTGCAGACCAGTGATGACGCATAATCCTCCAAATCAACTGCAGAATACCGAAATATGTTACCGAAATTAATACCAAAATCGTTATTCACTGTTATGTTTTAAAAAGTGCATATAAGAAGTGTTAAATTAGAACCCGTGAAACCATTTCAAAATGTTTAGACAACCAGTAAGTGTTACTTAAGATTTTATCTTACGTACGTAAGTGATGTTGAAGATTAACCCCTCAGTGGTGGTGGTCAAGACAGTTTAGGATTTCAAGCACAAAGTTGTCATTCTGGAGCAGTTTAGGAGCAGAATTTTTTTTTCTACTTCGTGTTCCAAAAGTTTTTTTGGAACACTTGGAGTAGTACAGAAGTAATCTAGCCCTTTGGTGGAGCTTGTTATTACTGTGCAGTCAGTAAGTGCTGCTCAAGAGTGAAGCAAGACACTCTTCAGACACTCTTAATCAGTGTACTGGCAGACCAGAGCTTTTTTGGACGTGCCTGTGGCGATTTGGGCCCTTAAGGGCAGTAAAAGACATGCATTCATTTTTTTTGGACATTGTAGCGGCCCTTAGGGACTCTGAAAAATCTGACTGTACAACTGACCAAAAGGATGCTTCAAATGGTCCATGGGGTGAACACGCAGCGGAACGAGGACAAGAATAGGAAGGACCATTGCATTGAGGAATGACTGGGAAAGGAACTGTGCCGCCGCCTCTTTGAAGGAGCTTGAGCTCAAAAAGCAAAGTGTTGGCTTACACTAAGATGCAGGTTACCCACATCCACACCAAAATAAACCCCTTAAAGCAGTGAAATGCAACACTGAAGCATTATGCGCAGTCTGAGAGTATCTCAGGACAGTTGAGGTTGACTTTCCAGTTGCTTGGAGAATCTGATATGTGACAAAGTTTGGGCATAATACCAATGAGCTTGCTATCAGTTGATACAAATAGCTCTATTTGCTTTTGTATGCATCTCTTTTTATTCGCATTTTAAAATGTTTGACTATTTGCCGTGAGCTAGACCACTTTTTTTTTACAGTGAAGCTGTCTATTGCTAAGATCTGGCAGATCGCATCCGCGCATAGACCAACAATTTTTCATACGATGGGCCGATCCCGAAAAAAGTGCAATACCATGCCAACCCGAGGCAGAAGTAAAGCAAGCATTAAGCATTCCCCATATGTGGGCTGATCCCGAAGGTCGTGAAATGCCAGTCCAACCTGCAGCGGAGATGAAGCAGGCTTTAAGCACTCCGCACACATGGGCCAATCCCATAGGTAGTGCAATACCAGGCTGACCCGCGGCAGAAGTGCAGTTCACCATTAAGGGGCCCACATACGCAGCTCCGCTGGTCAGCCTTCACAGAGTAAAAGGGCACCGAGTTTCTTTCGAAGATATTTTAGTAGCTGTGCATTTTACAAACCCCTTGTTTCAGTTTTCTATTTTGAATAAAATAAACACTACTCCTTACTGTTCAAACTGCATTGTTTTTATTTTTTTACCATGCTTACCAGAGAGTGACAGCATCAGGTGACATGGTGTCAGCCCATCTTGACGTGAAACTTGGTGAAAACCTGAAAAAAATCGGGGAATTTGAAAATGTCAACTTGGATACATTGTTCTTCTAAGCATGCAGTATGGCACATAAGCCTGGAGGTTAACGAAGAATCTCGAGAGCACGTTAAGGACCGTACAAAGAGCAATGCAATGATAAATGTTAAGAGACAGGAAGAGAGCGGTGTGGATCAGAGAGCAAATAGGGATGGTCGATATTCTAGTAGACATTAAGAGGAAAAAATAAAGCTGGGCAGGCCATGTAATGCATAGGGTAGATAACCAGAGAACCATTAGAGTTGCAGAATGGGCGCCAAGGGAAGGGAAGTTTCGCCAAGGATGACAGAAAACTAGGTGAGATGATGAAATTTGAAAGCACAAGTTCGCATCAGCTAGTGCAAGGCAATGATAATTGCAGGGAGGCTCCTTCGTTCTGCATTGAACTTTAAGGTAGGATGATGATGATGGTGAATGTGTGCAACTCTTTAAAAAGAAATTTGGGCCGGAAATAGCTTGCACAGTTCACCAAGACACGAAACCAAATTCGTATGCTTTGCCACTAACACGGATGTATTCCAGCGAAGCTAACTTATGAAAAGCGGCCACCATTGTGTAATCATCTATTTAATTGTTGGAACAGCTTGCGAAACATAGCATGATGTGTTGGAAGGAGCCCCGTAACTTTTTTTTTTATAGCCGGCTATAATATGCACATGCTGAATTTTTTATAATTAATGCTATGTGATGTGCAAAGTAAGCAGCAATTTTATCCAGTATTAAAACGTACCTTAGTGTAACAGTACAATGAGAGACGTAATCAAGAATTTGTATGTATGCACATCTGAGTGCGCATGCATGCGTGCTGTAATCCTTGAAACTGGTGCACTGGTCTTAGTGCAGCTTGGTAGCTCATAGTTTGTGAGGGGATTCGTAATGGCAGTGCTCCACCACGCCACAATGCAGCAGTCAACGCTGATAGTGTATCCACACGCCGGACGGCTCCGTGCAAATCTGTGCCGCGGACGCTTAATCCGCCGCCCGTCTGGCTGCGAAGCCCATCCAGACGACGGACGGACTGAGCAGACGACCGCGCCGGAAAAATAAACATGGCGGCACCACCCGAAGCGACTGCCGTCTGCCTCGAACCTGTCAAGTCGTCATCGTCCACTGTGTGACCTGTAATTTTCAAACTGAGGCTTGTATTTGGTTTATATTTGTGCCCAGAAGCTTCGACAGCAATCTATTCGTGATGAGTGGGCACCGTTTCCGAAAGAGATACTCAGATTCTCTGCGTGTAGGCTTAGAGTGGCTGTATGGCTGAACATGGCCTCGACGATGTTGTGGCGGCCCGGGCAGATCTCAGTGGACGTAAGTTATTATGATTGCTTGTTTCTACTCACTCTAGATGGCGCCATCGGTGTAACAAAGACTTTGTCATACGTGTTTTTCACTCTGAATGAAAATGGCAATCGAAAGGAAACGACGGTTGGCCGCAATGGCTGTCGTTTTGTCCGAATTGGATGATGACGAGTGCTTGTTTCATCGAAAGAGGTCTTGTTATGCTCTCGTGTCCGCGTAATCGGTGAGAGCCATGTCCCACAACGCGGCGAACTGCTCCACGAGATGTAAGAACAAAGTTACCTCATCCACTCAGGTTCATTTCAGTCGCTCTTGTGCGAATCGCACGCTCGCGAACAGACACGAATGGTGTCAGCAGCGATGAAGCTGTTTCAGAAAGATCCCAAAGCCGCGCTTGTTGCCAGACTGTAGAGCATGCTAGGCTAAATCCGCAGCATTCGACTCCCAAAATCCGGATGCGAAAAATAGCACGGCATTTGTTGTCCGTGGGGGTCGCGGATGACGCGCGGACGGCACAAATCCGTGACGCGTAGTCACGT
The DNA here is from genome assembly GCF_038994185.2 of Dermacentor albipictus. Lineage (NCBI taxonomy): Eukaryota > Metazoa > Arthropoda > Arachnida > Ixodida > Ixodidae > Dermacentor > Dermacentor albipictus. The sequence continues at coordinate 337,202,315 of NC_091821.1, forward strand.
GATGCGCCGTCCGTCGTGTAGATCCACCATGAAGAGAGGAAATGCTAATCTTACCGACGCTGCACATTTTTTATTTATTTATTTATTTAGAAAACACCTTACAGGCCCTGTCGGGTATTGAGTAAGGGGGGCAATGTAACAAAGAACTGTTAAGTACAATGGAAACAACTCAAAAATAAACCTAAGACAACTGTACAGTGGCTGAACTAAAAACAAAACAAAGCACACCATGATCAAGCATAGCAGATATATAAAAGGAAGGAGATTATGTAAAAAGCACGCACAGGCGTTCACGAAATATTTTACGATCAGTTATCGTGACGATATCATCGGGAAGACCATTCCAGTGGGATATGCCACGAGGTACAGCAGATAAATTGAAAGCAGTGGTTTTACCGAAAATGCGCTAGAAGCTAAAATGATTATGTAATCTTGAGAACGTACGGACGGGGGTTTTGAGGGGTAATATGCATGGCTTATCGGAATGAACATATTTGTGAAATAGACAGAGCAAAGCAATCTTCCGGCGGATGTCTAGGGTCTGTAAAGAAATATTGAGCTTGATCTGCGTTATACTTGACTTTTGATCAAAATTCCGAGTTATATGTCGGGCAGCTCTGTTCTGGATGCGTTCCAGCATGGTTATTGAATATTCTTGGTGTGGTGACCATACAGCTGATGCAAATTCTAATTGCGGGCGTACAAATGTCAGGTATGCTAATTTACGCACGTCAGCAGATGAATTTTGCAAGTTGCGCCTCAGAAAGCCAAGGGTTTTAGATGCAGTTGCGCAAATTGTAGTGATATGCGGAGACCAAGAAAGGTTACTAGTGAGGTTTACACAAGGTATTTGTAAGTAGTGGTACGTGACGGGTTCGTGTTATTTATGGTGTATGTGAATATGGAGCTAGTGCACTTGCGTGAGAATGATATATTATTACATTTGTAAGGGTTAAGAGACATTTTCCATATATTACACCAGTCGGTAATAATGTGAAGGTCATGCTGCAAGGCAGTATGATCGTTAATAGAATTAATTTGTCGGTAAACAACGCAATCGTCGGCGAACAGTCGTATGCAGGAGGAAATGTTTGAAGGTAGGTCGTTAATAAATATTAGGAAAAGCAGAGGCCCTAACACACTCCCCTGTGGTACACCAGACGTGACCTCAGTGACAGGAGAAGGAGAAAAAGTTTCTAAGCCAAGAAAGGGTTAGTGAGTCGATACCTAGATGAGATATTTTAGAAATGAGCCAGCAATGGGCAACGCGATCAAATGCTTTTGAAAAGTCCAGGAAAATGGCGTCTATTTGTTGACTGTTGTTCATACTGCTATGTAGATCGGTGGTAAATTCTAGTAACTGTGTTTCACAAGATAGACCTTTCCTGAAGCCATGCTGTTTCTGAAAGAAAAAGTTATTTTTTTCTAGGTGCGTGTAAATGTGCGAGGCGATTATGTGTTCAAATAGTTTGCATGACACAGATGTTATCGATATTGGGCGATAGTTTTCAGGCCTATGTCTATCTCCAGTTTTAAAAATGGGGACAACCTTCGCAATCTTCCAGTCAACGGGCAAGACACCAGACGACAAGGACTGCTTAAAGATATGATATAGGATGACACTTGAAGTAGATACTGTGTTTTTTAATAGCTTAGTGTTAATATTGTCAATACCACAAGCAGATGTGGTTTTAAGACCGTTAATGAGGCTAACAATGCCTTCAGTTGAGATATTTATGGGTGCCATAAATGGGTAATCGTAATCCGGAACCACTGGAATATCAGAATGGTCTTCCCTCGTAAAAACAAAAGAAAAATATGCATTAAATAGTGATGAAAATTCCCCGTCTGAAAGAGGTTGTTGTTTGTCGTCTAGCAGAGAAATATCAGAAGTGTGACCGGGTATTAATGGTTGCCAAAATTTTTGCGGATTAGTCTTCAGGAGAGAAGGTAAGTCGTGAGCGAAGTACTTGTCTTTAGAAGTGCGTAAGGCTAAAGTGTACTCAGTAAGGAAATTTTTGTACTTGCTCCATGAGGACTCTCCCGATTTATAGCATTGCGATACAGACGTTTTTTTTTTTTTATTACGTAGTGTTCGAAGTTTTTTATTGAACCATGGTTTAGATTTGTCGTTCGCTGCCGAAACGTACGGAATATATTTGTCTTTGTAAAGTATCTAGTTTTCGTTAACGGAACGTTGGGAAAAAGAAGGAAAGAATGAGTCACTGTTGATGGAAATGTAGTTAGCTTTGTTGTAATCCCGAATTTTTTTATGTTGAAACCCAGTGAATAACATGGGAATTCGGAGCGTCAGCTGAAGCAGCTTATGGTCACTGAAACCATCAGAAATTAACACAGGACACACGGTTTCAGGTGCGGTAGTTAGTGCCAAATCTAAGAGGTTATTGTCACGGGTGGGTTGATTGATTACCTGAGAAAGATTTAAGTCCAAGGTTAATTCAATGAAATCGGTTGCGTGCTTGCACGACGATGACAAGCATGGCCAATTGATTTGGGGAAAATTGAAATCACCAAGCAGATAAACATAACTAGTTGAACATTTCTGCATGGCAGTAACAATGCTTTCGCGTAGTTTATCAACAAATGGAAGGGACACTTCAGGGGGCGGTAACAGACACCAACTAATATGTTTCCACAAATGGTTTGACAGGCAGCCCAGATAATCTCAAGTGATGAGGTGTCAACTTCATAAGAAGAAATCCTTTTATATATTGCAAGTAAGACACCACCGCCCTTTTTATCATTGTGGTCATGCCGATAAATGCTGAATATGTCACTTTCTATAAAAATTTCGCTATCTGAAACATCGTGGTGTAGCCATGTTTCTGTTAGAGCTAGAACGTCGGGTTTGCTATCTTCTATAAAGGAACAAAATATATCGCGCTTATTTAGTATGCTGCGTATGTTAGTGTACGATATTGTGAGCAAACGAGATGATTCAGTAGAAGAGGGAAGTTTAGGGACCTGCGCCCCCGTAGATTTCTTTAGCTATCTGTTACATAATACGACGGTGTCTCTATCAACATCGTACATGTATTCCTTGTTGTTAATGCGCATCTTGTCAAGTGAATGTTTGCAGGGTTTGTCCTGTGCTCTTGCATATTCTAACAGCTTTTTTCTTGCTAAGTGAGTGCTTGGCGCGAAATCCTTGCGGACAGATCAGAGGGAGCCTTTTAGCTTCCTTGCAGAAGCCAAAATATTCTGTTTGTCTTTAAATGTGACCAGCTTAGCGATTATTGGCCTGCATTTGTCATGAGCGAATCGACCAATTCTGTGCACTCGTTCAAACTGGTCGCTTGATAAAGTAAGCCCCAGCCTTTCAGCGCAGAGTTTGACGACGTTTTGCTCTGAAGTCGTCCAATCTTCACCGGACTCATCGCTGATGCCAAAAAACAGTAAATTTGATCTACGTAATCTGTTTTTGGCGTCCTCGCACCTTCAAGCTATGGTTTTTAACTGGCGTGAAAATGACTGGATGCCGTCAGGTATGTCTGTCCCAAAGGTTTCACGTAGGCTAAGGGTGGACTTGAGAGTGGCGACTCTGTCCTTAAGGCATTTCACCTCAACGTCTGTGGCGTCCTGCTTCTCTTTTATCCCCTTAAGCTCCACCAAAATTGCAGTTTGGCCTGCTGCTATCCTGCGTACAATGTCTAAAACAGAATCTTCAGGTCCAGGATTAAGTTCGACATCCCCAGACAGCATCAATCGCAACAAGTCGCACAAAGCAGCAGAGTGCGCGTTTGACACTGTCATAGAGCTCAATCAAGCACGACACCGCTATTAGACAGCGATTATTGCACTTATAGCCACTGGTATTGTACAGGTAACTAACCTGTAACAACAGAAGCGGTGAGCGTCCCATTGTCGTAGCGGCGTCGTGCCCAGCAGAGCAGTTGTGGCGGGCTTTTATATTGCGCGCCGGATCCGATGTTCGTGCTGGTGCCGCACGTAGGCGCTCCCTCGTTCTGCGGTAGATCGACGATACCATTGTTGACAGGGCTCGGCCAAGGGGACCACGCATGCGCGTCCAAGGTACGTGACACACCCACGGAGCCAAGTTCCAGAATGACGGGAGGCCGGCAGGTCAGCCCGAGCAGGAGGAACTGTTACAACAGAAGCGGTGAGCGTCCCATTGTCGTAGCGGCGTCGGCTCAACATGCTCAACAGGCCAATGAGAGTGCTGACACGTGAGCTTGAAGCTCGCCAGATCCATCTAACAATTTGTGCGTCGTACATGACAGCATAATCAACATTTAATCATCGATTTATTTCAACTACCATGTGCGTTGACGTTGCTTCTTTAGTGCTGATACTTTGTTGACCCCCCCCCCCCCCTTTCTTCAAGGATACTTCTGACAGCGAAAAATAACACTGAATGTCCACATCAACAGGAACGGGCATAAGATGCAACCATTTGCGACCTTTTTACCAGAAGCTTGTACTGCCTCACTGGTGTCGGTGTTACCGCGCGAAAAAACCCAAGCTGCGCAAAAATAGAAATTGCTTATCAGGCTGCGGATTCGAACCACCGACCTCCGGATCGCGAGACCACCACGCTAACCGATTCAGCCACTGTCAGTTCATCAAACGCTGCCTTTAAGGTGGGTAAGTAGAAGCAGCGCAAGGCATGAGCCAATCACGGGCATCCCCTTCTTCCAGAGGAGGGAAAGGGTGTGTTCGCGTGTTTGCTCGCCCTGCACCCGCAGTTTCCCACACCAGTTCAGGCCCAGCAGTCAGATGGGGAGGCCGCGTTTGGTCTGTTCTGCCAAAGAGCAGGCTGCATTGAAGGAATGGCAGTGGGAGCAGGCCACGTGTTGTGCGTTTGGCCAAAGAACAGGCAGTGTTTGATTGATGGCACCGGGAACTCATTCAAGAAAGGAGTCGACGTTGACGTGCCGCCCTCGCCGTGAGGCGTTACAAAGAGCCTCTGATCCCAAGCTTCGCTTGCACCCCGCTTCACAGCAGTGGAAGGGCAGTAACTTTTTTGGCCTCCATCCTTGTGTCATAGTCCAAGCATGCTCTTGCTAAATAGAATCATTCTTGGCAACTAAAGGTTAGTGTTTAAGTGCAATTAAAGCTCCTCATTGGAACAGTCTCCAGGACTTCAGAATTTCACGATAAGTAGAATACCATTTTGTTGGTAAGTACCACGGCAGAGATAGTGACCTATAGGTAGATAATGAAAGAGCCAGTATTCAGTAAAAACTTATAAATGTAAAAAAATTTGGCCTAGTCTAGTTTAGAGTAATTGGCAAACCTGTTTTTGCAGTCTTATACTAGTGAAGGTTTAGCACTACAGGACTGTGCCAGTTCCATTCCAACTACATCTGCCCAATTGATGCCATTATAGATTAACATTACTGAATATATTCTGCAATCACATTATTTATTCATAAATTACACTTGCGCAGGTAACATGCATGTACTGTCAAGAAGAGTAGATATGAGAGAGATTATACAGCTCGCAACGCACTGCAAAAATGAAAGGTCACAAAGCAAATATGTTCTTGTTAAAGAAGCATAACATTATCTGCAATGTTGTTAGAACTTCAAAAATAAGTTTTTTGTTGAAAGGCACAACTAGTAAACAACTATAGTAAGAATTTCATTTAAAGTTGGAGAAATAGTACAACTCTTGGCATTCTGGGGAGTTAAAAAGAGTGGAATTAAGAAATCTCAACTTTGTCAAGTAGGAATGAAATGGAGGGCCCGCCCCATTTTGCAACTTTACTGTGGACCAGTGTATGCCAACATGGGAAGTAAGAAAAGAAATTTGGGTATTTCATGGTGCGTGTAGATCCATAGACTTTTGTTCCCAACGGTATCTTTTGATGACATGCCCAGGCTTTTTTTTCTAGTCACTTGTTGCACTTTAATGCGATAAAATCTACTTGAACCTCTTGTGGTCACAAGATCCGCAGGTGAGCTCGTTCCCTCAATCGGTTGCCACCACCCAGTCTCTACTCAACCATATCTTGTGAACAATATATACATCTTTTTTTTTTTTCTGCCTCCTAGCATTTTGGCCGATATCCTGAGTGATGAAAACAAGCACTCCATAAAATCAGCAACATCTATCATTACAACAGATTCATAACAATAGTGCAGCCACTACATTGTTTTAGCTTTCCATACTAAATAAACTCACTGGGTCTGCGTTAGTGTGGGCAGGGGTAAGCTTGCACACGTAAGTTTTTGGTAACATTCATAACAAAGCAAACAAGCTTTCAGGACTATAAACCTTTGAGTCACATCAGCTACGTGGGAGCAAAATATACATTCAAAAAACAGGAAAAATAGGCACACTGTTATGTGCCACTAATCCTTTCCTAAAAAGCTGCAAGAATTTTAGGCGGTTTTGATAGAACTATAGCATGGCACAAAACTGATGGTGCTGTGCATTTGGTCACTGCAAGCAGCTGTACATTGTTAACCTCTCTGGCCAATCATGTCTGTTGCAGAAGCATCCCTAGTATGTCTCCCAATTTCAAGATACTTGATTTAGTGCAGTATCACTCTTTGTTGACCTTTTTATCAGCCTGACGCAGACTACATGGTATAAAAAATTGGGCACTGAAAGCACCATGCCCCGCTCTGCTTTAATTGTTTCGCTTAAATCTTTTGTGTACCCAGCAGAAATTCTAGAATCTAAGCTTTTGTTTTAAATGTAACAAACCTCATCAAATTTGGTGCAGTGGTTGCCGAGAAAAACGAATACTCCGTTTACATGTATTTAGATTGGAACACCCGAGCTAAAACTTCCTCTTAAACGCGCCCGCCACGCGGAGGCATTGCCGAGCCCAAACCGAAGGAGCAGTACGGGATCCACATTTTCTCTGCTGGAGGCACCGCCAAATTATACTGAACAAAGAAACGTTGCGTACCCTTAGTACACGTACAAATTTCCTCTTTATAGCGACAATGTAGGGGACTGCGGCTTGCACTGGCAGCCGGCTTTACCTATGCGCCGCCAGTCTGGTTCCTCAGACGTGTAACAATTGCGACAGTGTACGCGCCGCAAAAAGCACCTGGGACTCCTGCAAGACCAGACAAAACCTTGCCTATGTGCATTATCTAACTCCTTCTCATTACCGTTAAACAAAACTCGAGAACGCAGTAAAGAATTTCGTATTGAGCTGAGAGTACGCTGCACAAGGTCTACTGAAAGACGGAACTTTTAACGACAGCTTCTAGGCTAACTTCAAGATGCATCGATAAGCAACTGTTCAATAACTGTAGAATAAATACGTCCACTTGCCTGTCTGTTCACGCCAATACCGCAAGCTCTTTTCAGAAGCACGAGACGGGCGCTGAAAAGCGTCGAGACATTTCATTCGGCGAAATTAACCGCTTGCATTTCCAATGCAGCGAAAAATCAAGTGAACGATTAGAGTGTATTAACGACTTCGACGATGCAATCGGCCATTTTGGGAAGCTTTAGGCATGGATCGGCTTGGCTATTAGCCCCGAGAACGAACACGAGCGGCGCTGCGAGCGCCGCTCGCGTGACGTCAGGGCACGGACTCGCGCCTGTCGTCTGCTACAGTTCGGGCGTTGTCCGGGCGCTTTCTGCGGTGTTTTCGTTTGTTCGCCCTTGTTCTCTCTGCTTGTATACTTATGGTGGTCGTCTCAAATATATTTTTACGACGTCTTCCTTTGCGAACATTTATTCAAAGAGCTAAGTTCTTAGACAACAATGCAGCTCTCGAAGGCAACGCTACAGTGCCAGCCGAAGCGACGCAGACCAGCCCATTGCGGGTTTTTCATACGCGGATAGACAATCACAAAAGCATAGCCTATAGGAATCCAGTTATGATACCATACCTGCCGCGGTGCAACAAGTATGTCACAAAGCTGGCTATATATGACTTCTACAGCAGTCACGTTGATTTTATTCCGCTAAAACAGGTTTGCTCACGACGAGTAGTTCATAGTATAATATCGAATTTTTGCATTTCCTCACAGAAACCCTCGGCAGTAGCACGGGGACTTAACTAATACTGGAGCTTAGATTCTACACGCCTCACTTGCTTCTTTACCTGCTTGTCAACATTAGGCGGTTCTTCACATGTTTATTTTTTTTAAGCGGCGGAAACTTGAAGTAAAGTTAATGAAGGCTTACAGCTATTTACAGAGTACAAATAGGAATGTACCAATATATATTCCCTTTTCCGTGCTACACGTTCAACTCGCCTCTTTAGAGCGCGTTTGCTAATGATTAATAATGTATGTTATGTTCCTCTTTTTTTTGTCTATGTTACCTAGTGTATATCATTTATTTATTTCAATGCCGCAGTGTGTTTTGCATTGTTATTGTGGAAATATTTTACTGTTCTTTCGTATATTGTATAACTGCAATGTTTTATGGCCACTATATAAATGTAATTTATATGGCGCTTGATGTGTCACCCCATGCAGCCATATTGTACCTAAGCGGGTGAGGTTACCTCAAGCCACGTCTGTGCGGCTTTTTTCCCTCATCCACCTCCATTTACCACTCCTCTGTACATGTGTGTGTGTAAATGGAAATTAATAAATCAAATCAAATCAAACTCACTTGAGAAATTTACTGGTGCTTGTTGCTTGAGGAATATACATGACGAATCTGTTTGGCGAACAGACACAGGCTGCTCGGCCCAATTTTTTTTAGTGAAGCATGCCTGCTGGACCGCATAGCTGCAGCCAGAAAGACGTCGAAGCGTCAATGACTAGTAGTATGGGACATATTCAAGATATCGAAATTCCCCCGCTGGAGGGTCAGAAATCAAGTGAAAGTATATGCAAGGCTTGTGGTGCTTTCTTTATGAATGTTTGCGATTGGATTGGAGCAAACTTAATTTAGCCTTAATTTATGTACCGACGAAGCGAATTGTTATCCGTTTGTATAATTAAATAACGCTGGATCGAGACATTGTGAGACAGAAGGTGCTTGAATTTTCCTTTTGTAGGCAATCTAAGCTGCGGTGTAGTAGCTCGAGAATACTTTAGCCATTCCAGTTGGCGCTGTAAAAAAATGCTTTATGGTTTTAATTCGAAGTTGTAGTGAACTGATGGGTTTCGCGAACATAGCGTGCCTCGCCATACGGACAGTCGATTGCTACCGTTACGTGATCAGGGGTGTGCCATATTGTCGATAAAGGCTACTGAGGGCCACTATGATACATTTCATCAGTTTCAATTGAGTGGCTCTCGATCTTAACAACGAAACTTTTCTCTCAGGTGATTGCTACTATGGTGTTTGTGAATTAACTATGTAAATACTCTACATGACGCGCCGTCGTGTTAGCAGCCATGAGCAATTCGTTTTTTGGAGGCCTGTTTCAGAGGGGGATGAAAGTAGCAGCAAACTTTTTCATAAGAAATGCGCGCCTAACTATTTTTTTACGCAACAATGAATGGCCATATTTGAATAGAACAACACACCAGAGTAATAGGAATCGTGATGACAGCTTCGCTGGGCAGTGTCTTTCTAACATCGGATAACATGTTGACGCCAATTACCAAATTTTTCTTATCTCATAGCTAAATACTAAATGAATGTTAAGTGTTTAGCGAAGCATCATACACAACTTCGCACGTTGAATTTGCAGATATTCTTTTTTTAGTCAAAATTTACCGATAGACACGGCGCATATATGCATTGCAAAACCTAGTAGACCCCTTTAACGCTACTTAGCTTGCGATATCCAAGCCGCAAAGTTTCTCGACTCACACGCCTTTGAAGAGGAAACTGTGGTTAAGGTATGGCAGCTGAAAGAAGCCGACGTATTCTTCAATACGTACGGCTCGAGCCACCCATACCTCAAGCATACACGAAGGGAACGAGCACGCGCGGCAGCCGAGCGAGCCGGAGCGAGCGGCGTCTTGGCCGTGACGTCACTCGCGAGAGGGCGCCACTCCTAATTCTTGCCGCTAATAGATGCGCACAACCTTTGGAAGCAACTTTCTTCTTCTTTTTTTTTTTGTCGCCAGACGAAAATCGCTGTGTTAATCTTTTTTTTTTTTACAGAGAAGATATGTTTATATTAAGGGTATGGTGGCTAGCATACACTCTTAAGCATAATTACACCCTCTTGCCACACAACGATAATTGTCATCTGCTTGTCCGCATTTCCTTTCTTTAACGCGGCGAGCCCGGTACTTTCCAGTAACGAACGGCATGCGCGTTATCATTCCCGACAGGAAAGTAACAGGCAATGCTATCATGCTGATAACGCGTGTGCCGTTCGTTACTGTAAACGCCGCCAGAAGTGAGGAACAATTCTGTGTGTCTTGAATGACGCTTGTACAGTTATCAGTCAAACCACCTAATGTTGCCACTTCTCTGCTGTGCTTATGTGGGCTTTTTTCTAACCTTTCACAGTGGGTGCAGCATGTCCAGAACCACAGCGTCCTGCGGTCTATCCTGTTGCACGGGACTGGTGGCCACGCATCGTTACACTTCCCAAATAACAATAAGAGTCAGTTTGGCACTTAGTAGAGCAGTATACGAGGGATCAAAAAAAAATGTGATTGTTCCGCAAATATGTTCCGCAAATATATATTTCTCTATCATTCTTCTAGAGGTAATTCAAAAAACGAAACTATAGTCGGATGCAACTTAAGTATGCAGCGAAGCCCCGCCCACGGCCTCATAACCGCCAGCCACTGTTCCTCTGCGAGGCTGCAAATAATTCATACTTCAAACTTTTCCTGTTAGGCAAATAAGGCGGTGACCACAAAAATAAAATTATTAGCGCAAAATGTTATACATTTTCCCTCGCTTATTAAAGTATAATGGCGAAAGTCGAATTCTTTTCGAACTGAAAATTATAAAATGCTTGCTTTGCTGCAACTATTTGTTTTCAAGTTTCAGTGCAGTTGGCAGTGAAGTTTCATGAGTAAAACGGGTTCAGCAGTGAAATGAACTGTACCGCAGACTTTTGAAGAGTGAAATGCTCAGACTCCATACACTTTGTCCATGCCTGTTGCACACCTCACTGCTTCCGCCGATGAAAAGGCTCTTCAAGAACAGCAGACTCTCCGGATCTATCAAGTAGGATGCATTGTTGAAAAGGCCACATGACGATGATTTTGTTTGCTTTTGTGATTGGCTGGCTAAGCAACACAACCCCGCGCGGTTCACGTGCCATGGTTGCTATGTATTCTACTATAGAAATCTTTAATTTACATTTTCACTTGTTTACTTGTTCTTGGTAGAGTTCTTCCTGCAGTTCTTTCCAGCGTGAGTCCATTTGATGTGGTTTTTTGTTTGCCATGTAAAGGAGAGGTGCATCTCACAGGCCTTATGTGTCTTTATGGTGAATGGTGGGCATTATTCATATTTGTATAATAAAGGTACCCTTCCCCTAATTTGCATAGGAAGGAGACCTAAGGTTGTCCCCCCCCCCCTCGAAAAAAATTACAGCGTACGCGCCTGCCCTGTTGCCATTGATGAAACAACACAGAGGAATGCATAGAGCAAACTTTAGAGTCGGAAGGCTCGCATCGATGTCACTGGTTGTCCTTTCCCATTGTGCACCATTAAAAGCACTCATTGGAGTTAAAACAATGTTTGACTAGTTGCTAACATATTTCATAGTTTCCTTCCAGCGCAGACCCTCACTCCAGAATGCTGCAGGTCACACTGAACATTAATTTCCAAGTTTCAGTGCACTTCCTGAACCGCCCCCACTGCCAGATCCATCGACAGTAATTTTGGGTAGTTATTCCCATAAAACTTCTGGGTTCCTTGCCTTGGCACTCAACCTCAGTACACTGTAGCTACTAGTATAGGTGAGAAAATTATGCCGTATAAACAGAATGAAAGGCAATTTCCTAAACATGCAAAAGCATGCAAGTTCCTTCAACGCGCAAAAAGCATGGATAGCAGGCATATTTCTAATTTAGCGTGTTCACTGTGTGAAAGCTTACATTTACATATATGGAAGCATAGAACGAATGTTTCAAAGCATTAATTACATCCTTGAGCTTAATAATTAACATTAAAAATTCCGTATAATTTGGGCAATTTAATCTTACACATAAAACCAATTCATTCAGTTTTGCAGACACTAAGTGGGATCACAAGTTTCACTATGTCTTTTGGAAGAACGACACAGGAACATATTTTCTGCTGCAAAATGTTTTCCTGTAAAACATCTAATTGGGAAGAAAAGCATTCTAAAACAATACAAGGTTTTCAACTTACTTATCCCAAATGAAATATGCAGTAATCTTTGCCAGTCTGTCTTTTATAGTTCTTTTAACAAAGAAATTATTGCCATGTGATGCTTTGTGCACTACACACAAAATTCAGTGAATGACAATGTCATCCATGCTTAAAATAAAAAAGAACACTGCTTCCCCAAGTGTTGCTAGCGGCTACTTCCTAATATAGGTTATAGGCACTCAAAGTTCAAAATTTTCAAGTGGAAATAAGAGTGAAGAAAGGCAAATAAGGAGGTTAAAGTGAAAACACTGTATTAGGCACACCTGCAACTAATCGAGAAGAAAACTCAACTAACAACTCCATGGAGGTAATAGCAGAAGTGTCAAAGTATGGAAGAAAATAAACGAAGCACTAAATCGGAAGTCAGTCGATACACAAACAGATACGTTGAACATTGATTGCACTTTTGTAGGTGGTACAGAACTTGCAGACCATTTTAAAAATTTTTTTGTTAAAGTAGGATGCATAGATCACGACATTCAAGATACAATGCATGCCGCTTCATTAAGAGAATCTTTATTCCTAAAGCCTACTAGCATCCCTGAGATGATTACAACATTTCCATCCTTGAAGAATAGCCATAGTCGATACGTCGATGATTTAGAAATTAGGCCAATTAAGTACGTCGTAGACTTACTTGCAACTGCAGTAATGCACATTTTTAATATTTTCCTGTCAACCGGAGTTTTCCTGCGTAATATGCAGGTAGCGAGAGTAATAGTTCACAAAGGAGGTGACAAAAATAATATGGGCAATTATCGGCCAGTATCTATACTTCCTGTGCTATCAAAGGGACTCGAAAAAATTTTTAACTTTCATATTGATAATTTTTCGCAAAAACATAGCCTGCTAACCGACTGTCAACACGGGTTTAAGAAAAAGCGGTCTATGGAAACTGCTTTAAGTATACAGAAGAAGCTTATTCTAGAGAACACTGAAAAAAATTTCCTGACTTTAGGGTTATACTTGGACTTCAGCAAAGCCTTTGATAGGGTCAACCAGAAATTGCTGCTGATAAAGCTGGAAAAATATGGCTTCCGAGGAATAACACTTGAACTTATCTGATCTTATTTAGAAAGCCGACGTCAGTTTGCTGAAATTAATGAGAACAGATCGCAGATAAAATCTTTGACAGCGGGTGTGCCCCAAGGTAGCATTCTTGGCCTGATACTTTTCCTGTATTACATTAGTGATATTGTACAAGTGAGCGATATGTGTAAATTTGTCCGTATGCAGATGATTGCTCTGTTTTCTTTACAGGTAAAGATTTAAAAGAAATAACACCTATAGCAAGCTCCGTTTGTTATGGACTTCGAGCATGGTCTAAGGCAAACGGCCTCATCCTCAATGAAACCAAAACAAAATGCATTGTTTTTCATGCTCTGGGAAGTTTTACTACATTGCCAGATAATATTGTGTGGGGTCTGTATAAAATTAACATTACGTCATCCATAAAAACCCTAGGCATAATACTCACAGAGCATATGTCCTGGAATGAACACGTTAGTCATATTTGCTCAAAGGTATGAAAAGTTGTTGGTGTGTTAAGTTGCAATTGAAGTGCATTACCTTTTCAAGTTAAGCGTCTCATTTATCATGCTCTTCTCCATCCACACCTCAGTTACTGTTCACTTATACCAGGGTAACACTACAGCGCAAAATATTCAAATGCTGGAAATACTTCATGAGAAAGCAATTCGGGCGATAGCGAACGTTTGTTTTTTCGAGCATACGCAAGAGCTTTTCCAACAAAACAGAATAATCAGAGCCCGTGACATATATAAATTCAAAACATTACTAAGCTATAGAAATGCTATGCTGGGAAAACTCGATTCATTCCTAGCCCCGGCAACTCTACAACAAAATAGAAGTGCATATTCATATCGTCACCAGGCACCATGGCAGATCCCTTTTTCACATACTAAATATGGCTGCCAATGCCTTAAACATACACTACCTTCCCTACTTAACTATTTTAACCAACATGTTGATGTGTTATCTCTAAACATAACTAAAATATTGGATTTGTTCTTATAGATGTGTATTGTCAACTGCTCCAACAGTTCCGTAGAACTTGTCATATATTCTCATTTTGTTTATACGTTCACACTAGTAACTACTATTCCTAGAATCCAGGTTTCCACTGCAGTGATTGTGCCCGAACCACGTGGCAGGGTTTCGTGTCGTAAACTGGATGCTGCAAAGGGCGTCTTCACGTTTGTTAAAATTCAAGGATGTGACGACGCCCTGGGCTACGTTGCCGAGATGTCTGTCGCGAAAGCAGCAGCCTATATGCAGATTTTTCTTTTTTTATGTTTTTTAACATAGATGCACATATATATTTGCAAGTATGTAAAATAATTTCTAAAAAAAAAGAACGTTTCCTGATGGTAACTTGTGTTTATTGTAAACTTCTGTGAAATTTGTTATATCTATATATGTATGTGTGTGTATGTATATATGTGTATATATGTATACATATATTGTTTTTGCATTCTTATCTATTTATTTATTTTACAATACTGCAGGCCATCGTCGGGCCCATGCAGGAGTGGTTACAACATGGAATACAGTACAAAAAAAAGAATAAACTTAAACTAGTGTATCCAAAACAAAGAGCATTAGCACACACAAAAATGAACATACTCAATAAATATATACACTGTTTAAATGAGCCGTCCGGGAAGCAGGCGAAACAGCGTTTACCATAAGAATGCATCTACAGAGGCTGCATATGAAATACAGGTAATATCACCATTCGAATTCCAGATTCTCAATACTGTCAATAATTGCGTTGGCAGATGGGCAATTTACGGCTCTAGAGGGTAGTATGTTCCAATGGGAAATGGTGTGTGGGAATAAAGAGTATTTGCGAGTGTTATTATGGCTGGGATGGTGTCGTATTGATTTATTATGGTTGGTTCAGGCAGAAAGTCTGAATGGCGCTTGAATGTATGTTGCTTGTGGTACTCAATATGAGCCGTGATAAAGTAAGCATAGAAATTTTAATCTGGAAATCATTCTACGTTGAGCCAGTGATTGAACGTTAGCCTTGACGCGCAGGTTTGTAATGCTCGTTTGACGTGAATATTGTGAATATATAAATCTCAATGCTAAGTTCTTTATGCGTTCTAGTTTCTCGGTTAAATACTTCTGGTGTGGGGCCCAAATAATGTCAGCATACTCTAAAGAGGGTTCTGTGTGCATTTAACACTAGGAGGTGTGTTTCTAACTTTTCTTCTCAAGAAATGTAGTTTACCTAGGGCCTTGTCATACATATTATTTATATGAGTTTCCCAATCTAATTTCATTGTAGGAGTGACCCCGAGATATGTGACCTCCTCGTATTTTCTTAGTGATATATTGTTTATTGTGTATGTAAACTGAAGCGCATTTTTCTTGTGAGTGAAGGAGATACTGGTAGTTTTTGATGCATTCAGTTTCATCCCCCTGTAAGGGGGGTTTATTCGGCTCGTAGAGCAGCAGCGACAAACTCAGCACCAGCAGGTAGGGCGCAGCCAGTGAACGAACTGGGTACGTGCCACGCGGTGGCAACGGGGCTTTTCAGCCTGCCGATCTTCTTCGTCACAATCCCCCCCGGAATTGAAGAGTAGCCATCCTGGCAACCTAGGAAGAGGTGGGCGGATCGTAATACTGCTTCAGCCGGTCAATGTGCACAGTCTCTCGCCCCCGACGACGCAGATCGGAAGATGGCGATACGGGTTCGACCACGTAGTTCATTGGTGATGTTTGTGCAACTACGCGGTAGGGCCCGTGGTACTTCGGGAGGAGCTTGGACGAAAAGCCAGGAGCAGCAACAGGCGGGACCCAAAGCCACACGAGTGAGTCGACGGGGAAGGGGTGAGGGGGAGGATTGAGGTCATGGCATTCTTTTTGGCGGCACTGTTGAGCAGACATCAACGAACGGGCCAGTTGGTGGCATTTCTCGGCGTGCTGAGCAACCGTAGAAACAGGTGAGCATTCAGCAGGGTCCGGCCGGTACGGGAGAACTGTATCAATGGTGCTGGAGGGATGGCGGCCGGCCGTAAAGCAGAAAAAATGGTGAGAATCCGGTGGTGGCTTGAGAGGCAGTGTTATATGCGTAAGTGACGAACGGAAGTACAAGGTCCCAGTTGGAGTGGTCAGATGCAACATAAATTGATAGCATGTCACCAAGAGTTCTGTTGAATCGCTCTGTTAAGCCATTGGTCTGTGGATGATAAGCAGTAGTAGTGCGGTGAATAATTTGGCATTCAGATAAGAGTGACTGCAGGACATCTGAGAGGAATACGCAGCCCCGATCGCTCAACAGTTCACATGGTGTGCCATGGCGGAGATCGAAGTTGTTTATAATGAACGAGGCGATGTTTATTGCTGATGCGGCAGGCAAGGTGGCGGTTTCAGCATACCGTGTCAAATGATCTACGGCGACAACAATCCATCGGTTGCCCGCGCCAGTAGATGGAAGAGGCCCATAGATATCAATGCCGACACGGTCAAATGGCTGAGCTGGGCAGGGAAGTGGTTGGAGAGATGCGGTGGAGAGATGCGGGACACATTGGCATTGCTGGCAGGCAATGCAGGAGCGTAAATATTTGTGGACGAAGGTGTACATCCCTCGCTAATAATATTGTAGGAAAAGCCGTGTGCAAGTTTTTGACACTCCATCGTGACCACACTGTGGGTCAGAATGAAAAGCGGAGCAGAACTCTTGTCGTAGGTGGCGAGGCACTACTAAAAGCCATTTGCAGCCCTCATTGTGGTAGTTGCGGCGGTATAAAAGTCCATCCCGGATTGTGAAATGCTGCACCTGTCGGCGTAGCGCTCGAGGTGCCGAAGTTGCCGGAGGATTTGACAAAAATTCGAACACCATGACGATCCATGGGTCTTTTTGTTGCTCGATGCCATGTCCAGGATGTCAAGTGGTGAGATGTCATGTCTGTCGGTAGAAGTGCTGCTGTCTGAAGTCACTGGAAAGCGCGAGAGGGCATCGGCGTCAGCGTGTTTGCGTCCAGAGCGATAAACGACACGGATATCATATTCCTGGATTCGGAGGGCCCACCAAGCGAGGCGGCCCGACGGGTCTTTTAGGTTGGACAACCAGCTAAGAGCGTGATAATCCGTCACCACATCAAAGCATCGACCGTAGACATATGGACGAAATTTTTGAAGAGCCCATACGATAGCCAGGCACTCTTTTTCTGTTACTGAGTAATTGGCCTCAGGTTTCGTGAGGGCACGACTGGCATAGGTGACTACGTATTCGGCATTAGTGTTCTTGCGTTGTGCTAGCACGGCACCAAGGCCGACTCCACTGGCGTCAGTGTGAAGTTCTGTAGGTGCGCTGGGATCAAAATGCCGCAAGATTGGCGGAGACGTGAGTAGGTGATTGTGACGAAGAAGATGGGCAGGCTGAAAAGCCCCGTTGCCATCGCGTGGCACGTACCCAGCACCTCCACCAATTGTAAAGGGGGTTTATTCGGCTCGTAGAGCAGCAGCGACAAACTCAGCACCAGCAGGTAGGGCGCAGCCAGCGAACGAACTGGGTACGTGCCATGCGATGGCAACGGGACTTTTCAGCCTGCCGATCTTCTTCGTCACACCACAAATGTTGCACCAATTTTGTACAGCAGCTAACGAATCATTTAGTTTTACCTGATCCTCTCTGGTATTTGTAGCCAGGCCAGCAGCTGGGCGAACAACAACTTTATTGCGGTTGCGCAAGTTACATATATAGTGAAGCCTACGTGACGTAACAGATCACGGGATCACTGATGCGTCCCCAAATTCACAGTCCTTCGCTAACACACGCAGTTCTGTTAGCCACTCGTTAAACATCTCGCCTTCTTTTTGGTTCCTTGAACCGAAACGGAATTCTTGGAATGTTAAGTTCGTTGCAGGCTTGTAATGATCCTCAAATTTCTTAATCAGAACTTCAACGTCATTCCTGTCTTCCGTTTCATCGAACTTGAAGGTACTGTACGACTTCCTAGCCTCTTCGCCTATGGTAACTAGCAACGTGGCTGCTTGAACGTCTTTTGGCTGCTTGTTCAATTGCGTAACAATGGAAAACAGCAGAAACTCACTTTTCCAAGTTTTCCAGGCAATCCAAGGGTCGTGCGACGGATCCATAGGCTTCGGGGGCGGTAGTAGCGCGGACGCCATTGACATATTGGCTGGGTTTCGCTGCCACCGCTGCTACCATGTAGCCAGGCCAGCAGTTGGGCGAGCAACAACTTTATTGCGGTTGCGCAAGTTACATATATAGTGAAGCCTACGTGAGGTAACAGATCACGGGATTACTGATGCGCCGTGACGACTGAAGATTCAGCCATGCTACAGTATTCACTGTTGTGTACACTACGCGTTAATCGGCGAATAGGCGCATTTGAATAGGCGGCTGAGCGCATGAACGAATATCATTGATGTAGATCAGAAATAGGAGGGGCGCAAGAACCGAGCATTGTGGAACACCAGAAAAAAAATGTTGATGTAATCAGATGTAATATCATTCACAGCTACGCATTGCTTTCGGTTTTCGAGATAGTTCTTGATCCACAATACTGTTTTCTCGTGTACACCAATGGCAATTAGTTTAGTAATAAGATCTGGATGAGGAATAACATCAAAGGCCTTTGAAATATCTAAGAAAATGGCATCTATTTGGCTTCTGTTATTTATTGATGTAGCTACATCATGGGTTAACTCAGCTGAGTAATAGTACTTAGACTTGAACAGAATCCATGTTGCCGGCTGTATTGTAGGTTATTATTCTCTAAGTGCAATATTATGGCCTTATAAATAATATGTTCGAACAATTTACTGGATGTACATGTTAATGAAACAGGTCTATAGTTACGTCGAGTTTAGAGCCAGATTTGTGCACAGGTATTACTTTGGCCCTTCGCCAGTCATCAGGTATCACTGAAGTTTCCAAAGATTGCCTGTAAATTACGTGTAAGTATTTTGACGTCCAAGCTGCATGTTTTTGCAAAAAAGCATTTGATATAAGATCAGAGCCACAGGGATTCTTTACATCCAGTTTTTGTAAGAGTAAAAAAATTCCTTGTTGGTCAATATCTATTTCAGGCATTGGATTCTCGAACTGATACTGTGGAGAGGGACCGTTAAAGATAGTTCTGTTAAATACAGATTGAAAAAATTCATTAAATTTTCTTGCTATGACGTCAGGCTGAACAACTGTCTCGTTCGAAACAGTAATCTGCGATACGGTGTGCCGCTCCCTCGATAGGTAGCGCCAGAATTTTTGTGGTTTATTCGTCAGGTAAGAAGGCAGAGTAACAGTGAAAAAACACTCCTTGGCCATATGGATCTTATATTGTAGTAAGCGTATGAGATCTTGAAGGTCACGTGTGGTTTTCTTTCTGCGCTTCCTCTTAATTTTTCGTTTTAAATGTATTACTTCGCGCGATACCCAAGGATGTTCTCTGTTCACTCGTTTCTTTCTGGAGGGAATGTAGTTTTCTTCACAAAAGTGCACAATACGCTTAAAACATAACCATAATTAATTTACGTCATGAAGTAATGAAAATTGCAGAAAGCAGGCGTTTAAATATTCTGAGATAGCATTGTCATCCGCTCTTGAGTAATCCCTGATAACAGCAATCGATGGCTTAACGCGTTCACGGTTTCCTAAAATTGGACAGGAGAATACAATCATTTTATGGTCCGAAATGCCATTTTCAACGTTTAATGTGTTATTTTGAAATAGACTGCTTACGAACATCAGATTAAGCACAGAACATGACGGACCAGCTATTCTAGTCGGTTCGGAAACTAGCTGGTCTAGAGAAAAGGTAAATGACATGAACAACAGAGATTCAGCACTTTTTGCGTCACAGCTGTTGTGCGAAAGATTAGACCAGTTGATTCCTGGTAAATTGAAATCACCTGTGATGATAATATTGGAACGTGAATTAGTGTGTTGTGCAATGTAATTGTGCATAACGTCTAGGTATACAGGGGGCGCATTCGAAGGTCGATATAGGCCACCCAGAAATATGCTTTTTCCATTAAATGTAAGTTTACACCATACGCTTTCATGGTCAGGTATGCTGTTTAAAACTGTGAATTTTATGTTAGATTTAATTGCGACAGCAACACCTCCCCCCCGCGATTCTCTGTCTTTCCGTATGAGCCGATAAGGCGGAAACACTTCGGAATCCTGGACGCTTTCGTGAAGCCAGGTTTCCGTGATGACTATAACGTGTGGGTGATGGGCTGCAACTATGCTTTCAGGTAGGCTGAAGTTATTGACTATGCTGCGCGCATTCAGTGATAACACTCTGATACATTTCGTACATTGTTGTCACGCGCCATCGCGAGCTGCTGAGCCAGCATGTGCAGAAGTTATCGGTTTAGATAGTTCAATTCTTCTGTCCTCACACTCATTCCATATGAAGGTTTTGCCATTTATTTTTAGTTTATCAAATGCCAGAGATACCTTTGCCCCTTTCGCCTTGTCACTTACTGCAGAATGCCATAATTTAGCAAGTGTGTCGCGTACTTTCTTTGAGAAATCTTCAGATATTGAAATCTGGGTGTTTTTCAGCTAGAAGCAGCTTGATAATATTTTGTTTTTCTCAGCGAAGTTGAATAGCCTGATAATAACGGGGCGTGTCCTTTGGCTTTGCTTTGTACCAATTTTGTGAAGTCGTTCTATTGAGTTAACTTCTATTCCTAGGATCTTCCTAAATAGACTGTCTCGCACTTCTTCTTCAAGTGTTTTAACATCTTCAGCAGAGCTCTCTCTTAATCCATAAATTACTAGGTTATTCCGCCTACTTCTATTTTCTAGATCATCGACCTTCGATGCCAGAAATTCTACTTGCGTCATGGTAGATTTACAAGATTCCTCGCAGTGTACTATTTTGTCTTCGCATTCTTTCCATAATCTCCTTTCATTCTCAATAACTGTCATTCTTTCTTGCAAATCTGCAACTATTGTCTCCACGTGCTTGATATTTGAAGACAGTTGTTTCAGTGTTTTGTTCGTTTCCTTTTGTTCTCTCAGAATGCGTTTCATTAGTTCCCGCTGCGAACATTCATCTGAATCAGAGTCAGGACCTGGATTTTGTTCAACGTCTCCGAATGTTAGTAACATTAAGCAGACAACATTAAAACAATCTTGCAAAATAGCAACACAGCATTGTGGACTTGGGAGCACCATTAACGTTACGTCATTGTCTCTAGTTGAAGAGACTAAATGCTGGTCACTAACCTGTGCGATCAGAAAAAATTCGATCAGCATCCGTACTCGTTCAGTGCTTCCAAGTCCACTGAAGGTAACGTCGAAAAGGCTGCTGCTTTTATCCGGGTGCCATGGTGTCTCTGTCGACGTCACCGTGCTGGTCAGGTGGTCCCAGTGCAGTGCACGTGGTACAGCTTCCTGCGACTTGTTTCGTCCGATGAAGCCAGCAGGGCAGACAGCCAGAGGTAGCAGTAGATAGGCCTGATGCAGCGCATGCTCAGACCCTGCGTCGACGAATCCGGTCCTCGACAGCACGATCTGTGCGATCAGAAAAAATTTGATCAGCATCCGCGCTCGTTTGGTGCTTCCAAGTCCACTATGATATATGCAACTGAGCCTGTGTTAAATAATAATATGCAAGATAACAGATTATAATTGTATACTGGGAGTCATTTGACACAACTGTATTACAACTAGTTTCCATGTAATAACATGAAAATTTCTATATGTATTTGTGCTTAAAAACTCTTATATCCACACTTTATCCGTAATTGTATTGCTACACCAGCTGCTTCCGTGCCTGTCTGGGAGACCGGAACTTTGTCAAGCCGAAGAGAATTCGGCTTTTTTTCCGGCTCTCCCTTTTTCACCTTGTATCCAGTGGTGAAAATAAAAATTATGATGATGATGATGATGTAGCAGAATATGTTCACAGAAGTGGAATGCCACAGTACTGAATTTTGTTAAACTGAAAGGCATTTGCATTGGGTTGAATGGCGTTTCGATGGGGGATATAAAAAAGTTCGTACAGCTGAATAATTTGTTCAAGTGACGTTCAAGTGGTAGTTTACTGTATATTGGTTTTCTTGGATAAAAAATTTAGTTGGAAACAGTGCCTTGTATGTCCTCATTTTTTCTTAAACATTGCTCGATGAACAAGAGGTGCAAAAAGACACCTTTCTATTTTGTCTCTTCTGACCTAACTGGCATTTGGCAAATACCTCTTGCGTGCGGGAGAAAGTAAGGAGGGGGAGGGGGGGGTATATTGGAAAAAGTTTGGCAGTGTTTGGCTCCTCCTGGGGTGGTGTCAGAGGTGTGTATGAACCACTGCTTAGATAAATCGAACTCAGTACCTTTTTCTCAGTACAAGCATTCGTGAATGTTAACTTGTTATTCCAGTAGTTTAAAAATGCCTGCATAGGCCCTATATCACAATATGTCCCAAGCCTCCTATATTTTTTTTTTATTTAAAAGGACTTGAAAGAATTCGAACTTCACTGTTAATGAAAAGAATGTTACAACTTTCAATAGCAAGGGATTGCTGTTATCAAGACTCCACAAAATGATGCAAAAAGAGCTGTTCTGCCATGAACAATTTTCAATATTGTAATTCTGAGAAGCGATATTAAGTTTTGAGGAGAAAGTTTGTTGAATGTATGTTCCAGCTTGTAAACCGCGCACAAACTATTTGAGGGCGGTAAGATTTTTTATTGTTTAATATCAAGAGTTGACGAACAGCCACAGTTCAGCAATGTCATGTGTTTTCTCATTTTGAAGAGCAAAAATTATTTCAACATATCTGAGCTATCAACCCTACAATAGTCATGACATTAGCCATTAATCAAGTGGGGGACAAATTTTACAATTTTTATCCTGTGTACATTTAGTTGGTCTAATAGGGCGATGGTTCATCTCAATATCCACACTCACCAGAGGGCTACAGGATTGGGACACCACCTGGGCATATGTAGGAATAAAATTAAGGCACCGACTATGTGGGCAATGAAGCTATGAAGCAATGAAGGGATGGTCAGAACATATGCAGTAAGCATTATCATGGTACCACACCTATTGGTGCTGCTGCTGCCTTGCCCGCTGAAGAGGGGCAATCCAGTGGTGATTTTTGTAGACAGTGCCATCGACATCATGATGATTGAAAAGTCTGAAATGGTATCATTGTGTACATTATTCACATAGCCCAGTGGGTCACTGGACAAACTATGACTGTTTCCCAAACAGAAGATAAATCAGTCCATGCTTGCATGGAGGAAAAATTGCACAAGCTTAGCAAGAGTCAATGACAAGAATGCAGGAAAGTGAAACACTGTGGCAACAACAAGGCAAAGAAAAAGAACTGCACGAAGCACAGAGATCTAAGCATCGTGCCAGTGCTGCTAGAGGATTGCTCACTCAATATGAAAGTTCAGTTCCAATCATGCATACTACCTCTTGGTTTAGCTTAAGGATTGCTTACCTCAACAAAATAATGCCTCTTGTCACTCTCAGTTGTCCCCATGAGTTTAAAGCAGTCTTTCACAACCTAGGCTGAGAACACTCCCAAGAAATGTTGTATCCTGTACACAAGCCATGCAAGTTCCTGTAATATTTGAAGGATCCACATCTCACAGTATAACACAAGGTTGTGAAGAAGACAAAGGCATATTGAAATGAGCATGACAGCTCAATGCCTACTGGCAAAGGCTTTGCAAAATTTTTACAGCAATAATGCATTGTGGTGCCTCAGAACCACTGGGATTAGCAAGATTCCACTGTAATTGGAATGAGAAAATACTGTGTTCTAATTGACTTACAGTGCGGTGTTAAGCACGACAGCAGCACTGCATTAAAGCATCAATGTTCTAATCGATTTTCCTCAAACATGTTATGGTACGACTTTTAGTGACTAAGCAGCATTTGTACAAAGGCACCAAGCTGGTTTGCTTCAAGAAGTGTCTTCTGATCTATACTTTGAGCAAAAATGTTGCACTTATTGCTGGTTCTTTGGCATGCAAGTCTTAAAAAAAATGGGATTAGCATGCATCTTACTCAGTACCAGAAACTTAGCAAGTGGACCTACTTGGCTTGGACCTTCAGGGTTACAGATACATGGGCATTGACATGTACAGTCAAAGACATAAGAAAGTGCCTGGGACCTCCAAAATCGTTCGTAATACTGGTCACTTCGTTGTAAAGATTGTACACCACACCGCCGCTAACAATTGAGCAGGCTGGACATGTTAAAGAAGAGAGAACCCTTATTCTATGAATTAAGGGGCACTTAGTGAAATAGGTCACTAGTATTTTTGTTTATAGTTTGTGTGGCTGAATGTGCGACTAACATGTCACTAACCTTGCTCAAGTTTAATGTTATTGACGCATGCGCAGCAGGAGTTGAACGACAATGACTCGCCTTCCCTTTCTTCTTTTACTCTCTTTATGCCCATTGCGAATTGTATATATTTGTGCACACTTCAATAAAGGTGTTGTCGGCAGTCAGCGCTCGTTCTGTGTCCTTCCTTGTCCGTGTTTTTTGGTGCTGTTTTAAATATGAAACATCTTCAGTGGCTTTCTTGATGACCGACGCCGGAGTTCTACGGCAGACATCCGTTATCCTTGCCTTGAACTAATCTGACTCTATCTCAATTACGTAAGCAAGATCATTCACATAAATAACCCCAAAGAAAGAAATCGAGTGGAGAGAGGTCACATGACCTAGCGGGCCAATTCACAGGCCTGTGCCTTCCAATCTATTGCGCATTGAAAGTCGCATCCAGCCAGTTTCGTGCTTGGCTGCTGCTGTGTGCGGGTGCCCTATCTTGCTGATACCACAGAAGTGGAAGAGGTGACAGCGGGACTTCACAGAGAAACTCATCCACCACTCCTTCAAGGATTTTGTTGATGTAACACTGTCCAGTGAGTATGTGATCAAAGAAGATGGGACCGATTATAGCACCAGCATAAATTCTGATACACAATTTGGGCAACTACTGGTACTGGTGCCTATTGCACTTCACACAGCGTGCATTGGAGTCCCTCCACTAGTGCGCATTATGCAAATGTACCTAGGCGTTTCGGCGAAAATTGGCTTCATCTGTGCACATGATGTTGCTCAAAAGGTATGATGACTCATGGGCTTTTGCGAGAAATTTAAACGATTCTACGGGTCCCTATCTTGCAAGCATTGTTGCTGGTTAAGGTGGGGCGGGTGAAAGGCTGTCATTTAGAATTCTCCAAACTGACTTGGAAATTGGTACCTGGGCGGCCACGTTCCGCATGCTAGCATGAGGATTTGAGGCCATAAATGCTAGAACATCCCTGCGTAGGCTAGGACTCAAACGTGGAGTCCTCAGCCGGTTTGTTGAAGCTGCCGGTTTGTCTCAGGTTTTCACAACTTCTGATGATAGTCGATGCATTTGGTCTACCGCCACACTTCCATTAGTGATATACATATTTGCAGTCTTCCTCTTGTTGCCATTTGCAGATGGCAAGGCGAGGATCATGCTTACTGGGTGCTCATTAGAGAAACACATGGCAAATGGGATGGAACAAAACGTACCTTTAAATCTTTGCACTGACGTCAATTCACTTTCGTGGTGACAGGTTCTGTAGCAAAAAAAAATCAAAAAAAATCCGTGCACTTTATCTACGCTAAAACAACAGCTATCACAACTTTTTTCCAGGTAACACCAAACGAGACGTGTTACTTCAGCAGGGATGCGGCAGATGAGGCATTAGGTCGATCACAATGTGTTTCTTTATTTCCTTTATTTCATCCTGGATTACTCAGAGGGAGCATGTTCGAGGGCGCTGCTTTATGATGCGAGTGGGAGCACAGTCATGTGGTATTCTCCATATTTCACAGGGTTTATTTATCTATCATAAAAAATTAGTACGCAATTAGTACGTCGCTGAAAATATCGCAGTTAGATGTCCCTTGGCTGTGCCTTTAGATGCCTCATTTATAATTTGATAATTAGGATAGTACATGTCGACTTAGATAATTAATTAAATGATCAAATTAAATCTGTAACGAAAAAATTACTAGCAGCTACTGCAATGTACTGTAAACAATATTCGCTAGGTTTTCTTCGAGTAACGCATTGCTCTCTTTTTAAATCTTGGTGCATTATAATTAATTGGGACACTCTGTATATATTTACGTTTGCATGTAAGTGATGATGTTACCATCCGTAATAAATGTTGTAAGTTATTAGAAATGTTCTTTTTTTCATGAGTCGTTGACATTACTTACTGTAAAAAGAAGCAACACCGAGACACACAACATTCACGTGCATTTCATACGCCGTTGATAAAAGAGTCTGCTGACGGGGTCAGTGAAGTTTATAGGTTTCATTCATGATCAAAAAAGCACGCAAAACAATTTGAAGCGTCGTGAGCATACAACAACATATTCATTCTCTAGACATAGGCTATCCATACCGTTATAAATAATTCTTGATTGGCTGCCTCCATCTCTTTCAAAAATATTATAAACTTTGTCCTGTGTGTATATTTAAATATATTGCATATGTGCATGGTGTTTACAGTGGAAATTTAAAATAATGTTGAAGTGAGAAAGTATGGATAAGGCAGCCACCGCGAGTGCTTCTGATGGCCGTGTCCCCCTATTGTCAGGATTTGAAGAAATAAAGTGACCCGCCGTGGTTGCTTTGCAGCTATGGTGTTAAGCTCGAGATCGCCAGATCTCGAGCTTAACAGCCATGTTATCTCGTGTTAAGCTCGAGATAATATGGCTGCTAAGCTCGATATCGCCACATCTAATCCCGGCCACGACGGCCGCATTTCGATGGGGGCGAAATGTGAAAACACCAATGTACTTAGATTTAGGTACATGTTAAAGAGCCCCCCGTGGTCCAAGTTTCCGTAGTCCCCCACTATGCGGTGCCTCACAATGAGATCGTGGTTTCGGCAAATAAAACCGCATAATTTAACATTCTTTTTTGCAGAAATAATCGAAAATATTAATTAAAAGCCGTTCAAGTCTGCGCCAACAAGGATGCAGTAAGCTATTAGCCTCAGTAAAATTTCAAGGGAAAAAGTCGAGGAAAGTGAAAAGAAACCTCAAATGATGTGGGTGACAAAGCACTGGTATTGGCACTTTAGGTGTGTGTGGGGGGGGGAAGGGGGAGGGAGGCTTCGGCTTCGCCTAGGGTGGGGGGCTCAGCCCCCCCCTCCCCCGGGAAATCTCCGGAGGGGGCTCGGGCCCCTGAGCCCCCCACATAGTCTCCGCCTATGCTGCTATGGTAACATGGATGGTATTATATGTGCATTTCTCAAGTGAATAAATTAAACAAAGTACAAGAAGTTCATTTTCAGGGGAAGCAACACTGAAGCAATCAATTTTGCATCCTTCCATTTTAAGGTGAAAGCCTTAGATGCCTATGCTTCAAGGTCTCATTGTGAGGTACAGAAAAATATCATGTGACCCAAGGAAGGCCAGAAGCGAACGAAAACATGTCCAGCCATGTATAAGACATGATTAATGATTATCGAAGTTATCACTATGTGGTACCTGTTTCCAAGTTCCTGTGATGATGTCAAAGGTTATTTCAGATGCACTGCTTCATCACTATCATTATATACAGTTCTTTCATATGTGAATGCATTGCTTGTAGAAGACAGGTAGGTAGAACCATAACGCAGAATGGACCATTTGTTAAAGAATTGGTTTTCTTCAAATGACGATCCATCTAGTATAAGATTTTTATAATGAGTGGGACATTGCACCAAACTGGTAGCCCATGACTGTGAGGTGCTCATTGTTACCAACCTTCTAGTGAAAAAAATATACTTTCAAAGAACTACCAAGAAAAGAAATGTATAGATATTGTTTTATGATGGCCCTTGAGAGTGCGCTTTATGCGTGAGAGGGTGAATGTTGCAAGTTTACAGAGATGCTGAGTGCATAATTGAATCATAGTGTCCATAATTATGTATGTTGATGCTAGTTTTTCATGACAGATATAGAATGGAGCAAAAGTGCTTAATAGCTAGTGCTGTGGGTAGCTGAACAGTGAGAGAGAGAGAGAAGGGAAGACGGAAAGGCAGGGAGGTTAACCAGACTGAGTCCAGTTTGCTACCCTACATGTGGGGAGGGGAATGGGGAGTGAAAGAGAGAGAGAGAGAACTTAGGTGTAGGATGTCTATAGTCGGGCACTCAAGTCTGTTCAGCGCTTTTTCACTGAACAGTGAAATGCACATTATTGCAAGGACCTGAACTTTAATCAAAGTGGCGACAATAGTGGTCAAAGTTTTCTTATTATTTGTACTAATGCAATGTGAAGTTGGGGATCACGATCCTGGCAACGAAAAATGAAAATTAATATGACAGCGGCCATTGTCAGCTTAAAGAACTGGGTGGACAGACAGACATGGGAAACCAGCACTTAAGTGGTGTCGGAGCAAAGCTGGAACTTATGGCTGAGCCAAATAACTTATAAGGGCTGTGGCGCACACGATAGCTGCGCGCGGGTATGATATACTAGAAATCATCAAGCAGTATCTGCCACATGGTGTTAGCACATGCTGCCTGCACTGATAGATCTCCCACCGAGCTCCTACATCTATACGAATACACAGCTACAAAATACATGCCGAGATGCTGGATCCGTCCAGTAAAGAGAACAAATTCACCAGTCGCCTAATATGACATTGACCGACACCTACAGAAGTCGCTTAATCATTTAAATAATTAGGTGAGAATGACTTGGTTCGACAGGCAAGGTTCTGACTGGTGTTGTATAAGTCGCAGGTCGCTTTTTAAGTCGCGACGATAGATTGGATTTTTTACAAGCACTGCTCCAGGAGGGCACATGCAACCGGAGGCCTCAGGAGAGGACCTGAGGTTATAATAAAGCAGGCGGCGCAGGTTCCCCAGGGCACCCAAGGGGTAGTGGGGAGATCAAAGCTGGAAGCAGGATAGTCCGTAGATTGGAGTGGCGGAGGCCTAAGCGTGCTGGACTTAAAATAAATATTATTACGTCCAGCCGCCAACTTGTGACGCCAAGACTTCTGCAACAGCAGTCAGAAGTTTGCCGTTTGACATACTAAGGCAGCAGCGGAAGCGGACGAAGACACAGAAACGTGAAAAAAAGGACCCCACGCTACAAGTTAGTAGTATTTTAAAGTTTAAATTATGGCAATTGAATAACGCGCAACTGAGCCCTCTCGAAGCGTTCGACGCATGGAAAAATTCGCGAGGACGGTAAGATACCAGTGTGACAGAGGCACAAGCAAGGAACGAAAACGCGCACACAGGGCAAACTGTAAAGATGCTATATATTTTGCTATATATGTAATATATGCTATATCTATCAAGTGACTAGTGCCATGCTCTAATCTTCAAAGGTCGCAATGCTTTCGCAATGAAATTGTTGACAGTGTGCGCTGTGTGTGTATCTTGTGTTCTGGCTCACCGCTGATCGCGATCACGCCCGATCCTGATCGAATTTCGCGGTCGTGATTGCCTCCTTTGGACAAAATGAGCGAGAGACCCAATCACAGTCGAGAATTTCGGTCCGGATCGGTGCCGATCGCGATCAGAAGTATACGTGTGACACTGGTAGTGACAGGGCAACGCCATATCATACTCACCTTCACGGGAGACCACTGACCAAACGACAACAATCGTTCGCGCCAGTGCACTGTGCCAGCAACACCCAAGGAGACGCACGAGGAAAACTTGTACACGACGCACGGATCGCCAGCCGACACATGGCAAAATGCCGCCACGCCAAGGCACGCCTAGGGACAGAACGAGCAAAGAAACTGCTCCTCCGTGGTACCTAGGTAAAGGGAGAAATTTAAGGCGCAAACGCCCCCAGATTTTCTCTCTTGCACCCGCTGAAACGACTGGCCAATCCCGTGAACTGGCGTTTCCTCTAATGACCGTCTCGTCGTGGATAACCACGTGATGTCCTTGCCGCTGCGTGCACCAGCTCCCCGGTAATCTGTCTTTCCGCTCCCAGCCTTCCTACAGGCACATGCAGTTTCAAAGCATATTTAGTGTTGTTCAATATAGGGCCGCAGACAAAGAATACAAGAACTGCTTAAATAAATGGTGCACATGAACCTTGTGCACATTGTCGCAATTTGAAGTTCACAATTTAAGACTTGTTTGCAAGCATATCTTGGTAACACATGCCACGAAGAACTTCTCGTTCCTTTACGTAAGAATATTTGAAGGAACAGGCGCCGTATGCCAAGAGCCTTTCATTGTTCATTATCATTATTTTTTTTCTTTTTAGTTAGCTACGTTTGTCCCACAGATTGAAACTCTCTTTTTCGAGCAAATGTAACTGAACCCTTAATTTGACACTAACTTGGCGCGTGTTACTCCATCCGGACTTCAGAACGCTCCCTGGGCAACAAACACCATCAAAATACAATACTGACACGTGTACTTGTTTATCTTTATCGTGCGATCACGTTTCACCGCCTAGCAAATGTTATCGCACAGCGCAAGACGCGTCTGCATGTATCGGAAGTTTCTGGAATGTTATCGATGGTTCCATCCGCTGTCTGTGACGTAAACTTGCGTAATCTGATTGCATGTATGCACCACGCGAATAATATAGAACTTTGTGGAAGATACGCGGGTCCTAGCGATTACTCTGGAACATTCGACGACTGATGTATAAAAGCCAACGCGCTTTACCCGCTGATCAGATTTTAACGATCGCCAACAGTGTTCGCCGCTGTCGCCGTTCTTAAAGTGTAGCCTGTTTTGTGGGCACAGATTTGCCCAATAAAAGTTAGTTTCGGCTTTCACAGTATTGCTACTGTGTTGTTTATACGTCACTACCACGTGACAATATAGAACTCTGTACACTACGCCTAATTTAAAGCGGGCGACCTGGCGTACAATCTACAAATGCACCATAGAATGCCAAGGTAAACGTACCCTGTTACGATCGGCCTGCAGGGGTACCGAACTGCAAACCTTCCACCGCCCGCTGCAGTTGTTTCGATCGACCTGCGTGAGTAGCGATCTTCGGAGAAGCGACCTTCGAACCCTTCCCGGCCCGCTGCGACGACTCGCTTTTTGAAGACAACAATGCGCCTCCTCGACAGCCCAACGGCACCGGCATGTCTAGCCACGTTCGGCGGACCGAGTATCGTTAGTTGATTCGCTGTCGCCTTCACGGTTTGCTTGGAGCAAGAGAACTCCTGCAAAATGGTGTTTTGCGGTGCTTTCTCACGGGCCCCAGAAATCGTCAAAGTCAATGGACAGATGCGGCGGCTAGCTGCGGGGCCAGCTCTGTGATCAAGAGGCGCCTGCTTGGGTCAAGCGTATCAATCCCAGTCTATGAGAAACCACTCACTTCGGTGTGTTCAGTGAAATTAAAGTGGTGAAGTGAATGTGTGATCCCTCTCCCTCAAAGGCGGGTTGACTACGATGACTTTGGACGCTCCCATTGGACGAAGGTTGAACGGCAGTTTTCTCTAACCTTGGAATCTAGGAAGGACAGAGGGTTTTTAGGCAGCCGTTTCCTGCTGTTCAGTGTGCTTTCATTTTCAGTCATGCTAGACTATTGAAATGTAACGTTCTCCACCCTTCATGTAAATATTGTAAATAAATCCCGTATTCCTCGTTCCCGATGAGGACAAGTCCCTCTCTTCAACAACGTCCTTAGCGTGGATGAGTCGGACGACTGCATGGGTCAGATACCACTTAATTGATGCCCGACTCCAACTCTTACAACCCGCGCGTCTTTGGACTGTTGAGATTTCTTGACAAGCTAATTTGTACGGTAAACGTCACCTTTGCATTTTCCATCTAGTTTTTTGGTAATATTCTTTCAGGTAGTTTGAAAGCTTGCGCACATTTGGTAACATTGCAGACAGGTGCTACGTTCAGACAGGAGGTCCAAGACGATTTTGGAGTCTAAATTTTTGTTCTCACTCAATTTTGAGACACCGCTGATATATTATGTTCCCAGAAACATGCCACTTACAACCAATCCACATGGCACAATAAAAGAGAGAAAATCTGTAAAATTGTGTACATGCCTTTTATACCCAAAATGAAGGTATGAATTAACAATGTCCCGTTTTATCGCAATTGTGGTGCGTTAGAGTTCACTGGAATCAAAAAAGAGTGGGTTTTAGCGGTTTATAGTAGTTTTTCCAACATATAGAGAAGGGGAGAAAGAGATAAGCAAAGAAAAGGCAGAAAGGTAAACCGGTAAATGTCCGTCTTGCTATGTACGGCTTTCTTAGTATCGGCAATCACGTACCCGCGGAGTTTATCATTCCTCAATAGTTCAAATGTGCACATGAAATCCGAAATCTTTTAACAGTTTCACATCTTCTACACTCGCACGACAGTCTCTCTATATCCAGTATATCCAGTCTACAATCAGCTCACTTAGACATTTTGATGGCTAGCCCACAAATATCTTGATGTAATGCGTCGCCGGGGAGGCTAGCACATCGAGTTCAAAGCAGCAGCAACATTCAACCTATTATCTACTAGCTCTTAAATCTGCAGCAACTATTTTAAGGACAATCTGTTGGGTTTAACGTTTCAAATGTTAGTGGGATTGAAAGAAAACTGCTGTGGAAGACTCATGATTAATTTTGGCTTCCTACCGCTTCTTTAACACCGACATAAATCTATTAAGTGAACGAAAGGTTCACGCGATTAGAACTTCTAGGTAAGCTAGTTTGTGCGTGCTTTACACGAAACTTAGCGTGAACCAGGCGATCCCAACACGTCCGATGATGGCCTACCACCGAACACCTTAGTGCGCACGAGGTCGCGGGATCGAATCCTGGCCATGGCGGCCGCATTTCGATGGGGGCGAAATGCGAAAACACCCATGTACTTAGATTTAGGTGCACGTTAAAGAATCCTAGGTGGTCGAAATTTTCAGAGTCCTCCACTACGGCGTGCCTCATAATCAGAGAGTGGTTTTGGCACATAAAACCCCATAATTTTTTTTAACCATAGTGGTCATCTCATTAATGTAAAATAGGGGTTTCGAAGCCTGCCTCTATTAATGGCGACCACCGCCCACGGCCAGGATTGCACCACAATACAATAAGCCTTATTCTCTTCACTACATAATTTTCCTGGTCGACCTAAGCACACTGTGCTTGTTATGTTCCTAACAAGTTTGTTAGGATTCGATACAACTTCGTACTCGGGAGCAAAGCAAACTGCGTCATTCCGCCAGACCTCGCATATAACTTCAAGCACTAAACATACAGTAGACTGTATTATGTTTGTGTTGCTGGCATTTGTGTAAAACCCCTAACGGCCCTATAAGGTGCCCCTCACAAATTCTGCACCGTAAAAGGGAAGTATACACCTTACGAAAGAACCCGAGCACTCATTCAAAGACAAAACCTTGCAGTTTCTGGTGCCTACTTCGTTCTTATTGTATTTGTATGCAGGTGGCAAAGGCTTCAAGGAGACGTACGCAATGAAAGTTTGTGCGAGGTAAGGTTGGGAACATCTCCTGGTAGAAAGAGGTCATTTCTGAATACGGAGAATTAAATGTGCGCATGAAACCAAAATGCAGCCACCAGGCCGGATGTTAGCCTCGTAGCGTCGGTATCGCGCATTAGTTTCTCTGTAACAAAGGGAAACCTTCATTTCTGTCTGCGATTTTTCGAGAAAGCTTCTCTTGAAAAGCAAAAACAGTTTTTACGGTAAAAACACGGGCTTTCTTCTTCAATGTCTTGGTAACCTGGTTTAATTGTTAGTGTAATAGGAATTGTGCATTCAAGTAGCATAAAAAACACTTTAAGAAAGTCATCCCCAAGTGTACGACGGAAAGAAATCGTACATTTTGCGCAAATCCTTGTTTTGGATCGCAGAAGTACTGTTGTTGTACGCCGAAGTAACATCACAAGAGTAATTAGACGCAACAAAGAATCTGTTGAGCTAGAGATAACAATACGTCAAGAACCTTTTTAAAAACTGTCTTCTTGTAAGCGGCAACTATAACAGAGCATTGCAGTCGTCCCCATACCAGCTTCAATCACGAAATTCGTGTCCAATTTTCTCACTAGGTCGCTCTTATCGCACGTTATCTTTTTTTACTGTTTGTAAAAGTTCGATTTTGTTTTGACTTGGCCGTGCTGCGCATTCCCGTAGAGTTCAGTCTTATTGCTTCAACCGACGTAGTCTTCATCCAACTCAGCACGTGTCCCGGCCATTGCAGTGACTATGATGTCCGCAAGACTTATAAAGTTGTGTTTCTTGAAACTACCACCCCAAATGTGCTTTCTTATACTAAAGCCTGCATAGAGTGCTTCTATCATCAGATACAATACACAGGTTACCTCTTCTCTTCGAAGGTCCCTGGAGAAAGATGTGAGAGGCATGGCCATTCTAGACGTTGGACTAATGTCGGGTTTTAAGCCTGTTGCAGCCGACTTGCAAGAGGTAAGAATTGCCTTACCATGTGACTACCATCTAGTAAAGTGAAGATGCGAATGTGCGCCATTTCTTTGGTTTTCTCTACCACGTAGTTCTTCTAAGAAAGAAGATTCACGCTCTAATCGTTCAAATGTCATGAAAATATTTGGAAGCTAATCGATCTTACTTGGCTTCGCCGTCGGCAGAGCTGAAACGTACTTATGACTTGTGTTTATTGTTTGTTTGTTTGTTTGTTTGTTTGTTTTTGTACTGCCCTAATTTGTATAGTTGATGTGGTTTTATGTATCGAAGCCTTACTGAGGCTGCAACGGATGACGCAGTGGTAGGGAGGGGAGAGGGTTCGGTTGTTCTAGGATAAAGTTTACCACTCGGGTAGAACACATCATGCAGAAAACGAAAGAAAATAATTAGCCATGGTGCGTACTGTCTCGTAGACTAGCCTAGATCGGACGGTGCACGTGTATGAAACCGTAATTTCGATAGACGACAAATTCTTAAAGAATCTATCTTGTTCCTGTACGTAAAATATGTTGTTGATGCAAATGTACCAATCCATGCAAACAATATGCGCGTTGAATGTTAACAATTGATTACTTTAGTGACAGAGTTGCTATGAAGCACTGCTGCTTAGCAAGGCAGAGGTCGTCGGTTCGATCCTCAGCTGTGGGGCTGTCGCATTCTGTTAGGGATAGAGTTTAAAGCGCTTATGTACTGGGATTTAGATGACGGTGAATGAACGTTGCAACGTTGATTTTGGTGTCAGTGAATTATCTACCGTGAAACTATGTGAACTGCACCCTGAGCCGCTCAATGTCTCCTTTTTTTTTTGTCAGCTCGTGAACAAAAAAATTGTGGACAACTATGAGTTGAGCCAGAGGAGCGTGGTGTTTTACCTCCCAACCATTCCGGCAGACAAGGATGTGTGCGTCGAGTTCGGTCTAGATCAAGAATTCACCGTGGGCAAACTCCAGTCGAGCTCCGTTAAGGCCTACGCATACTACAATCCCGGTAAGCTGCGCGTATCGATGCACCTGGAACAGCCTTAATAGCGATCCCCGTATATAGAAGCGGCGGATGCTTGTTGCTAAAATATGTATGCTGGTCGTCTGTGCAAAGTGAAGCGTGCTGGCGTCTCTGCAGCAAAAATTACGTGCTTTCCACGGCTCTGCGAATGAATGCTTACGCGAACGCAAGACCTCGCTCTGGCAACAAAATCTCTGTGCAGATAGGTCATCGCTTTCAGTCTTCGATATCGATGTTCTGAAAGGCCGATGCAAAGCATCCACAGCGATCTTCATTTTGAGGATTATTGTGAGGTTGATCAAACTTTTTCGTCTTATTTTTAAAGCGGCTCGTTCAGACTTCCTTCACATGCAATTTACTTTCTAGGTATATCGTGCACCAAGTTCTACGCACCGAACAGTGCAAGCCCTTTGCTGAAGATGGAGTGCAAGGATCCGGGCCACTCTGATGTGTGCACGTGCTTGGAAGGTGAGACATTCGTCCCTTTGCCACATACGTATGGGTACAACTCCTCGCAGAGATTGTATATATTGACGTACGTGCCGGTTTTGGAGGGATGGCGTAGGCAGAACAATTGCTTTGCATTCGGATAGAGAGTTGTATGTCTAACTTGCAGCAATGCAGTCTGATGCTGTGAAAGTAAGCACTTTGATCAAATTCATGTGCTTCGTGTGATTATAAAGCAAAGAAATACGGGGCCGTATTCACAAAGCTTTTCGTTCGTCAGCGCTGTTTGCCGCTGGCCGGCCAGCTGCGCTAATAATACCCACAGCTTCAGGATTAGCTGAAATTTGCTCCTACGAGAACAATTCAAGCCCTAAAATCATTTTTGTGAATACGGGCCACGATGTTCTGTAAGCCACCGGACATCAGCAGCCACTTCCAGTACAGGTGTATTCACCGGAACGCCTGATAGGCACTTTTGGCCATGGGCCTAGGGTGACGCGGCTGAGCACGGATTCAGCAAGAGTAACACACGTTTAACAGCTCACAAAAAGCACCGCCAAGCCTTGCATCTTTATACAGACTGTTCTGCAGTGACTTGCGTCTTAATGATTGAAAAGCGTTTCTACTTGGACAAATTTCGCCAAACACGTCGACCAGCCGGCTGGTCCCGCTTCAGTTCTTTCCCAATGAAAGCGGTAGCTTTCGCATGGGACTCTTCTAGCCCTGGCACCTGTGGAGGAACGGTTAATTTCTATGTGAGCACTGGTTACGTGATGGCATTTGCAGAACAGCACACTGCCCGCAATGGCTCAAAGCTCATGTGGCTCAAGAAGACAAGTGCTTGTGTTCAGAAAATTCTTTCACTGAAAATGGCACTGAACAGACATCACTGTATTATATATTATATGTATATATGGTAATATATTGTACTGAAGG
The DNA here is from genome assembly GCF_038994185.2 of Dermacentor albipictus. Lineage (NCBI taxonomy): Eukaryota > Metazoa > Arthropoda > Arachnida > Ixodida > Ixodidae > Dermacentor > Dermacentor albipictus. The sequence goes on from NC_091821.1 coordinate 337,239,356, forward strand.
CACTGGGCAATGGGCATGGGGCTGGTGAAAGAGACGAAGACGACAAGAAGTGTTTTGCTTCCCCACTCGCGGGGAGCGCCAAACTCATCAAGGACATCATCATCATCATCATCATCATCATCATCATTTGCTTCCCCGTTTCGATATATGTCTTGGCCAATCCCCCACTGTGGGTATGTGCCACGGCTACTCAGGAAAACAACAACATAGCGCCGACCTGTTTAAGTCTAGCGCTACAACCTAGAACTAGTGCTGCTAGGCGACCACCCCCGTTGTATTTGGTAGAGCTGCTGGGTTTCTCTTCGGCATCCTGGAACTCCGCAGTCGGACGCTACCATCACCTATTGCAATGGATGAACCGGGACCGAACCAGGCTGCTGCTGCTGCTGCTGTGCCCCGGCCATCGTCTGCTCTGGCGCATTCAGGCAGCGCGATGCGGCTATATTTAGCGGCACAGACGACCACGACGTGGAAGACTCGCTCGCCGAATATGGCCGTGTAAGCCCCTATAAGTGGGACGACCGTGCCAAGCTCACAAATATCATCTTTTACTTGACTAACGTGGCAAACCTATGGTTCCGCAATCATGAAGCCGATTTTAACACCTGGTCGGCTTTCACGACAACTTTGGCTGAGGTGTTCGGCCGTCCCGCCTTTCACCGGCTTCGCGCTGAGCAACGTTGGCGTGGTCGAGCTCAACGCCAGGACGAGACCTTCACCAGTTACATTGAAGACGTGCTCTCGCTCTGCAAACGCGTCGACTCATCTATGAACGAAGCTGACAAGATCAAGCACGTCATGAAAGGCATCGATGACCATGCCTTCCAGATGCTCGTCGCGAAGAGTCCCGAGACGATTGCCGAGGTCATACAGCTTTGTCAGCAGTACGACGAGCTGCGCAAGCAGCGTGCATCAACACGCGCTGCTCAGCAAGACACCATGTATCTATCTCCGTTGTATTTCGACCGCGACGCTGCCGACATCCCTGCTTTAATGCCGGAGATAAAGCAGTTGATCCGTCAGGAAGTCGCACGCCAATTCACTCTGGCGAATAGCACACCCGAGCCGTCGGCAACCTTGGCTCTTTTGCTTCCTCACGTCATTCAGACGCAAGTTGCCGCGGCGCTGCCAGCTGCCCCTCCTCCACAGCCTGCAGCTGGACTACTAACTTACGCTGACGTTGTCGCCCGGCCTTACGCTGCCCCGGCTCCTGATGCCTACCGGGCCTCCGGCACCTTCCGTGTGCCGCCGCCACCTTCGCGTCCGATTGTCGTCCCTTACTCGGCCGCTGAAACCCCTGTCGTCAATCCCTGACGTACACCTGATGACCGACCAATATGCTATTCCTGCCATTTTTCAGGCCACGGCGCACGATTCTGCCCACCTTCGTCGTCGTTCTCGCGGCGGCTCGTCCCTTCAGCATCACTCGATGATATCGTAATAATATATATATATATATATATATATATATATATATATATATATATATATATGTGTGTGTGTGTGTGTTTGTATGAAGCAACGCTATATTCGTGCGACTGTAGCTTCTACAAGCGTTGAACGTCAGCGTCCCTCGGCGTAACGGCGCCAACGCGCTCGTCGACATCGCACAACATTTCGGCGTCTCACAACAAACAATTCGCCTCCATATTGCCGAAGTATGTATGGGAGGAGACGGGGGATGAGGAAATAAAGAGAGAAGGCAGGGATGTTAACCAGAAATGCGTCTTGTTGGCTACCCTACTCTGGCGGAGGGGAAAGAGGGAATGGAAAGATATGAAATCCGGTTGCTCAAGCGTGCTAGCCTTTCCTCCTTCCCCACAAGAACCACTTCTCTCTCTCAAGCGGGGTCACAAAAGGTAGACTGCCAGTAAATGTATTACCATGTCGGGCCAAGACCAGTTTTCACATACAGACAAGGTGGCTTCGATAGCCAACGACCGCGTTTTACTAAGTTATATGAAATCAATCCGATGAGTTATGACATCTTGAAGCTGCACACTGCGCTATGAGAGATGCCGTCGTGGAAGGCTTTGGATTCATTTTGACAACGTGGGGTTATGAAACGTGCACGTAATTTAATAAACGTTTTTGCTTTCTCACCCCATGTCTAAGTGCATCAGGCCCAGCATGAAAATCGGACCCGTGGCCTCGCGCTCACGAGCCAAAGCCCATAGCTGCAAAGCCACTGCAGCGGGTGCACTTTTCTTATATTATGCATGCAACCCGAAATATTTCTTGATGACGCGATGGTCATTGACCTTACCATCTTTCTGCGTTTCCTGAGTGAACGTCCAGCACTTTTTTGCAACTTTCCTGCCGCTGAAGCGCTTGCCAGTCGTTGAAATTACAAATAGCCAACAGCTCAGTGGCTTGCGTCTGTATTTGCAATAAAATCTATCAGAAGGCTTTTGCTCCAAATGTGTTGTAGCTTTCCTGACAGAGCCCAGCTGCGTGCCATATAGTCGTCGACTGCTCAATCATGTTGCGCTTGTTCTTTCGGCTGGCAATGGTTAAGCACGAGATAATGCAAAAGTGAAGTCAAGCGTTTACTATCTGTGATGCTTTGTTTTAATTAATATTCTTTAATGTGTTCTTTACTTAAGTTACAATAATATGAGCCATTATGGAGCGTTTCTTGGATTTTAGCAAAAAAGGATATGCTACATGATGCCTTAAGTCCTTCACTGAGTGACGGGCATTTTTTTTTCCCCCACAGGCGGTTGCCCAGCCGAGAAAGTGTCGGAGATGTTCACTAAAAACGAGAACGAAGTTTTCATGACAGCGGAGTGCCGAGAAGCCCTGAGAGAACACGCGTGCGACGCAGTAGATTTCGGTGCGCATACTTTGAAACGTTCCTCTCATCACTTTCCCCTTCAACCAACGATAGTTTATGTATTCTTAATGCCTTTGGTTGCAGATGCTGTCCGCTTGCCTTGATTTTGTCAAACCATAACTGTTATATATACTCTGCTTATTATTGCGCTTTACACAATACAGCACTGCTCGTGCATGAGGGCATACATATGTGGCAAATGTCTGCACTATCCTGGCAACGGAGGACATCAATGAGTTTGAAGACAGGCGCCATATCCGCCAAAGCATGACAGGCGCCACATCGGTAAAAATCTGTAATATAGATGATATGCCATATATAGGGCTCTGAAAAAAGGTTACGATAGCCAATTTTTTATCGATGCTTTGCCTTCCGTGCAGATGAAAATAAATTTTCATATTCTTTTGGCTCATGAAGCGCCTTTGTAATTATATTCCGCTAGACTGCTCGAAGGTAGCTGTCCCGTGCTTTATTGACATAATTGAATTTAGGGATGAAGGGAAGGCTCGTTGGTTTGATGCAGCAATTTCTAGCGCAGAAAGGAACGGAGGTTTCGCATATGTAAGACAAAATGAAAAGTGCTTACGCTAGTTCTGATCATTTTTTTTTTCAGTGTGGCTCGGCACAGCAGAGACCAAAACTTACAAAGACGGTTTTCTCGAGGTTTCGTTCTTCATCACGAAAGTGCTCAAACCGGGTAAGCTAGAAAAATGACGCACCTCTTCACTAACCTATATGAATACATCGGTAGGCATTACTTGTTTATTCAACTGTGCGTACTCGAAAGCACGTATACGAGACGTAGTCCTGGCTCATTTACGGCGTATACCTTCTTCACCTCTGTGCCTCATCTAAACCACGCCATAGCTATTCTGAAATCGCCGCTGAAAATTGCATAATTCGGTACTAGAATGATCGATATTCTGTAGGCCACATTTATTGCGGTTTCATTATCTATGAGAAAAAGAATACAGCCCATTTCATGTAGAATCTCAAGGCGATGATCGCTCAACGTAAGATGCCTCGACACTGAGCGGATGTACTGCTGATTATACGGCTACCATCAGAAGTGCATTCATTGTACGTGCCGCTTTACAAAGGGACAATTACGTGCCAAAACTAATTGAGGGCAGAACGTCCCTCTCTGTACGTCCCCTACCTCAAAGCACTCGGTGATATTGTCGTAAACTGAAGAACCAAACCAAGTTTTTTTTTTTTTTTCTGCAGCACGAGCCTACACGGTACCGAGCTGCCGCGTTTTCTTTTTATTTTTCCGATTACAGCACCGCTTACCTCCTGAGAATTAATGCCTAACCAACAACACAACAACCAATGTCACATTGAGCTACTTCTGGAATTTAAAGGTGGCGTCGCCACCATTGTTCAGATTTGATTGTCCTATTTCTGGCTCAGTAAACCTGCGGTGTCGCAGTCAGTGATTCATCTGCGACTTCAGAAATGTGACGTACGATATGTGCAATTAACTGAATATCTTGTTTTAGTGTGCATTAATACTCCTGTCCCTTCTGCGCTGATCGCAGGCACCGAGACAGAGGAAGACCTCACCAACTATACGCGTGTCATCAAGGCTCGCGACCACTGTGAGTCGCTCCAGATAAAGGAAGGTAGCGAGTATATCATCATGGGCATGGACCCCAAGTATAAGGTGGAGGATCGCTTCGGCGATGAAAAGTGAGTGTTCACTACTGATTAACGCGCATTGTGTCTGTACATGCTGGACGCTTCTGTGGTTTTGTATGCATTTACCCCTTTGCGCGGGTATTAGAGCACTCTTTGGGTTTATATAGTTAGCGTGACTTACGTGCTTGCGCCTCGAGTGCCTACGTACCCTGTTTGTTTTCGTTTTCTTTCCCTCTAGGATTTGTTTGCTTAGTTTGCAAACTTGAATATCTGGTATTTTGTCACTGTCGTCATTGTTGTTGTTGCACAGTTCTTTCGTCGACGCTTCCATATAAAGTACTCTGATATGGCCGGCCTTTCAATGTCAGATCTTTCCACACTTCCAAGCTAGCAAACAACATCGAGTACAACCTTAACCCAGCACCTCTGTTGCAAGAGTGGCCAGGCAGACACACTCAAGGAGGTCTACCTAAAATTTATAGGTATTCCTTAGCCGTAACAGTTGTTATAAAATCAGAAGGAAGTATTTCAACTGCTGCTGGGCTATTTCTTTGTACGTTGAATAATCTGAGAAATCCCCAAATATCTTAATATGTCTTCCTTGAAGTCATCATTATTCATTTACCGCACCACACTTGCTCTTTCCTTTTAGTAAATTTTGGAGCAAACTGAAACGACCCCGATGGTAACTGAAGGGTGCACTTGAAGTCATTTTGACATAATTAAAAGAACCTTTTATCTGCTTCAATAGGTTGCAACTATATGTGAGAATTAGGCTCACATTGGCATAGTCGTTGTAGAGCAATAAAAGGTCACCTAATACCACGGACTCACCGTTGTTGCGTCACGTTTAGGATTTAGGGAAGTTATAGCTGAGGTCTCTGTGATTATGCCTCCTTCTTTGTCCTCTACTAAAAATAATTTATTTACCCTACAAAGCGCTTTCTTTATTTTTCATTTCTCACTTCGCTCTTTCTTTCTCTCTTCCTTTAAAGATACGAGTACCTGATGGACAGCGACACCATTGTGATCGAAGTACCCTCGAAGAAGAACAAGAGATTGGGAGCGGGCGGAAAGGCGAGGAACACTGATAGGTCAGGACAGCCACGCGGTCGAAAGACGAAAGAAAATCCGGCAAACCAGCCGTGCGACTGGCAGAAGCTTGTCGTCTGGTTCATCAACGAATTCTCCGACGAGACGACGCGCTGCTTCACCTGAACACTTACTGGTTTAGCACTACTTTTCTTTGACCTGTTAGGTGCAGTCAAAGGAGAATAAACACTAGGAACAGTTTATTCAAATTCGGCTTCTTGTATTTCGACAAAGCGCACATGCATCTTCTTAGGATCTTGCTGACCTTATTCGGCCACAATTAAGCCACTAAGCCAAGCGTCAGCATTACCCGCTGTGTGTGTGTAGCTTAACGTTGCCGCATATAAGACAAATGTTCATCAATACATTAGGAACATATAGCGGCCATTTACAATGTGTTTTGTTTTAAAGGTAACATAGTTTTTCAAAAGTGCATGTTATAGGTAGCACTAGTCTCATCCTTAAAGGGGACATCACATTTCGTGCTGGAGTAATTCACTGCATGTTAAATCATGCGAGTCCCATAGCAAGCTGAAAATACTTGAACGCATTCGCGAAGAAAAGGGGTTAAGCGAGGGGCCGATTTTTTTTAGTCATATCATAAGGAGCCAACAAACATTGACACCATGGACCACATAGGGTAAATTACTTGTGCTTAATAAAATGAGTAAAGAAACGATAAATTAATGGAAATGAGAGTGGATGAAAAATCAACTTGCCACAGGTGGGGAACGATCCCACAACCTTCGCATGCTATGGGATCGTTCCCCACCTGCGACATGTTTCTTTTTCATCCTCTTTCCATTATTTTATCATTTCTTTATTTCATTTATTAATCACAAGTAATTTCCCCTACGTTGTCCTTGGTGTCAGTGTTTGTTGGCTTCTTATGACTGAACGCATTCGGTGTGTTAGGAAATTTCTATTTGAATTTTTTTTATATCGCAGTTGAACCGCACAGCAGTCTGGAAGCTGGCGTGGTCAATCTGCGGCACCTGCGTGGTTGCGTTTTCGCATGTGCATCAAGGCGGTCAGCCCTATAGATGCACAAAATCCGTTCAAGCATGTGGGTATGCATCCTCTAGTAACGTGCGCAGGTGGTTACAGAATCTTCTGAAGCAGATTACAGAGAGGTGGCCTGCCATTTGGCGTGGCCCTTGGGGGGCCACGCCCAATGGCGGTCGCTAATGGCGGGACGAGCTTAGAAGAACTGATCTCAAATTGAAACTTCCGGTTAAAATGTGCGCCAGCATCCAAGTTTTCTTGCGTATATAACCGCATTTGCCCCACTATAGTCTCCGTTACAACGATAAGCTGGGTCTAATTGGATGGTCGTGTTATGTCCCCTTTAATCTCGATTCCTCGAAGAGGTGCACATGCACGAAAACAATTCCTACGGAACGCATCTCACGATGACTCTCGACGTGAATGCGAGCGTTCAAGCTATGTAGCGAAATGCCGCGTTGTTGAAAACACCTTTATTTAAAATGTAGTGGTCGTTCTGAGATTCTCGCTGCTTAGGCTAATGCGACCTTAACGTATACGGAATCGGCTATACTTTGCTGATACTCACTCCTGAGAGTCGGCCATGATAATGACGGCATGACGACAACGAATGCCGACGATAGAACGACGAAGGTGTTATGACTGCAACGGCACGACGGGTATTCAACGACGATTCTGAAATCATTACGACAGTACAACGTCGATAGCGTGAAAACGACGGCACGAGAACAACGAGGCGAAAAATGAGGGCACGACGAACGAGGGCGGGACGGCGACGAAGTGACGGCGACCTCGTGACGACGATGGAACGAGCCCGACGGCACGGAATGAGCCCGACGATGACGTCACAACGGTGGCATAATGCCGATTGATCAACAAAAACAACATTACGATAGAATGACGAAGATGAAATGACGTTGAGGGAATGACGTTGACGGAAGGATGCAAGTGATATGAAGACGACCGCCTGACAACAACATCTTTTTTTCACTGATGACGATGCACGATGACAGCGGGACGACGATGGCTCGACGGCATTTGGATGATGAATACTGCACGACGACGATGGCGTGATGCTGACGTCATGAGGAGAGTCGGACGACCACGCTGTAATAACGACAATGGAACGACCGCGACGGCATAACAACCATGGGCATGTACCATAGCGGTCAAAGCTAGTAGACAACTTGGGTCACTGGGCGGGAAAAGGGTTAAGGACAGGCATGGACTTGCATAGATAGATAGCGGAAAACACGTGAAGTTTCCTAGGAGCGGTAATCACATTAAAAATTGTGCACAATTGACGAATTATCAAAATATCACTAATTACCTTTTGATATAGTTGCTTTAGGGCAACGGGCAAGCAGAACAAAAGTCAAGAAGTGAAGAAGTCGGCATCAAAAGCAGCCGAGTGTGGGAACACATAGAAAGAACCCTTTAATGAAAGGCACAGATTTAAGCCGGCGCATAGATATCGCTGACATGCTACTCTGCGTGGGGAAGAACATTGAGGAGATAAATACACAGGGAGAGAGGTGCAAAAAAAGGAATAAGTTAAACAAATTGCGCACTGAGTTTTCTGACTCTTGGGCAACGGCGTGCAATGGTAGATTACTTCAGCGTATGCACCGTCCTACATAGAGGCGACAGAATTCGCCGCGTGACAGATGCATGAGGGTGACGGAGTAGAAATAAAGTTTGTCGACTTGACGAATGTTTTCTAACTATGTAAATAAAAAGTTCATCGCACACCTCGTTTACGTGAGGCAGGCTAAAAAGCCTTAGACACAATCAATGATAAAGGACTCTGTGTAAGTGGATGCATGCGATGTTCATAGAACTCACGCTCGTTGGCATACGCTCGACACTCAAACAGGATATGCTCCACGGTTTCAACTGATCCACAGTTATTGCAGTGTGTACTTGTCGCTTGACCGAAGTGCTACCGTAAGCCGTTTGCACAGGTGGTGTTCAGGCGAAGGCGATGATATAGAGCTTCCAGATGGCGAAGAATGCTGGATGGGAGCCTGGATCTGATGTAATTTCATTGAGTAAAGGAAAGGGTAATGGTGGGTCGGCTAGCTCCAGAGCCGATCCTTTTCTTCAGAAGCAAATATTTTAGCTAATCGGGAAGCATCAGATATAGTAAAATAAATCCGCTTATAGTTTTGGTCTTGAAGACCTTTGCGTGCCGCTTCATCTGCTTTTTCGTTAGCCAGAATACCACAATGAGCGGTATCCACTGAAACGTGATACAGTGGCCTGATGCAATAGGCAAGTGATCTAAGTACGCGACGTCGAAAGAAACGGGATGGTGATTTTTTTTTTTTTAGCTGACTGCACATTGTTTACACTGCTCCTTTCGTTCATTGGTCAGGCGCTCGACGCAGCATATAGAGCACAGCTTATTTGATGTCGTGAAGCTCTGCTGTCGTTGAGCATGTCTTCCGCTGCAGCCGATGAGAAAGCATTTGTTTTGAGGACCCATAGAGGCTACAGGGAGAAGTCTCCCGAGTGGTTGAGGCATCAGCGTAGATGTGGGTGTGCCGAATATATTTCTCGGCTAAGTAGAGAAGAGTGGTCTGTAGCAGCGCGGCCTGTGGCATGCGACACTTTGTCCCGTTTACACCGTGTACAAACCGGCTTATATTAGAGGCGAAAGTGTCCAGGGAGTAAAGGCCGGAGGAAGTAATTTCTGAGGCTGAATAACCGGAAGAAGATGCAGGATTCGCACAGCTTGGCTAAAGCTAGGCTTACGGTCGGTTAGGTGGACGCGGTACATGAAGTGCTTCTTCCCTTGGAGCACATGCCGAATATGGGCAGGCATTGTTTGTTGGGAAGCGATGACATCCAGCGGCAGATGCTTCCGCTACTGTTCCCGAGGCTGAAGAGCCCTTCGTGAAGCCCAGGCATATCCGCAGGCAATTGTTCCGCGCGGCTTTCAGAGTCCTCATGTTTGCTGGTGATAAGCTCTGAAGCACCGGTAGCATCGCCGTGGATGCAGTGAAGGCCACGGAACTTGTTGCTATTCCTGATGCTCGCGCACAACTTACTGTGGCACCGAAGCAAACGCTACGGCGACCGAGCTTCTGCACACCATGCCTTACACGAGCACATCGTAATTTGATTTCTCCACTCTTTTTGCGCATGCGCGAGGAGCAGAGGGTGCGAGAAATAAATGTGGGGACTTTTGGTGCTTAAAGTTTCTTTTCGCCTAGGTACTACGGGGAAGAAAGTTGTTAGCTCCGTTTGTCCCTAGCCGAGCTGGCAGCACAGAACCGACAGAATGCGTGGCCGGCACGCGAAGAAGCCGTGACCGAGGTGAGTTTGTTGCAATTTGGTAGCGACGGTAGCGTATTAAATTTTTATAGTCGTAGGGAGATACGTTTGGAAGTGAGGTGCCCTCTTGGATGACTTTAGTGGCAAAGCATTAAATCGTGCCAATGCATTGTTCATTAGTGTCGTTGAGCAAGGTCAGCATACCGCACACTTCAGGAGATTCGCGGGAACGGAAACAGTTTATGAATTCGACTGCCGTGCCGATGCAAGCTTGCTGCTTTTCTTTTTTCTTTATTCTTGCTTTTTTTGCGGTGGTAGCATATTAAATTCTCATAGTCGCAGGACGATACGTTTGGACGTGTGGCATTTTCTCGGATGACTTTAATGGCACGTCGTGCCGATGCATTGTTCATTACTGCCGTTGAGCATACCACACATTTCATGGGAATCGCGGGAACGGAAACAGTTTATGAATTCAACTGCCGTGCCGATGCATCAGTTCTTAACGTAACTGAGCATACAACACACTTGGAGATTCGTTGGAATGGAACATTTTGTACTCTGTATGTGAAAGCACTAAAACTTGCGTCGTCATGCAATTTGAGCCGTAGATCATTGTGAGAGCAGCTGTACAGCCGCACTGTCAAAACACTACGCCCTGCGGATGAATACGGAACAAATGTATGCTATAGGAAAATGATCGTCATGCAATTTCAGGCGAAGAGAAATATTAAGCACCAAAAATCCCCAAATTTCTCTCTCGCAACCACTGCTCCTCGCGCATGCGCGGAAAGAGCGGAGAAATCCAATTATGATGCGCTCGTTTCGGAATCAAGTAGTCTCGCAGTTTGACAGCGCTTTCTGTTTGGGTTGCTTGAAGCAGACGTTGAATCGACCTAGCTTTCGCTATAGGGACGGTCTCGCATCTGCCAGGACGAAAGAAAGAAAAGCGAAGAAAAATGACATCTGTATTTAACACTTAGTTGTGTGTTTCACGTCTTGTTTTAATCTAAGCGCTGTCAAGATGCTTATGCTTTCTGCTCCCAAGCTAAAACGAAAGTGAAAGAAACTGAGAGACAATTTTCAGGAACGCTGTAACGTGTGCTTCACCTCCGTAGCTTTACCTTCATTGTCACAAAAGTTAGTCCGTCAGCAAAACCGCTCATCTTCTTACTCGTACTTGGAGATACCATTGCAAGTATACATAACGTAAGTATAGGTTTATTTAACGTAAGTATAGGTGCGACACCTGCAACGCCCCTGGTGGCGCTCATCACGCTAGCGTTGTGTGACGCCTGGCAGCTGCCAGAGCGCTATTCCTTCTGAAGCGCACGTCTGAGACGCACGCTGTGAAGCGGTCATTTGTGGCCACGTGGTCGTGGCCCAGCGGGAGTTGCGTTGCGTGCTGCGTCACGCTGCAGCACGTCGCACCCGCCTGCAGCTAGAACACCGTCTGAGGATTCCATCATTATCATCATAATCATAATCAGCCTGGTTACGCCCACTGCAGGGCAAAGGCCTCTCCTATACTTCTCCAACTACCCCGGTCACTACTAATTGTGGCCATGCCGTCCCTGCGAACTTCTTAATCTCATCCGCCCACCTAACTTTCTGCCGCCCCCTGCTACGCTTCCCTTCCCTTGGAATCCAGTCCGTAACCCTTCCAAGCGCCGTATTCCAAGCGCCGTGCTAAACCTTGCCATCGCTGGCAATGCTTCAGCGTTCGGGCGAAACAGCTAGGCCTATTTTTGCTGCATGGTGCCGTGCATGGTATCCAAAGTGTTGCTGGTCAGTTTGCTTCCCATCATCCGCCATGGGTGTCATGACCAGCACTAATTACGGTGGCGCGCGAGGGCAGCACCGCCACATTTCAGTGAAAGGTCGCCATCAGTATTTATAAAATCCCAAGTGATGATGTAGGAGTCGATAGGTGAAAACACACTGTGAACAAACATGAATTAAAGATCCAAGTTTCTCGACCAGGCTCGCCGTAATATCAATGGTCTGACGGTCAGCCCGGCCATTGTTCCTATAAGTGGACCTATGTTTGTTGAATATAACGTCTACTCGTCAAAACGTCGACCATTGTTAGCCACATTAACGTACTTCATTCTCCTTTATTTTTTATCATTCACAGTGTTTGGAATAGAGCAGCGGTGCTTCGGGACCTGAAAGCTTCAAGATGGTGCATGATGAAAAACGAAGATGTATTGAGCCCTAAAAGCAGTAATACGTAGTAACCCCGTTTCTAATATTTTTCTGAACTTAGAGACCCTAAGTATCTGAAAAATAAAAGCAGCGAGTCAAAGAATGTGCTATAGATTTAAAACATAAAAGTATGACCTTACGGCTGTCATTTATTGAGTCTTAAGTCATTTATTCATCACTTGCAGATTTGGACAATCTCGTATTCTGCGATAATCAATATACCGGGTGTTCTTGAGAAGACTGCCCAAAATTCCTAAAAATGGAGCACTTAAGACGAAAATGCCTTTGTTTCGAAACCAGACTACGCCAATCGGAGGCCTTCGGGAAACGGGATATTTTTTTTAATTGTACTTGCTAAATGATTAAATGCACTAATACAGGATATATATATATATATATATATATATATATATATATATATATATATATATATATATATATATATATATATATATAGTCATATCATAAGAAGCCAACAAACCCCCTTTCTTCTCGTGTGTATATATATGTATATGTATATATATATATATATATAATTCAATGAGAAGTTCTGTAGGTCCGGTGCATAAGTAGATTTAGAAACGAAGGTGCACACTTGCGAAAATGGCATCTTTAATGTTTGTAACGTTTCGGCCGTGCCACGGCCGAAACGTTACAAACATTAAAGATGCCATTTTCGTAAGTGTGCACCTTCGTTTCTAAATATATATATATATATATATATATATATATATATATATATATATATAGAGAGAGAGAGAGAGAGAGAGAGAGAGAGAGAGGGGGGGGGGGGGGGGGGGGGACAGCTGCGCGGCTACTGACGATAGAAAGTTTCGAGCTACTCACGAGGTGACCTGATACCAGTTTTCCAATTCCCGCCAGCTGTCTTTGCCCTAGACCCAGCAGAACGAGCTTTCTCACTTGTCTGCTACAAAACTGCTGAAGGGATTGCTTGAGGAACGCAGGAAACCACGTGTACAAGAAATGTCATCCGTTTACGCCTTACGACATCTCACGGTCTGCTCCCCTCACGCTGAACCATTTTCGCTCTTTTGACGTGGCGATTACAGCTTGAGGCACACCCATGGCTTCATTCCAATGACGGCACTCCAGAATCATGGCCATCACCTGTCATAGCAAGCTATATGTTAACTTAAACGGTGATAAAGGGTGCGATCATCGTTTTATCAAGAGACCCAGGCACACGGGAAGACAAAAGAAGAAAGAGAACAAAAGAGTTCATTTTCCATCTAAAAAAAGAAACGCTCCGAAACCATGCGCCACCAAGCAAAGCTCTAGACAAGCGCGGCCAAACAGATATAGTGCGCTTTAATCTTCGCTTTGGCACATCGATGAAGTGGCGAGGAAAGCGCACGCTACGAGTGCTAATTAGCACGTCGAAATAAGGAAAGTGGTTGTGCTTGTGTGGCGCAGAGAGACAGACATGATAAGATGTCGATAGCTCGCGCTTCTTACGCATGTGGTTTTCTGCGCTTCTCAAGCGCTCAGTTGCAGTTCTGCAGCGAGAAATTGAAAAATTTTCCGTGCTGCGGGGAATAGGAGAAGGACCTCTCGAGCGATTTGAAAACTGATATGAGGTCACCTATAGTCGGTATGGCTACAAACTTTCCATTGTCAGTAGCCACGTAACTGCACCAAATTAATAGACAACTTAGTGTGTTGAAACAATTATAGCGAGAAAGCTTAAACGCGTAACCTCGGGCACGCCACGAGGTGCGCGTGGAATCCGTTTTCTAAAAGACTGCATTTTTAACTTGAGTGCTCCATTTCTAGCAATCTTTGGCAGTCTTGAAATAAGGTTGCTAAAATATTAAAGGGCAGGAACTATTACCCTGACGTGATTACTTAATTCCTCCATTTATTACTATATTTTTCTGCATGAATATAAATGTAGTTTAACGTATGCACTTCCTGATCTTCGAACACAAATATTAACGTTCCTACTTGTGTTGCTTTTAAGATGAACACGTTTCAAGGCAGATCTTGCCGAAAGTATTGAACACTATATAGATAAGTACAGATTCTGTTTGTGCGATATAGCTGCCTTGATTAACATTTATTTTTCTATTGCTCTGCATTCTTCTAAATTATAATTTCCGTAAATCTGCACTTTAATGTCAGCCTTTTTATCAGTAGACCTAACGCTGTCCAGTGCGTTATTAAATGAGCAAGTCACACTATTGGACTCAACCAGCGGGAACATCGAGGCGAAGCCACGATGGAGCCTCGATTACAGCTTCACTAGCCCGTTAGTTTGTTCATAGGTGCGAGTTGCGTATGTGTCATTTGTTTCATTTGATCAACTTGAAAAGACCCCCGCAGTGGCTGACTATACGCCACTGTTTAATCTGTCGTTTTCAGTGAGCGGAGAATCGAGTGAACAGGCCACGCGGCAGTCACGCCGGGTGTGGAAGTTGTTGCCGTTGGTGTCGCAGCCTCCCCAGAGGAAACGGTCGCACATAAGGGTGCGGTAGTTGAAGAACCAGCGCCGGTGGATGGCCTTGCAATTACCTCGTCGAGGGCGCCGATAGCAGATGGCGTTGCGCCGGCCAGGCCCGTCTGCATGCGATTGATTGATTGATTGATTGATTGATTGATTGATTGATTGATTGATTGATTGATTGATTGATTGATTGATTGATTGATTGATTGATTGATTGATTGATTGATTGATTGATTGAAGGTTGGATGAGTGGATGAATTAATTAATGGCCTTCGTGTGCCGGCTTCCGTGTCGTAAGGCTGCTCGGAAGCACGCTTCGTACAATAATGATGGCTGTCGCACGAAAATTAAATCGCGCGAGACAACACTTGATTCCCCCGCCGTGTTGTTTTAGCAGCTGTGGTGAACCGTTGTTTGAGCACGACATCGCACGACTTCTGTAGTCGGCCGTGGCGGCAGCGATCGGAAGGTTGCGGAATGTAAAAACCTGTAATGGAATGTAAACCTTACCTGGAATGTAAACCTTACCATGAGCTCGTGCTATAATCCCGAGCCCTCTCCCCAATGGAGACTCTCATAGCTTTAGGTATTTAAAACCAATCGTTCAATCACTACTTTTGCAAAAAAAAAAAACACCGAAAAGCCACTTTCAGCAAGAACACGACTTCTGCAAGAAAAAGAAAATAACGCTATCCGTCAACAACACCGAAAGGCTCATTACGATCGTTTCTGTATTGAACGTTCAAGTAGTCACTAAGAATAAGCTTATTGGTTTTGGCATATCAGAGAGTAGGATTCCGCAGTACACTGCAAGACTTAACTATTCTGTGTTGTTCATCATTAAGTTATACTGCCTCAAAGATGTGACTGAAAGCCCCGTAATTGCCGCAATAATATTTTAGCATAGCTTTAACAATCTGCCACTATATACCGCGTCCTCCAACTGCCCATATGCGCGATAAACCTCATGCATGCGAAGTCGCCTGCAGGGAGTATCTATCGATAGAACTGCTTGCATGCTGCTGGCGCAACGCACCCCCGAGTTCACCCCCTCCTACTGTTTGCATGCAATTTTATTTGGTTCGAGGATCGAAACCGCTGCCTCTCTCCAGTGACAGCAAGTGATGGTGAATGCAAGAAACTGCAAACGTGCCGACTGTTTACATGGCGCTTCGAACTGTACAGAGGGACGATCAGTCAAAACCGTACCAGAACTTGGTACAAGAAAACACCAAGAGGTGGCGGCACCTGCCTGCACAACCGTCTAAATGGTTTATGCCAGCCTTCGCCTCAATGCGCGTGTCTTATGCGGTGAAGTATATCGATACCTTACGCTGTGTTTTCAGGTTGAACTTACTGAGCTTTGGCATTACGAGCTGAACGAAAGAAAACATTTAAAGTACAATGCGCTTCGACCAATGAACAGCTTAATTTTATATACATCAATGGCGAGATTTGTGAATATGAAAACATTCAGCGTTTGCACATGCCATTCGAGCAGCAAATAAGTCAGCAATCTGGTATTTTGCATATTAGCTGTGACCTGCTCACTTGAGGTCGCTATTCCTGTCGCAGTGCACTAGCTACCGATTTATATAATAGCCAGGGTACGCGGGCTGCACTTGCCTTTAGGTCTTGGCAGAGGTATTCCCGAGTCTGGAAAAAGAAAAGTCGAGAAAGGGCGATGCTTTGAAATGCAAATGACTGAAAATTAACTTTGACCAGCGAGAAAAAGCTTACGTAATTGTCATCAAAAGTGCAATCTGACTCGTTGACACCAAACAGCTGCCTAGGTTGCCGAGATATGATTTACGTGCCAAATCTAAATTCAGGTTATGAGATACGGCGCAGCCGAAGGATCCCGCTCCGGAATACCTTTGAGCGCCTGCTATTGTAAACTTCGAGCTCAATAAAAAAAGGAATAACTGTCACCCAACTGAGGGCAGCATGAAACTACAAAGGTATACTTCGAATTATAGCTTCACGCTACTCCCACGGGGATTACAATAGGTGGTGTCCAAATCCAGCCCTCTGCGACCGCTTCCTCGGAGGAACAGAAACATGCCTCGAAGGCTATGCTTTTACGGGCTGCATGCACCGGCAGATATTGCAGAAGAGGGAAGAACATCACGGCTGCCATGTTTTTAACATTTATTTATAATTATTTTTCATGAAACTCGCTGCACCTTATGGATTTTGGGAGAGCTGGCGTTTTTCTAAAGAGACGATCGCTTCAGTCGCTTTTCTTGAAACACGTTTGGATAATGATATCGCCTAACTTTATTTTTTTACGAACTAATTCTTACCCCTATATTTGAATAGGATATGAATAGGATATGAACAGACAAATCGAAATATTCAACTATAGCTACTTACAAAGTTATTTATACCCATTTATTTTGAAAAAGCAACAAACTTGTTATTGTGTTCTAGCACCATTATGATCACAGAGCGAACGCATTGATTTTCTTACACATTTATGTGCACCGAGACTTCTTGAATTTTTCTTTCTAAGCATTGGTTTCATTTCAAACAAATACATGTCCACATGATACGGTTTCTCAATGATGCTAGTACTGTGAATAAGTAAACTTAAGAAATAAAGAATATTTCCTTTAGGGCACGTACGGCATTTCCAGAATTCAAGCCTAGCAATAATGAATTAAGTCATGTTCATTCACCACCAGAAATTCTTGTATCCGTCCTCCGCAAACAAGCTATAAAGTATACAGTGGCGTTCCATAGTGTAGCCCTCCGGAGAGCGAGGGAGGCTTTCTCGTGAAGTATTGGGGAAATAGTTTCGGCGGAACCCACTTATTGATTACCACCAGCATAAATGCGAGCAGATTTAAGCGAAGACTCGCCCAAAGGCTCATCGTTATCACCATCATGGGCATCATCATCGTCGTCGTCATCGTACTCAGCATCACCACAAACATCATCGTGGTCATCATAATGCACATCAAGAAGAAGGTCAACATGCGAATGTGTATGGGGCCCTAGCATGGCAAGTAGTCAAGCAACCTATATTCATTAAATGGGGCAGGGGCAGGCAAATAAGTACTCTCGAACTTTACATCACAATGGAGGAACGAAAGCTCCTCCTCTCTTTTCCGCCACTGTGCATACCAGAGTTAAGAGCAGCTGGGGTACAGTGCTCTATCTAGGGTGTACTAGCGGCGCGACAAAGCGAGCAACTCGACTGCCATCACAACTCACCTAACACGCGACAAACAAAGTACACCATACAGCTTTTCAGTGCTCAACTTTCAGATAGTGACAGCATTTCGGGGCTGCTATAGCTGGTGGATTCCCACTGCCTTTGAATGAGCAGTCAGCACTGCTGTGTGCACACATGCACGACACTTTCCGTCGCTTTCTCCATTTTCCTATCTTAGTTGAGGCTAGCAAACCATATTAATGTGCCCGTATTTCATATTATCTTACGCTACGTCGCGTCTTATTAACTCGTCCCTTGCGACTGGTTGAATTATCAAAAAAGAAACATCGAATTAACAAATAGCGACAAATTGAACGAGTTCAGACCTTTTTTTTATTTCTTGAAATAGTCCGTAATGCCTTTTCGCTTCTTGCTCTTGAAGCACGCCTAAACGCTGTCTCAACGTGACACGACACGAAACAATTGGGAACGAATGGCTTCTTGGGCGGAAGGAGCGTAGGCTACTATAAGATAAAAGCAAAACAACTACGCACCTACGGAAACAGTCGCCTGCTGATTCTCTCTCTCTCTCTCTGTGTGTGTGTAATAATAATAATAATATTTGGGGTTTGACGTGCCAAAACCACTTTCTGATTATGAGGCACGCCGTAGTGGAGGACTCCGGAAATTTTGACCTCCTGGGGTTCTTTAACGTGCACCTAAATCTAAGCACATGGGAGTTTTCGCATTTCGCCCCCATCGAAATGCGGCCGCCGTGGCCGGGATTCGATCCCGCGACCTCGTGCTCAGCAGCCCAACCCCATGTGTGTGTGTGTGTGTGTGTGTGTGTGTGTGTGTGTGTGTGTGTGTGTGTGTGTGTGTGTGTGTGTGTGTGTGTGTGTGTGTGTGTGTGTGTGTGTGTGTGTGTGTGTGTGTGTGTGTGTGTGTGTGTGTGTGTGTGTGTGTGTGTGTGTGTGTGTGTGTGTGTGTGTGTGTGTGTGTGTGTGTGTGTGTGTGTGTGTGTGTGTGTGTGTGTGTGTGTGTGTGTGTGTGTGTGTGTGTGTGTGTGTGTGTGTGTGTGTGTGTGTGTGTGTGTGTGTGTGTGTGTGTGTGTGTGTGTGTGTGTGTGTGTGTGTGTGTGTGTGTGTGTGTGTGTGTGTGTGTGTGTGTGTGTGTGTGTGTGTGTGTGTGTGTGTGTGTGTGTGTGTGTGTGTGTGTGTGTGTGTGTGTGTGTGTGTGTGTGTGTGTGTGTGTGTGTGTGTGTGTGTGTGTGTGTGTGTGTGTGTGTGTGTGTGTGTGTGTGTGTGTGTGTGTGTGTGTGTGTGTGTGTGTGTGTGTGTGTGTGTGTGTGTGTGTGTGTGTGTGTGTGTGTGTGTGTGTGTGTGTGTGTGTGTGTGTGTGTGTGTGTGTGTGTGTGTGTGTGTGTGTGTGTGTGTGTGTGTGTGTGTGTGTGTGTGTGTGTGTGTGTGTGTGTGTGTGTGTGTGTGTGTGTGTGTGTGTGTGTGTGTGTGTGTGTGTGTGTGTGTGTGTGTGTGTGTGTGTGTGTGTGTGTGTGTGTGTGTGTGTGTGTGTGTGTGTGTGTGTGTGTGTGTGTGTGTGTGTGTGTGTGTGTGTGTGTGTGTGTGTGTGTGTGTGTGTGTGTGTGTGTGTGTGTGTGTGTGTGTGTGTGTGTGTGTGTGTGTGTGAAATATAAGAATCGAGGCAGCTCAGGGGCTCGATCTCTAGTACCAGCAGTATGAAGTCATCATACAATGAAGCCAATAAAACGCAAGCTCACATCACATTGCAGCTCAGCTCACATTGCAGCTCCGCCTCCTCCTACTAGAATTTGTCGAAGGATCAAATACATTCATAACAACTGCCTTGCCGCTGCCGAAGACGCTGCAAACGAATTCTTGTACGCTACGCACTGTCAAGACAAGTAAAATACGTATTTTTTCATAAAAGAATATACTTGTATGTCCCAAAAACTGCGCCCGAAATAACCTATATCAATTCTTCCATGTTTTGTCTATTTAATGACTAAACAAAATGTCACACGAACTTAACTATATCAGTTTGAAACCAGCAAAGTAGCGCATGCCGTTGATATGAAAAATGTAAAGGTACCGAAATGAACAGGTGGAGGACAAATATTTTAATGATACTTTGTCATTCAAGAACATTGTTTACGTTTCTGTACATATGCGGTGACCAGGGGAAAATCTCAATGACGCTGTCCTTTGTTACAATGTATTGCGCAGGAACCGCTGTCAACCGTCATGTATTGTAATTGCACCGAAATTGTAGCCGCAACAGGGAGCACATATAAAAAGCAAGAGTAATGCAAAATATACGAGCGCGAGTCAAATGAAAGTCCAATGCGAATATATGACAAACTGGGTACTTTATTTAAAAGTAGTCTCCACGAGCATTTACACATTTGTCTCACTGACTAACGAGTCGCGTGACTCCCGTATCGTAAAACTCCTTCGGTTGCTGCTTCAAAAAGACTGTAACTGACTGTTTCAAGTCATCGTCCGACACGAACCTGGCTGCTGTGAGCTTTTTTTTTTTTTTTCAGATGCAATGCGACAGGTCTGGGCTGTATGGCGGATGTTTCAACGTTTCCCACTTAAACATTGCCAGTTTTTTATTAGCCACATCAGTGACTTGGGGACGGGCATAGTCTTGGATTAAGAAGACCCCACTCCTCAATTTTCCAAGTCGTTTTTTCTTGATTGCGACACGCAGCCGATCCGGCGTTTCGCAGTATACTTTCATAACCGATTGATAGTCTCTACAGGTTTAGGAAATTCGATCAATGATGGCTCCTGGCGATCGAAAAGACAAGTCAACAACAGCTTTCCGGCGGAAATGATGGCCTTTGCTTTCTTTGGGGGGTGGTGAATTCAAATGTTTCCACTGTGAGATTTGCCGTCGTGTTTCAGGCTCGTAGTAGTGGCACCATGATTCGTCCCCGGTCCCAATTGCAGACAAAAATTCGTCACCCTCTTCATGATACCGGTTTAGATGAGTCAAGGCAGCGCCGAACCTCCCCGTCTTCTGGCGGTGGTCAAAAATCTTGGTCATCCATTGCGCCCACAAGAGCCGATAACCGAGATGTTCATGAATTATGGTGTGAGCCACACCGTGACTGGTGTTCACACGCGCTGCCAATTCATCGATGATTATCCTCCGTTCATGTCTAATCAGCTCATCAGCGTTTGCAATTGTGTTGCGGGTGATTGCATGGTGGCTTTGGCACGGTCTTGGATCGTCTTTGCAACTTTCACGTCCTTCTTTGAACCGTTTGCTCGAACGCTTCACAGTGGCCAATGAAATGCAATGTTCAACGTACACAGCAGCCATACGGGAAACACCTTTTGGGAAACACCTTCAGCTATCAGAAACCTCATGACACCACGCTGTTCAACATTTGGAGTGTCCATTATGTCACGCAACCATATTCAACCCAGTCTACGAGAGCATCAAAGAACCTTTACCATCACACCTGCGTGCCCCTTTTGTACATGAGAGATGCCTCTGTGCTACGTGCATGCCTCGCAGATAATTAACCGAACCATTAATGCGTCGGGTGGGTAGGCTCACTTTCATTTGACTCGCCCTCGTATGCTAGAAATACTAAGATACAATGGAATATACAAATGCGAAGATACATCTTGATAAAGGGCATAAAAGTGTCACTGGAAAGAAAGTTCACAGCACGTATACACAAACCTCGCAACAAGATATTTAAATTTACGTATAAGTCTCCAATAAATCTACGTATCTATAAGCCCTATAATCCCCCCCCCCCCGCCCCTGGGCTGCACGTATAGATTTCTCCGGCACACAGTATGGAACATCAGTGCATCCAATTCGCATCAGACCTCCCGGTTGGCTTCAAATGTCATTTCATCAAAATCAGCAGAGCAGGGCAGCACCAGCAAAGAGCAGCACCCGGTCGGTTTTTGAAAAAGACGGGATTGGACAAGCGGCTGTGAGAGTGATGTCACGTACCATGCCAGATTGATGGACTCCAACGGACGATGTGTGTGTGCTGTGCTATGTGCTCTCTCTCCCTCTTCCCCTTCCCCATCTTTAATCTACCCCATCCCTCTCCCATGTTTAGGGTAGCAAACCGGTTAAGCTAAACTGGTTAACCTCCCTACCTTTCCTTCTCCACTTTTTCCTTCCTACCCGGTCGCCATAACGAGGTACTCACGCTGGCACTCCTTCTCGCAGTCCTCGCGGTTCTCGAAGTTGTTCGCGTTCTCGGCGCACCCGAGCCAGAAGAACTCCTGGCACTGGTGGCTGGTGGCGTTGTAGAAGAAGCGGCCGTGCAGATGGTCGCACGAGCCTCGCTCCAGAGGCTGAAGGCACTCGGGCTCGAGAGCGCCGCATGCTGCGACCGCGGCAAGACTGGTCAGGGTTCAGTGGGCGGTCAACTCGCGGGTATGGACACCTGCTACGGTCATCTTGGTACGGACATTAGAGCACCCGCGGTTACGCCATGACGATCACAGATACACTAGTTATTATTCGTTAGAGGAGCTCTACCTTCTTTATTTCTGTTACCGCTACAGTCCGGCCCGACAGTACAGTGTAAGGATTCAAGAAGAAACATATCAGCTTTCAATGAATGCCATGCTTATCAAGGAAGGGTACAGCTCACCAGTCACAAGCGAGGCGACAGCGGTCAGCCAAAGCGTAGCGCCGCAGCAGTGCGAACCACGCAGCGGCATCGCCGTACGAGCTGATCGAGCCTCGCTTAAAGCTGCCTTTGTTCGGCGTGCTCCAGAGTTACTGCTCCTCGCGCGGATCGGTGCCGCGTGCGAAACCACTCTGGTCGTAAACATATCGTCTGCTCGCCGCGACTCGCCCGGCGGACAATGCGCCGTTTCGTTCCTATACCAGTGTAGCACACGCAGCCGAAAGCCGTCATACCGTGCCCAGAGCGCGGCTTCGACTTCTCTCGAACAATTCCAGCTTATCCAGCCATCCGTGGATAGGATACACAGATATAGAGCGCTTTAGCTTACCGCGAACTGTAATACAGCGATAGGCGCTTCCGCGAAGCGCCTTTGCGCATGCGTGGCTCATCGTGCGTATTTGTCAGTTCGAGGCAACCGTACTAGCTTGCGGATGGCAGTAAACTAGAATCACATTATTCATTTACCGTTTTGGCAGCAATGCATGTGGCACTTAATTCAACGTCCGGCCAGCTTGCCTGGAACGAAACTCCGAGACAGGCTGCTCCTATTCTTGTAGTGATGGCTTTTCGGGGTTCGCGAATGTGCTACGCTTCAGCTGTATAAGTTCACGCGATATGCAGCAAGTAAAACCACCGGTTAGAGTTGAGCCATGAGTGCTGTAAACGTGAGAGATAAAACGTTTCGCGGTCTCCTGTCACTGCTCTTCAAGTTACGCGCGCTGCTAGAAGTGGAAAAAAGAAGAAAAACACTTCCATTGCCAAGTTATTCACTCAGACGACCTTAAAGTGGTTTTTTTTATATTGTTTTAGCACCGTTGAGTTAATGAAATGTTGAATGTGCTCAGTCGTTATTATTGAATTCCTAACGTGAATAGTAGCAATATGTATCGCTTTATGGCGCCACCAGCGAACTCTTTAAGGCTGTGTTCTGTTGATTTTGCAGTAACAACTGCGTGCTGTTGTCAATGCGCCGTCGGGTGTAGTGTTGGTGTTGCCTTCGCTACTGACCAGCGCGGTAACAGCGAATTAGCGATACTTTTATTCTCCAAAGTCATGCCTGAAGGGCTGTGCACAAGTCGACGTCCTGCAGCTGTGTTAGGAGTTTTCTTAAGTGCTTCGACAGGCGCTATAGCAGCGGGCATATGCATTGCGCTGCCGGCAACATGCACACTATTGGAATGCATCGTGTAACCGCACAAAAACAAGAGACAAAGAAGGAACACACAAGACAGGCATTCATCACAGACAGACGAAAGGCAAACAAGGCCCGTGTCCCGCGCACTGGGGGCACTTTAAGAATCCCCTGGGGACCAAAATTAATTCGCAGTCCCCACTGAGGAATGCCTACATATCAAATCGTGGTTTTGTTACGTCAAACTGCAGGATTTATTAACTCAGACTAATGATAATGCAATGTTTTATCTTTAAAAACAAGATCTCTTTCAAACACGCGGATTCGTCGAGCTGGCGCTAGAGATTGCCGCGACTTTTTGGGCACTATATTAGCTATTGCTATTCGTGCTCCTGCAGACGACACTCCTTTTAGAAGTACTACCATACTCGAAAGTCAATCATTCATTGTCAATGGAATTTGAGAACACATTGGCGCGCGTCCGGCACACTGACAGCGCAAGGTCTGTGTGCTTTTCGTGCTTACGTATTAATGTATCACTCTATGTCATTCATTAATCACACAATTTCGAGTCTTTTAAACCGGTACATGGGCGCTTGGCAACAGAATCCACATTTCACTTACCGTTTTGCACCATACGCAACCAGCTCGCTCGTTTATTTATTTATTAAATTTTATTTTCCTCTTTATTGCGCTATAGTGGTACTCCATCATCGGCGTTGTGTTCCGTATCTCGTACTGACCTTGGACGACATAAACGCAGGTTTCATTCTGCAAAGCAGTTTCGCTTCGCGATTAATCCCGACAGCACCGTCGCACTCTCCGCGTTGGGGTCGACGACCCGACGCGGGAACTGACGGCTGGGTCAGCTGTAAGCGGAATTTCTGGAAAAATTTGGCATCCCAGTAAATAATTTTTCAATGAGCTTTTCTTGCGCGATACGGAAGGAAGCTGCGCGAAATGTTAACGCATTCTGTGAAAGTTCGAATACCGGACAGCTCGAAATTCAGGATTTTTACTGCGCGGGCATATGCCTCGCGCACACACCGGTTTTCATTCCGCAATAAAATGTGCATTAGAGCGATTAATGAAAAGTTGGCTCACAAATCTTCGCGAGTTATCATTGAGTCGCTCGTATTTACCGATGTCGACCGCCACCAGATGCGTTGCCGAAAAAGGAAAAGCACCCAT
Organism: Dermacentor albipictus; assembly: GCF_038994185.2. Lineage (NCBI taxonomy): Eukaryota > Metazoa > Arthropoda > Arachnida > Ixodida > Ixodidae > Dermacentor > Dermacentor albipictus. The sequence continues at coordinate 337,264,060 of NC_091821.1, forward strand.
TCGTCTCAGTTGTCTTTATGAATTCGGCTCTTTTCATTGAAAGCACGGACATAGAGAATAACTGAAATTAAATTGTGAGGCACGCTATAGTGGAAGGCTCCGAATTAATTGTGACTACGTCGGGTTCTTTAACGAGCCCCCTACACTCTTAAAACGGTTGCACCCTTTGGGGTGTGTATTTGTCCCACAACAACAATCGTCATCTGCCTTGCTTGCGTTTCCTTTCCTGAAAACTCGGCGCCCCCTACTTTCCTGTCGAGAATGCTGCGTCACACTGATAACGCGCATGCCGTTCGTGACTGGTAAGTACTGGGCTCGCAGCGTTAAAGAAAGGAAACGCGGGCAAGGCAGACGACGATTGTTGTTGTGGGACAAGATATGCCCCAAAGGGTGTAAACTTTCCTAAGAGCGTATGCACGGTGCACGGGTGTCTTTGTGTGCCCCTCCAATCAGGACGCCGCCGCCGCGATTGAACCCGGGACCTAGCGAGCTCTTCAGCACGACGCCATAGCCGCTGGGCCATCGCGTTGGGTCGGCATGATGCAAACCAGAGGCCGTCATTCGTGGTCTTCATTTCACCTCCCATTACTTTCGCCTCCCAATCCGCCGTTATGGCCCTTATCGCCTGGATCGGTCACTCGGGGCGACCGGCGATAATAATAAGCAATGAAATGAATCGCTACAGATTACCGCCACAAAAGGCCCGTGTTTCGTAACGCGACGTTCCACATCGTTTTCGATTGTTCTTACGTTGTGCGGCGCCGAAGTATATCGTCACAGAACTACGGCCTGCGCTTTCACTATTTGGACTGTGCTGACGGTGGTTACCGGTGACGTTGCAGTTTTTTTGTCACTTGTTTTTTCCATCTGGATTCCCTGCGTCATCGTCTGAACAAGCTGTAGTCGCCGCAACAATAACCACGTCGCAACGCGTGCAACATAGAGTTTCTCACTATAACACCTAGAGGGTAATCTGGCGCCACCGTCTATGGGAGTTTCTTAAGGGGGCACCGTGCCGTCATGGGAATGACGGTATATGTGTCTGCGAGGCTCGTGTTGGCTGGTGTTGTAAGACGCTTCGTCTAAAGCGTGGATATGGCTACGCGAATAACGCGTTCTCAAAGTAAAATCTTCATAAAATGTTTCCATTCACGCATATTACATCTTTACTCACCCACGATGCATGACCAAGGGAAGAAAAGCAAGAATAGACGACCAACTGTTTCAAAGCAAGCGCGAACCTTATTGTCTGTCCTCCAACTTTAGCGGCCCGCTGATACTTTTTACGTAACATGTAGTCGTACACGCAATAACAAGTTCTCATAGTTAAACAAAACATGTTTTCGAGTAATAATAAAGCTAAAACAGCTTTTCGCGTGCTGTTATAGTAGAAAATGAATCATTGTGACAGACGGAACAGTACTTGCTAAGCGCGTCTTCAAGGCGTCCTGTCTCTACGAGAACGATGACAATCCGAATCCACAATATACCGGCATTCCCATGTATACCACGGCGCAGCAGCGCCAGTTTTCCCTCTAGGTAGTATAGTGAGAAACTCTATGGCGTGCAAGTTCGTTCTTTTAATTAAATCGTGTTCTGAAAAAGAAAAGAAGTTAGATGTTTCACGTCCGTGGTCATAGAAATGTACTTGGAGGACCGAAAGTTGTATGCGCCTGCCCAAGCACTCGGATGAAGCGGCCTTTTGCCCTTAATCTCCCGTATACCTTACTCTGCGGGGCAGTGTAAATTAGGATCAGTCTAAGGACCCGCCGCTGTGGCTTAGCGGCTATATGGTGTCGCGCTGCTATAAGTGCGAGGTTGCGGAATCAAATACAGGCCACGGCCTCGGCTGCGTTTCGATGGGGACTAAAGGCAAAGAACGCCCGTCTCCCGCGAATTTGGGGCTCTTTAAAAATCCCCTGGGGATCAAAATTAATCCGCAGTCCCCACTACGGAATGCCTACATATCAAATCGTGGTATTGTTACGTAAAACTCCAGAATTTATTAACTCAGCCTAATGATTCTGCAACGTTTTATCTTTAAAAACAAGATCCCTTTCAAGCACGCGGATTCCTCGAGCTGGCGTTAGAGATTGCCGCGACTTTTTGGGCACAATATTAGCTATTGCTATTCGTGCTCCTGGACGACACTCCTTTTGGAAGTACTACCATACTCGAAAGTTAATCATTCAGTGTCAACGGAATTTGAGAACACATTGGCGCGCGTCCGGCTTCCGGCCGAAATTCCGATGAGGCCGGAATGCGAAAGCCCCTTTGTACTTCATTCATAAGCGCACTTAAAGAACTCCCGAGCGATAAATATTTGGAACTCTCAATTACGACGAACCTTTTAATTTTCACCGCGCCAGTGCTGCTTTGGGACGTCAACTACCCAATATGAGATAAACTCTGGTCACACCTTTAGCCGCAGAAGAAGCACGTAATATATGCGTGTAGATTTAAGCAAAATGTTTAAACGCCGGTGGCTCGTTTCTTCTACACCATTACATTTGACATCCGATATTCGCAAATGCGAGCGATGGTAGACACGAGAGTGAAGGTCGCCTTTACTTCACGGGTTTAGATGCTCCGGAATGCGTTGCGAAAGCCGACGTGTTTGTCTGCGGCTTTTGCCGTTACCGCCTAGCTACAGACCGGTTGTTGTCAAATGTAGCCCAGATTTTTTTTTTTTTAGGCGAATAGTTTACCTTCGCTCTTTCGCCGGTTTTCACGGCGGTTGGACTTTGACCGCCCGTACGATGGCGTCGTTGAAAAATTGGAGGACGCTTAAGCTTCGCCTTCAAGAGTGGAACGCGATAGCGTTATCGCATCCCGTTGGCACCGCCTACTCAAACGCGCTACGCCAGCCAAACGTCGCAATCGGCAGAGATAGCCGGGCCCCGACGCGCCATGAAGGCGGACGCGGTCATGGGGCGAGTGGCACGCCACGTGTCGGGGCAGCGCCGTACATTGCGAGGAGGGAGTCTTCTGTGTTTGCCGCAAGAGGGCTCTGCGTGTGCGCAGAGCGCAAAAGAAATTTAGCGGAAACGTACTTCGCTACTCCTGAAACTGCGACTTCTGTAAGTTACATGGTCATAATTACCGATATACACCGCAGTATAACTTTCTACGGAACGTTTCTGAGGCAACACCGCATTCACTAGAGACGATTTCGTCCCGTTCTAAAGGAACGAAGTCGTGGCTGAGTGCTAGCGTCTCCGTCTCACACTCCGGAGACGCTGGTTCGATTCCCAGCAGCCGATCTTGCAAGATGTCTTTTATTTATGAAGTGCCTTCTGGGATTTATCGCTCACGGCCAACGCCGACGACACCGGCTTTTCTGCGACACGAGCTCCTTAACGCTGTCGCGTTAATAAGGCCCGTGCTCTCGGGCACACGAGCTGCGCGACGCACTTGCTGTCACGCGATAGCTTTGAGCCGGTTTAGAGGGCTGAAACACGGCGGTGGGCTGGGGTTTAGACGATATGGTGGGGGCGCTCGGGAAAGACAGCTATTCGCCCACCGCCTTCTCTCCCTTATGGCGGCTGCTGAAGTGAGTGAGCCACATTCGGCGGACCGAGTATTGTTACTTGATTCGCTGTCGCCTTCCCGGTCTACTTGTACCAAGAGAGCTCCTGGAAAAGGGTGTTTTGTGGCGCGTTTTCACAGGCCCCTGAATTCGTCACAGTCTGCTGACAGTCGCGGCGGCTATAGCCGCCGCGACTCGGAGCAGGATCCTCAGGTATACCCGAGGATCCCGCTCTACAATCAAAAGGCGCCGGCTGGGGTCAAGCGTGACAACCCATGTCTACGAGGACCCGCTCCCCTCGGTGCGTTCAGTGAAACCAAAGTGCGGAAGCGAGTGTGTGAACCCTCCGCCTCAAAGGCGGGTCGACTATGATGACTTAGGACGTCGCATTGGACGAAGGTTGAACAGTTTTCCCTCACCTAGGGAAGTAGGGAGGACAGAGGGTTGTTAAGCAGCAGTCTTCGGGCTGCTCGTCAAGTCGTGTGCTGTGGGCTTCGTGCTTTCTTTTCAGTCATGCTAGACTGATGAAATGTAACGTTCTCCACCCTTCATGTAGATTTTGTAAATAAATCCCATATTCCTCGTGCTCGATTAGAACAAGTCCCTCCCTTCAACAACGTCCTTAGCGTGGATGAGTCGGACGACGGCATGGGCCAGCTACCAGTTGTTTCATGCTCGTCCCCAACTCTTACAGCCGCAGCAGCTTCAGCAGCAACGTGTTGAATGTACGCGGTAGCATTCGCAGGAAACGTAGCAACAAGAAGGCACAAAAATTATGCGCAGATTCCCACGCAACGCGAACTATAAATTATAATTTACTCTAGACATTACTCCTCGTCAACCGCGCGGAGTTCGGGCAGGAGGCGGCTTGCGTGGCCGGCCACTTGTCGCGAACGATGGCAGGAGCGCATCCAGCAGCATCGACTTTTCTTCGCAGGCTTCTGCGCTGCCAAAGATGACACCACGCACGGCACCGCACGTCAGCACAGTGACGACGTCTTCCTCTACGCTCGAATTAAAATCCATGGCTGTTGCTTGAACGCGAACCCGGCGATGTGTGCACGAACTGTACGGCATGCAACGAGACAGGAGACACTGAACACTTTTTGTGGTCCTGCCAGAAATTCCAAGACGAAAGGGACTCTCTCCTGAAGAATCTGCAAGAAAAAGGACCTTCCGCATGCGTGCCTGCACCACCTTATATCCTCCGAGGGATCAGTTATAGCCCGGAAAGAAAATTCACGTCTCCTTATCGAATTCTTAAGAAAGACTGGTATGATGGACATCTGGTGAAACCCTTTCAACGGTATTGTAAGAGACGCTCACGCGGAGCAATAGCCGGCCTTGATCGCCAGATTAAACCCGCCTGTTGCTACAATTCACCACCACCGCGATTATCTCCGGGATTGCGACTTGCAGGTCACGCTGGCCCGGGCTTGCCGGTGTGAGCATCGGTCGCCTTCAGTCGCTTTTAGTCGCTAGTGGCAATGGAAATTTCGAAGTTAATACGTCTTGTCCCGGTGTGCCGTTCCTCTGTATATAATATATTTATAGCACGGTACACGTATACTACTCCGCTACATGTGTGCTGATTAATGGCTCCGTTCTCTACAGAATCACAAGAAAAAGGTCGATGAATTCTATACGAACGGCATTTCTGCTTGTAATAATAAACGCTGACAGCTCAGCTTTTGTAAGCAGAGAGAGAGAGAAAGAATTAACTTTATTTTACAAGCAGCTCTTCGTCTCAGCTGTAGTCGCTGGTAAAACATCATGTGTTGCTTTGCGGATGCGAAGTTCCGTGTATGGATGGATGAAAAACTTTATTAGGGTCCTTTAGGGCGCGCACTAGCGCGCAGCGGGCCGCTCCCACGTCGGGACAGAGAGGCCGAGTCACTCCGCCGCGTCGCGGGCCCATTGGACAGCCCATAACTGTTCTTCGAGGTTGGGGCTGTGTAGGACCGCATCCCAACGTGAAGAAGTGTTGTTTTTATCGCTGTGTAACGCGGGACATCGCCAGAGCATGTTAGGTAAGTTCGCTAAATCATTGCATAGTGCACATGCATTTGTTGTCTGAATTTCGGGGTACACCTTGTGAAGAAGTAGGGGGTTTGGGTAAGCCCCCGTCTGTAGAAGCCTTAGTGTCAAAGCTCGAGGTCTATTGAGTTTGCAATGTGGGAGGGGGTAGATCCTTCGAGCCAAATAAAAGTGCTTAGTTATTTCGGTGTAGGAGGAAGGAGAGTCCCGATTGTCAGTACCCCCAGCGTCACGCTGCCCGGGAGCTACGCGGTTGATGATCCCTCGCGCAGCTCCGTGTGCCGACTCGTTGAGGTTGGGCGGTGCACCCTCGAGCTGTCCCATGTGGGCTGGAAACCAGATCAATGTGTGTGGCTTGATCTCCTTGCTTCCTAGTATCCTTAGGGCCACCTCGGATATGGTTCCTTTGGCAAATGCCCTAACAGCTGATATGGAGTCACTGTAGATTGATGTCCTCTTGTCGTCCAATAAGGCCATCGCTATTGCAGCCTGCTCTGCGATCTCAGAGGACGTCGTCCGAATCGAGATTGCGTTGTCCTGGAGAAATTCAGGGCAGACAACATGGCTCTTGCCACAACATTGTGTCTCGCCAACGTATACCTCGGTCGAAATAACCATACAGACAGCAATTTCTTTTTTTCTACAATGGTGTTTCATTCATCTTGGCAACTGTGCATATAGACATTTGTACAAAAAAAAAACGAAAACTCCCAAACGCACATATGTATATATCACTCTTATGTACAACCACGCTACCGTCAACCAACAAAGACACATTGAATTAACTGAGACATGTCGTTCAATAGAATAGCATCTCTCTTTATATACTAATAATATACAGTCAAATAATGATAACTCAATAATCAGAGCATAAATAAATAAGTTAAGACAACAATTCTGTGCAAGAAAAAAAAAAGAACACATGACTTGAGAAAAAACAGTGATAGTGCGGGGAACCCGTTCGCACCGAAGTGACAGCAAACTAGACGATCGTTATGAGTGCAACATGGGGGAGATTTTTGAGTCACACGCGACGAACCCACATGCAAAGCGTGCGTGTTCACTCATCAGAGCTTGGAAAACAGCTCAAGCATACTTACATCTGTCAGACAGCACTCACTGGCACTTAAAAGTCAGCAAAGCCGACCCGCCTCGGCAAGGCATACATGATGGTCCACTGTTAGAGGGTGCGCACCATTAGTATTTTAAGCAGGATAAAGTTAAACATTGTCGCTGCTCTCTAAGAAATAAATGTTTTTGCACCGCGACTAAGATTGGTACCAATCAATGATCAAATAATTGGCAGGCGTTCTCTTTTATGGCAAGCTGCTGTGAGTGTTTGTATACATGTGTTTCACCTGCGAATGATAAGCGACTCTCCAAGCAGTGCATGGTATCCTGACAACACCCATGGAGATAGCCTGTGAGACGGCCAGTGGCGCCATGACGGGATCGCACTCCCTATGTTCTCTCCGATTATCCAAATATCCAGACAGCTTCCAGTAGCCGCGTCAAAAACACTAGACTAAGCAATGTTGAAGAGAAAAATTGATGTTCTTATCAACATGTACAGGATTTAGTAACGTAGTTGAATACAGGCTTGTGCCTTATTGTCCTTTGCCCTCAAGTTTCTCTGTAAAAAATAAGCTTAAATACGAATAACGACGAAGAACGTCTCCTTCTCTAACAGAGAACTCTGCGACGTGTGTATCGAGCGTGTTGGGTAGCGGTCGCTAAGAGCTTTCTCTGTGCGAGTGACAAATACTGCTCCCCCTTCCCCTCCCCCCCCCCGGCAACTTCACACTGCAATCATTAAGCACAGCAGCCATTCAAAGTTTGGCACGGCAACACTTTGCGTGTGGGTTCTCGGCGGAAAAACACGTTTGACGGAGCAGGGACACTCTGTCATGCGACACAACGAAACAGCGAGATTCGTGCAACTCTAGTCAAGCGTCGTACCGACGCAGGTTTGCAGGGGAAAAAGGAAGGTAAAGTTAAAGGACGGCACAGGAATGGATGATGCAACGAGTAAACATCTCAAAAACACCGCAACGACAGAAACTAGAAATTTAGTCTTGAAGTACAAGCCGCAAAAATGAAGAAGCAACGAAAATGAGAAAAGAAATGAAGAACAAGGCGCGAAGGCACCGGCCTGTTGGCCATGGCAATGCAATGCAAGACGGATGCAGCGATATCACTGGTGCTGTTTGGTAAACTACCGTCTCTCGCGCATCCCTCTGCAACAGGCCTTAAGCGAAACCGCGCGCAGGCACTTTGAACACGTCTTCGCGCGCCCGGAAAGTAAAGAAGTCCGTTGGCAGCAGCGGACGTGTGCGAGATATCTGGGAATGTATAAACGTCTGCTGCGGCCTCGGCTTCGCAGACGGGAGGCGGAGCCCAGTTGGAACGGGGCGCAGCGGCGGTCGCGTTCCAACTGCGCGCCGCGGTACTCGAGCATGGAGTGTGTGCCCGCAACGAGGAACGGGTGCTCGTTTTGCCTTCTGCTCGACCGAACCCTTTCTTTCGTTAGGAAGATGCAGACGGCAGTCTACGGCGGTGCGCAGTACGTAGCAGACGCGCTGGTTTACAGCTCCAGGCCCCAGCGCGCGCCCTCCTATGGCCGTGGCAGAAAGCGGCGGTCTGAATCCGGTCGCGGTCCCCCGAAAACTATCCAAGGGCAGAGCTCTCCAATCATGCAAAAGTTGCGAAATTTTCCGTGTTTCAGAAAATGGCCACAGTGATTGGCGAAAAGCACATTACGCAACGCCAAATAAACAGCATTTCCAATTAGTACCTTTCTGGCAGCCGAGTTTGCCGGATCGATCCCCTTTCAAAAGACGATTGGTGGCGACGCGTCGAAGCGAAGTTTCCGTAATGTCGGTTACTGGTGGCGTGCAGTCAATTTACCGTTTCGCAACTGCCGTGAGTGAAGAGCCGTGCTCGATAAGAAGCTGGCGCATGAGCAGACGACGCGATATCCTGACACAAAGTAATGTCTGCCCCCCCTTCCCCTTCTGCAGCTCTATTTTTCTTTCGCCGCGCGGACTGGTTTCATAGTAACGTGGTGGGCTGTCCGTTCGCGGAGCCTGCACGGTCATTGGTCAAAAGGTACGGTCATTGGAACTGGCAGCTAGTAAAGAACACTCGACGTGATTTTGGACACGGGCCTCCAGCAGGCCGTAAAGGCGTACAATGGTGTTGTATTGCAGACCATCCGTGTCTTTGTCTAGAAGTCAGAGAAGGCGCAGCTGACAAGGCAGTGCCAAAACTGGCAACCTTCAGGTGACACCATTTGTTTGGCTAAGGCAAGAGCGATGCCACTTAAAGGCAGCAAAACATTTCTCTTGTGTTTCTCGAGAGAAAAGTTAGGAAGAGGCCAGCCATAAGACGGGCGTGCGAACCTCACTGCGCACCCATGCGTAGGGATCCGCGTATTCGGGGCACATTCTGCAGGCATCAAAACCTTCTTTTTCGGTCCATTCTCACTAGAAATGACGATCAGGTTCAAGCAATGATAGCAAATTCGTGCGAAGCTCTTGAAAAGGCACGATCAACGAGGCACATTTTGGTGTCTTTTGTACAAAGATCAGGAGCTGGGATTATTTGGGGCATGCCTCAGCCCCATTTGATAAGTTGTGCTATTTCATCGAGAGACTAACGGGGCTCCAATATCCTCTCGATAATAAGGTCCTTTCCTTCTTTTTTTTTTTTTTAAGGCTGCCAATTTTAGCGAGACAAACGCACACCTTCAATACGCTGCCACGGTATAGTTTAACAAAGATCTAAATGAGACATTATGAAGAACCAGAAACGAACCGAATCTCGAACGAATGCCTGCAGAATTTGCGTCCCTTGTTCTCGGCAGTATTTCAGCAGCGATCCCAGCAACAAACCCCCTATCACAGCGACTAAGGCGGGGGTGGCTGGTCAGGTATAGCGTAGGTGAGAAAAAGTTGGCGGAGCGCCCATTAGGCAATATTTACAGTGCACAAATTGAGAGCGTAAAACTGTGCGTGCGCGTCCCACTTCCTAGAGGAACACTTTCGCTGTACACTGGAGGACGTGTGTACAACAACACTGTACGGTCAACAACAACAACACGGAGAACAACAAGTGAACAGGGGGCACGAAGCACACAACCAACGATCGGGAACATGTGATCTTGGAGAACGCGACAAAAGTCGTGGTACTCCCGCGGTTCAAAAAAGGCAGCAACACGCTGGCTCGTTGGTGAAATCAACAAGTGTAACATTATTTCTCGTGCGTTTGTATTTGTACGCCCAACTTACTAACGCTACGAATGATGGCGAAACGATTAGTAAGTTGATCCCTGAATACGCGCCCCTTTCGCGGCTGTAGTATTGGATGTGCGTAATTAGCACGGTGCCGAGAGATTATTATTTTTTTTTAACGTAGACTGCCCGTCTAATAAATGAAGTATGAGTCTGCACTTTGTACATGGTCATTTCCCTTCGTTCGAGAATATCGCCTAGTACGCTATATTTCCTTATATAAGATAGTTTTGTATAAGTTACATAGGAATATTTGCGTTCATTAGCTTTACGCGACACCACGTCATTGGCCGCATCTCCGTTCGGCAATCATTTAACGCCAACGCCTCCTACAGCAGAACCTGTACCTTCGGAACCAGCGAACTTGCATACGTTTCTCAGAGTGACAATTTGTCCGGCGAAAACCAGTAATTTATATAGCTCCAGTATTAAACAGTGGCCCACCATATCATCTACCGACTATTTGGCCTCAATGCGATTGGCCTCTTTGCCGTGACCAGTGCATGGGCGAAGTTGCCGACGAAAACTCATTTCAATGGCATGTGAGCGTTTAACAAACTGCCTAATCGGATAAGGTGTCGATTACTGCGAAGGCCGGTACTAGAAATCCTGCTCCCGATCGTGACCCGCGAGGGTGCGACGGCTGGCAGTTAACGAACAGGCAGGCGCGCATTCTTGGCTGCGACTGGCGAACAGGAAACGGTCACGGGAGCGACCGCGATCGGGAACGCCCGTTCCGAAGGTCATCGCCGTGCGCTCAATCGCAGTGTTATACACTACACGGCCAACGTAGGGCCGCGGGGACGTCACGCCTGCCCTGCGGGGTCCCGGATTTTCTCGGAATCAACAGGACGTCGCGACCAGGCCCGCTATGAGAAGCTCCCCTGCCCTAGCAAGCGCCTGCGGTGCAGCCTACCTGCAAGCCAGCGGGCACGCAACCGGACGCAAGTTGTCTTTCACAAAAGCACGTTCCGCTTGCATACAGTTGGGCTACCCAGATACGCGCTGCTCGCGGGGGTCACGGATCGCACGACCTCGAGCTAAACTGGTCCACAATCGCAAGAGCGGTCGCTCGGGCGCGAAAACACACGACACTGCAATGTTTTCGGCGAAGGCACTGACTCTTGGGACAACTTTCGCTGCCGCACGAAAAGCATGGGTCAGCGTTCAGGCCTCTCCCGGCCGAAGTGCGAACCCGCAGGATTGTTTCTGATAGAGGTCACATCTCCACACTTCCAAATGTCACCATAACGGCTTGGCTGGCTCTGCACGTGGTCTCCCGGATACCTCGCCGGCTCCTCGCGAGTGTCCCAATAGCGGTGCCATTCGACGGCTGCTCCACCTAACTCGCGCGCACCGTGCGGTCCCAAGTTCGAGCGTCCGCCCCACCAGAGTGCACTGAGAAAACGAGTCTCCCTGGTGACGGCGCGTTGAGAGGTGCACGCGCACGAACACACACACACACACACACACACACACACACACACACACACACACACACACACACACACACACACACACACACACACACTGAGGCAGCCGGCGCCGATCAGGAGACGACGGCCATCTTGTTGTCGTAGGTGCCACCGTTCGGCGTGCCGTCGTCGGAGGCGCTCTGGCGGCGACCCTTGATGTAGTTGCCGCGCACGTAGCGCGCGCCCAGCAGTCCCGCGTGGCGCCGCACGAGGGCCACGATCACGAGGAGGGCCACGGCGAACAGCGCGCAGGCGCCCACCGACAGCACCGCCACGTGCACGGGGCTCAGCAGGCGGTCGTCGCCGACGTCGTCGTCGTCGGCCGGCTGCTGCGGCAGCTCGGTGGAAGCGGGCGCGCCATCGCCCAGGCCGCTGCTGCTTGCGTCGGGTCGAAGCGCGGGCCACGATGGTGCCGTCTCTGCGGGGAACGCGCGGAGAAGGCATTTGAAGCCGGCTGCCGCACTGGCACTTTCGGGAGGGAATGCGGAACGGATTCAACCCAGATCGAGCAGTGCGGCACGTCATCCTCAAGAGAGCGTGCACGCGCTGTGTATACACGCACTCACGCTCCGCGCTTCGATCAAGCTCTGAGGGCTCATTGCAGATGAGCTCGAATGAGAATCCGAACTGGCCGTGACAAATGGCTCGCTTGACGCGGTCAAGTCAAGCCCAAGTGAAGAAGACTATCGCTTTTATATAGTTTCAGCGGTTTGTTCTCTGTCACGCGGTTTAGAGAAATATATTGTAGAAGAACCGAAACCGGGGCAAGCTGGTATACATTCATCCACAAAGTACGAGCAGACAAGGGACGAAGTGACAAAGTGAAGGAGACAAACCATCAGCAGTTGTTCGTCTATTTCACTTGGTCCCTTCTCTGTTTGCGCTTTGTTACGAAGTGTCGGGAAAGTCACCGTAGTTGGGGTATGGACTACTGCCTCCTACCACTCGTCAAGGCAAAATCCGCGTATCATAGCCGCAGAACTTTAGCGTCTCTTTTTGTTCCCATCGGGCATATTCCACTGTTCGGCGCTGCAAGCAGCTTTACTTGTCGCGTTACATGACAAGTCCGTGTTCGCTATAGGGTAAATGTGCTACAAATTTTATCGTCCAGCTGTTTGACTGGAATCCACCGACGAAACATCACAACTCGCACAGAATCAACTGTAGATCAACTGGCTGCAGCGGCTGCGACCTACAGCTGGCGACAACTTTCTGTGACAGCACGACCACGGCTACGGAGCCGAAGCACGTAGCGTTCGCCGTGCTGCCACAGAAAGTTGCCGCCAGGTTCAGGGTGCTGGATCGCGGCGGTCAACTTTCTATGGCGATAACGGGAAAGTTACGGTGGCAGAGATCTACGCACTTCGGCAGGCTTGCTACTGCTCCAAGTATATCCTGCATGTAGAACTTGACGGAACTTTCTGTTTCGGTTTCTTGGAGCAGACGCTGAATCAGCGCAGCCTGCCATTTGCGACGGTTTCGCAGATGCGAAAACGCGGAAGAGCTACGCAAAAAAAAAAAGAAAGAAATTTAACGCCCAGTGGTTAACTTTATCTCTTATTTTAGTACGGACGCTTAACTAAATGTTTCTATTCTCGAAGGGGTTCAATGTAGCGAGATTAGTACATTTACACAAGGAGGAAAATAACTGCCGCCGTTACGTGAGTCTGTGCGTCGTTCTTCCTCAGTGAATGTGCTACATAATTGCGCCCCGTTGAATGTCTTCGCGATGACCACCGCACCAGTGATCTCTCGTACAACAACACTGACTGTCATCCGTTTGTTCCCGGCTCCTCCAGCTTGAAACAAGCGCGAATCGAGCAGTGTCTTACTTTCGGGGAGCCGAGAAACGACGCTTTCTTTCTCGCGCTTCTGCAGGGTGACGATGCCACAACCTCGCCGCGTCATTCCCGAGTTTCCCAGACGAGCGCGTGTTAAATTTATTTAGGACGCGTTCAATGAGGTCAGAATTATATTTGCACGTTCCGCCTCAAACTACAGAGGCATACTCTAGTAGTGGAAGGCACACAGTAGAATGTAATTTCAGGAAAGCAACAGTGGAGTGGAAGCCATGTGTACCTGTGTGCAGTGGCGGTGGCAGGATGCCCTCGTTGCAGAGGTTGCTGCTGCAGCACACGAGCTGCGGCCACCGGGCGGCCGAGTGCACCGCGGGACGCCGGTTCTCGCACAGCAGCGGCGTGCGGCTGTTGATGCAGCCGCGCGTGATCGGGTCCGTGTTGGGGTCGCGGCTCTGCAGGTACTGCGTGTAGCACATGGACGTCGTGTTGCAGCGGCTCGTGCCCTGGTCGCGGCAGTGTTGCGTCGTGCAGGCGCACGTGATCTGCTTGCCTGCGAGAACGAAACCCGGAAAAAAAGAGGCGCGTGTCAAGAGCGCTTCCTACACGCACAACTCGTGTGCTCGTTACACACACACACACACACGCACAAACACACACACACACACACACACACACACACACACACACAAAGACCCGACCACATGCATGCACACACACAAACGCACGCATTCACGCGCACGCGCGCGCAGACATTCAAAGCGCGCAACAGTATATATGTGTAACTGACGAGTTGTATTGAACGCTGTGTTTTGGTGACTATATTGGTGAGGGATGAAGCCGTAAACAGTAATCATGCTGTGTAAGGCCAGTTTCGTCCTTAATAACGTGGATAACCTTGTGCAACATAAAATTAGATGCCGCCCACACCGCCTTTAAAATCGCGCCGTTAATAGTTTTGCGCATCTCGGGTTCGCTTCGATGCAGTGAAAAAGCCACCGAGCATTGAACACATTTTCTCGGGCCAGTTTGACTCGCGATGACAGGTCCCGCCTGTCCTGCTAAAAGAAAGGAGAAAGCAAAACGCAATCGCACAACAGGTATCGCATCCACGCATTCGTCGGTCAGCGCACTCGCAAGACACCTGAAAGGGGGAAGGACCGTCAGCGGAAGCTGCGGGACCATTCCCACGCGTTCGCACAAACGCAGACAGCCTCCATCCACACAACGTTTGGCAGGAGGAACGCGTTCTTTGCCGTGCGTGTGCGTCACCATCGCGACTGACAGCCCGTCATCGACCGGTGCTGATGGGTCCACGCACGTCGTCGACACACGCATTGAAAATGTGTGTGTGCGGGGGGAGGGGGGGGGGGGAGGGGTGCAGAGACGAGCCAGCGCCGCGATCCCAGCGAGCCGCGAAGCCGCCGCACGTCGTAAATCGCCCGCAGCCCGTGTCGGCGTCGGCGGCGGCGAGACGGCGTCGTCGTGTCGGGGGGAGGCCGGGGGGTGTCGAGTCGCTCCCCGCTGCGAGAAGAGCAGCGGCGCGCCCGCCCACCGCACCCCCACCGCTCGCTGCCTCCCCGCCGGGAGCAACCCCTCTCGAGTGTTGTTGGCACAACGGGACCTTCCTTGGGCGCGTGCCGACCTGGGCAGCGGAACGACAATCGACAAAACCGTGACGCACTGACACGGCAGCAGCACGGGATATAGAGATGCCAGTTCGTGCCGAACGGTTTGTCCCCGTAACGGGGAACAAACAGCCGGAATTGAAAGGGGTGGAAGTGGCTATATACTGGTACCACGTCGTATAAACACTCAACGCCCACAACAGATGCGAAGTGGAGGGAGAGCGAACCCTTTGTCAACAACGCGGTCGACGCTGACGGCATTTTGTGTCGGCGCGGTCTGCACCGAGGCAGGGGTTGGTAACGCCTTTGTGGGTATAACGGCGATGTAAAGTCAACACTCGAACGATTGGAAGGCTGAAGGACGACTGTTAGGCAACGAGCTTATTGACACGCAGCGGCAGCGGTGTTTCAGGTATAACTGGAAGCACGCGTAAGCGGTATATACCTTTAAATGAGAGGTTTTTCGTAAACAATGAGCGTAGAAAGCGCTCTGGCGCCACTGTATGGACACTACGCACAGCAGGCGAAGCGAAGAGGAAGGGGCCTTCTCGTCAGCGATTCTGTAAACACAGCATGGCGGTGGAGCGCGAGCGGGGCCGTCCTGGATTGCGTTCGGAAGGAGAGAGAGGTGCGCGGCACGACTTCACGGGTCGACTGAAAAGCAGAGCACGCACACCTATACGACACAGGCGGCATTGTTCGCGGAATGACGTATTGTGAAAGAGAACAATACATCGGAACCATTTCGGCGTGGGTCCGCTTGTGCCGACGAAGCGAGGAGCCTGATGAATCTCGACCAACTCATCGCGAACCGCTATCGCGCCTGCCGAAATCAGAGATAATCCATGACAGGTATCACACAGAGTAACAAAAGTGGACGGAATGTGGAGTCGAAACTTTTCCCGGGACTTGCCGCGGACGTTTAGTGGCTCGATGATTAGCGGCGAACAGTAATAGGCTTCAACACCAACCGGGTAACCTTGGGGCCTTATTGCTTGCAACTGAGTAACCTCCACTTTAATGACTGGGCAGCAAAACGCTCTGACCGTTGCAGAACTTACGGACGCAAATTACGAGTCTAGCAAGTATGAAACAGTGTATGCTACGCTGTCACGGGAGCGGTGTACTGCTAGAATCACGAAACAGCTTTTTTTTTTTCACAGCCGTTGCTCGTGCGCGTATGGAGATAGAACGGGCCAATGAGCAACCACTTAAATTCTGAAACATTCTACCATTTGTGATACCACATCTCATGTCGCAGTTTCGCTATACATATGCGAGAAAGCCGGGGCTATCCTGGACACAGTGCAATCCTGCTGTGTTGGCGTTTTCAACCAATTTGAGGGATGGATCATGGCAACGCTATGGGACCGATCAGAGTTGGCAAGATGGAAAAATCGACGATATGCTAGGATTACTGCGTGCCCGGAATAACACCGCCGGGACGGCGCTATATAGGTGCGGTTTGGACGCCACCTATGTTCACAGCGCGGCAACAGTTAGACCGTGTGAAACGGGGAGCACATCCGGAACGTTCGACGAACTGCGCATTGGTAGCCTCTGTGCATAGAGCACAATGAGCTGTCACGACCGCACGATGGCCAGATATCGAAGAGCCGGGGCGACGTCCAGTCGTCCTGACGTGCACCCTCGCGAGGCAGAGGACGCACCGGTATAGGAAATTGCGTCTGGTCTTGAGTAGCCCCCCCTTCCCCCCAAACCCCGCGGCCCTTCTGCTCCTCCTTTTGAGCAGGCAGCCGCCGTTTTTGCAAGCTCATCTTTCCCAAAAGCTGTACAGCGCGCGCATCTGGTGGCGTCTCCGAGCGGTGCGTGTCCCTTATCTCCCCGGACGAGCAGCAAGCAGCAGCCGCCACCGCGCCGTTCACCAGAAAAGGGGAACCGCCGCCGCGTTCGTGGGAGAGAGACCTCGCTATCGCTGCCGGGCATCGCCGCGCCGTTTCCTTCGGCGGGTCCTTCGCCGCTGCGCGGCCGGTCCCGAGCGCTCCGGAGCCGACGACGGTGGGCCACTCGCTCGCTGCTGCAGTACCCCGACCCGCGGCTGCGTCCTTCGACGACAAAGCGGAATCGCGATTACCCCAAGATTTTGCGCGCTCATGTGTGTGTGTGTCGGGGGGGGTGAAAACCGAGGACCGCAGGAGACACGAGCATATGTGCCTGGTTCTCTGCTGCACGAGAAGGTCCGCTGCTTGACGTCCGGTGTCTAAATTACATAGAGAATCGGGTTATAGTATGCGTTACGGCACAGTTTTGACGCGAAGGCCTCGACATTGTCATTAGAGGACTAGCTAACGCGTCACAGCCAGCACGTGCGAGTTTGTTGATGCATACTAATTGGGTGTCCCATTGAACTGTAGACCGTACTGCACGAGAGATTCCGTATAGACGAGCGCTCCCTCCATTTCGCGCATCAGCTGTTCCCGCACACCATCACAAGTTAGTCCAAGTACTGCGCGTCACGTTTTATGCGAAAAGCGCGGCATGAAGGGTAGTTCATTAAAACTTCTTTCTGGGCGAGTTGGTGCATACTTGACATAAAAATTGCAACAGCGCAAACACACGCAACCACAAAGTAACGCTCGTGTCTTTCGTGTCTCGTCCTTGTTACTTTGTGGTTGCATGTGTTTGCGCTGTTACAATTTTTACGTCAAGAAGGATACTTCCTAAGGTAAGAAGCGAGGATGGCGGCGACAATACGCGCGCGGAGAGAGGAGGGGAGGGAGGGCGGCATTGTGCCGTAAGAAGCCAGAAGATTCTCTAAAGCAACCGGCTGCGCTGGTTGGGGGAACGCGAAATTGCATGGAGAAGAACGATCTCGGGGCCGTGTTCTCTAGAGACACTTCGAGGCATCCATTTCGAACCAGTCTCCACTGACGCGTCCTTCCTTCCTCGTGCAGTCACGTTCCTCTCGAAATGACTTCCCTCTTTTTATTTTATTCGCTAATTGTTTCTCGTCGCACTCTCAGCGACATGAAGCATCTGGGATTCGCATCGGAAACCCCATCTTTGTTTCGCTTAAGGACGCCACAGACACAGGGGCCTTCGGATGGGCTGTTGAATAAAGGCCCTCCGGCCACAGTACCGCAATCTACGAGGCGCGCTGCCTGCAGGAGAACTGAGCAACAGCAGCAGCAGCGCGCCATTTCGTTGTGCCGGAGACGAGATAAAATGAGTATACGACAGAGTGCGCTCAACCGCATTCGCACCCCCCCCCCCTCCCCCCAACTACTCATTAACCGGGCGGCAGAGGAGGAAAACCAACTCTCTCTCTCTCTCTCTCTTCATCAAACGCGCGAGCCAGGAACCAGCAGTGCGAGAGACTCCACTTTCGCACCACGTCCGGCGCATATTTTTCTTCCTGCTAATGGCCGACGAAAAAGACGTGACTGAGAGAGTGAGAGAAACGCCGGTGCACGTCCTAAGACCGGTGAACGTAATTTAATACTGCCCAGGAAAGGTAAAGACAAAACAGAGAGCTTCTCCCACATGAGTTGCAGGCTCATTTTTTTCGAAAGACTCTTGACGAATTATGTGAGCCTCGCGCTATTTAAAGGTTGACATTGTGTTCGAAGCTGTGGCGTCACGACTGCACCCATTTTTCCTTTTCTTTTTCAATAATGTTTGCTCTTTGTTACGACGCGTAGAGAGGTCGTTAGAAAGAATAAGTAAGAAGGCATTGTAGTCCGTCGGCAGCCTTGCCAGCGCGATCAGAAGGAGGCCGAGACGTGTTTCAGTTTCGTGTCCTGTGCCAAATTCCGAAGACTTTTCTAAAGCTCGCGCACCGAGAAGAAAGTGTATTGGTCTTATACTTTCTCCAAGTATATTGGAGAAAGTGTAATAAGCCTAGCCGTCGCCACGGCTCTTCTTTTAATATGCCGCTATACCATATCGCTTACGATACAATAAATGAAAGTTACGCATGGCTACATCCGGCAGAAGTTAAACTCGAGCTACTGGTCACGCTAGCGTACACTTTGCCTATTCTTCACGATTCCTATGAGGCATTCCAATTTTTTAGGTGCGCAACAGAGATACGGAGGTATATTTAGAACTAAGTTTTTCGGCACGAAATATTTAGATGCGTAGTCCATCGTTCAAGAGTGCTTCGAATATGGGCTACAGAACATTTCCTTGCGTTGTGCGTGAGAAAGGGCTGGATCAGAATACGAGACGTAAGAAGGGTTGGCATTAACGACCCCTCATATGTGAAGGTCGCCTGGCGACCGCGGCCACATTTATTCCAAGAGAGCTTGAGCGGCCCGGCAGGAGTCCTGGCCGCTGGCTGGATCAACGTTACACAAAATTCTCGTAACGTTGCGCTGGATGGCGATCCTTCTGATCGCGCGTCGAGCCAATCGCCGTCTTCTTCAGAAACCAGAGCGTGCGTCTGCTAGTGCGCTCGTTGCCACATATTGCACGAATTTTTTGGCTCGGCCTTGCTAGCGACTTGTTAACATTATTGTGGTTAGTGGATGTGACGGAGCATGAACACGTGTCTACAATAGAATATTTTCAGCAAGTGATCAAGTGACTGCATACAATATAACTGGTGCTACCACGTCACTTTTTTTTTTCTTCCTTTCCGTGTTTTGTCCTCGTTTTTAGCTCGGCGACCTGACAGCCAGCTTGGAAAACTGTAGCCTCAATTTGCCTGTGGTCCGGAATGAAAGAGCGGGGCGCGTTTGTCGAGTCCGATGCACCGCAACTCGGCTAGATGCGCACTGTTCCCGAAGACAACAGCATCAAGGACAACCACCGCCCCCCTCAGAGGCACCGTGCTTTCACGTCCCGTGGCCGCGCGCGCATCCGGTGCGGCAACCACACGGACGACCGCAGAACTCTGCATCAAAAAGAGCATGCGCGCGCATCGGGCCGCGACCAGCCAGCTACTATTACTGCCGCCTCAGTGCACGCCAGTCCTGTCCGAAATTCCTCCGCGCGCTCTGGCTACTTGGCGATGCCTCGCGAAGGAGAAGTCGCCTTCCCCTCCCCCCCCCCCCCCCCCCCGACGTTCGACCATTGGAAGGCGGAAGAAGGGGGGGACGACGGTGGGGGGGTTGAGCTATCAAATGGACGGTGGCACGAGAAGTCATCGCGTGCTCACCGCCGCGCGCCGCGAGCGGTTGTCTTTGCCGCCGCATCGCCGACCCCCCCGCTTCCCCTCCGCCTCGCTTTAACTTCACCTCGGCGTGGAAGGACGCTGGCCCCTCCGCGTGCAACCCTGCGTCACGATCGACGTGGACGCAACAACTCCTCGGTGGAAAGCCGCGGCACAAAGGAGCACGCCAACAGCTCCGGGCGAGAGAGGCAGTAAAGGATGCATATCTGCGCAACCGCCCCCCCCCCCCCCTTCCATCCAGCCCCCTGCGCTTCACTGAGAAAGCGAAACAACACAGCCACCAGGCAACAGCACTCTTGAAAGAATCCAACTCTCGGCCGGCAGGCCGGCAGGCCGGCCACGGAAGAAGAAAGCTGCCGCGGAAAAGAAGCAGGGTCGGGGGGTAGTTTTGAGTTCGCCTCACCGCAGCCAGAACCGGTCTCCGTTATTATCCTAATAACCCGTGGTGGGGCGGAGGGGGGAAGTAGGAGTGAGGTGGAAGGAAAAGCTCTGCGGCGGCGGCGGGAGCGAGAAAGAGCCGAAGACCGAACGCACGACGCACGGGCTCACGCACGCTCCAATGGCTTCGGAAGACGACGACGACCGACGGACGGGCCGGCAGCGGCCAACAGCAGCAACAGCAGCAGCTAAAGATGCAGAAGCAAGTCGCCGGGAAACAGAAACACACACACACTCCTCGGGGAGTCCTCTTTCGCTCTCCCTCCCTTCCTTCCTGAGAATGCCGGCCGAGCAAACAGAAGGAGAGGGTGCAGAAAAGCAAAAACAAGCTTGATGAAGAGGAGGAAAAGGCGGAGGGTCGCTCGGAGCTAGTGCTGCTGCGGCGGCAGTTGCTTTTCTGATGGGGGAGAGTCGCGCGCCACTCACGACGCCGTGCGGGGCCCGCAGGCGGCGGCGGGCGTCTCTCTCCGCCAAGATGCTGCATGCCGCCGGTTTGAAGGCAGTCTCCCCCCCCACCCCGTCATTAGACGCTGACGGCTCGCCCGAAAAATAAAGTGAAAAGTGCGGCCCGTCACACGCCGAAGCAGTCAGTCCTCTCCCTGCCTCCAGCTTCACGCAGACATTCAAATTTTTGCGTCGAGACGAAGAAGTCCCGCCGCCGCAGCTGCCTTTCATTTCCCTTCTCTGGTTCGGCGTGGATGCGAGGCGAGGCGCGCGTGTAATTGGCCGCACATTTCCGGAGAAGTGATGCGCGCACGCACGAGAAACCCAGAGCGCGCGGCCTCCGCTGGAAATTGCAGGGTGTCTTCTGTTTTCCCGCTTCAGCCGGAGGGACAGATCATTCGCAAAGGTTGATTCTCTTCTTCTTTTTTTTTTTCTTTTCGGTTGTGGCCCGAGTCAGCCGCCGCACAGCGGCGAACAACTGTTGTGCGTGGGTTCTCTTATTTTCCTTTGCATAGCCCCCGGTTACCGCGCTTTTTAATCTAACAAATAAATGAAGCGTCTCGGCCTTGCGTGCCGTGACAAGTCTGCTTCCATAATAATGGTACGCTGGCCGTGGACGCGATAGTGAATGTCATGACATGTGACGAAGAAGAAGCACGGGACGGAGGCCCGAAACAAAGGAAAGTTAGCGGATACCCGCCACCATTACGGCGTTCCTTATTGACCAGAGCCCGAAAACGCGCCCGAACGAGCACAAGTTCCTTCCTTCAATTTTTCTTTCTTTCTCTTTTTTCCCTAATGCTTATGCCCTGCAGATACACGTAATACGATTACTGTTTGACTGCTTCCCGCAGGGATAATGAAAGCGGTTGTCATGAGCGATATGAGAGATAGCACCGAGCCTTAATGAAATCCAAGACGCCATAGAAGCTCATGCATGTACTCCTGCCATAAATAAGAATACTCCGTGAGATTACGAGAAGACCACTTGGGCTACATATTCGCATTGGCAGTTCACGTGAAGGCCCATCCAAGCGTAGCCGTTGCGTGAGAGCGAATTCGATAGTCTCTCTCATAATGCTTACGGTATGCACGTAGACCGCATTGTCGGAATTCGCCATCTTAGCTACTGATTGCCACCATGGCGGCTGGCCGTTTCCCTCTCGTTCACTGCGAACGATCTGCGCCGGTAACCCAGCGCCCGTGGGCAGAGGCGAACACCAAGAACACCGGCGCGCGCGTTGGTGCCGCCGTTCCCACACACGGCCGGCAACGCTGCGGCCGGCAACCGGAGAGGACTGGGCACGGATTTCGATACAAACGCCCACAAGCCTCTGGGCCGCTCGAGTTACAGGACCTTGTAGCAAGCAACCGGGCCTGCCAACCAGCCAGCAGGACCTGTTAGCACACGACACCGTTGTGTTTCGCCGCGCGATGCGGCAAGCCCAGCCCCGTTTTCCGAGACGCTGCGCGTCATACCACGGCGGCGATTACACGCGCGGCGGATGCCCCGGCCCCCAAATTGTAGCCAGCTTGAAGAAGTAGTAGAAGGGCATCGGAAAAGGACCCGCAGCGAGCGCATAATGGGTGCCCAGCGCGGAGTAAAGAGAAAACAGTCGAGGAGAGAGCCGGGGGGGGGACCCGTCGATTTCGAATGTTCGACCTTGAAGGAGAACAGTCGCATCCCGAGAGCGGTGGCAGGAAGGAAAGAAAGAATGAAGCAGTGAAAAAAGAGAACGAGAAAAGAAACGAAACGGAGGAAGGGCCGCCCTGTTTCTTGGGGGCAGTAGAGAAAAAAAACACCTTTCTCGTATTCTGTATTTTTCTTTGCACCGAAAAGAAGATAGCGAGAGCCGCCGAAGGAGGGATGGTGGCGGGGGAGGCCCTACCCCCCTCCGGTGCCGCCGGAGAGGAGAGAGATGTAATGATAGAGCAGAGCGGCGCAGGCATCCACATGCGGGAACGCGCCACTCCGACAGCGGCGGGGCAGCGCACAGAAGTAAATCCCTCCTCCGGCACAAACGGAACTCTTCCCCCCCCCCTCCACACACACACATACACGCACGCCACACGGCTGTGTCTTTGCTCGACGCGCTGTTTCTTTCTACGACTGCCGCTGCTGCCGCCGCCAGGTCACTTCGTAATCGCTTCGTCGAAGTCTCTCGACCGCCTCGGAGGCGGTGTGCACCTCTCCGCACCACTGCGGTGGGACTCGAACTCCCGACCCTTGTCATTCCTACGGCACGGCCGGCCGGCCGGTATTTTTTCGCCCGCCTAGAGATAGCGTGGGGCAGTTGAGCGTGTAGGAAGGGAGGAGGACGGGAGGCGCAGAATTAGAGTAGTCACGCGCTTTTCCACCCCGACGAGACTTGCGTGCTGCTGCTGCCCCGCATGCCTCCGGAACACAGTACACAGACCTGCACAGCAGCTGCGCATCTTGCAAAAACGAGCACTATCATTTTGGCTCTCTTTTTTTTTCTTTTTTTTACCCCCCGGCGGGCTTACAAGTTCTCTCGTTTTACGGAGAATGAGCCGGACAGGAAACGGGTGCCTGCATTATGACTCTCATTAGGGAGTATTAGCGAGCGTCTCAACCACGCCTCGCGAAGACCTGCTGGCCGCCCATGCCCCGCCAACTGTTTCTCCGCACGCTATATTATGTATTCCATCCCCAATGCGCGCGCTCGCCACAGACCGCAGGACCGTGAAGATGGCGCTTCTTCTGGATATTCCGAGGGGATCGGGGAGAGCCAGAGAAGCCGGCCGGTCACAGTCTCCGGCCGGAATGAAGCAGCGTGTAATCGGAGCACATGTTACGTCTGATGAAAGTCTCATTCCGTAGCAAGATTTGGAACAAGATTTATGATCTCGCTTCTCGAAGCGACACGCGGATCGGGTACTCGTTTCGTGAGGAAATGATCGAAAAAGCATTAAGGCAACGACGCATCACGTGTGGAGCATTGTTGATGAAGTAGATGCGTAGCGCTGCATCGCGTGCTGGAGTGAGTAATTGTCATCATTATCATGCTATTTCATTTTCACTGCAGGACAAAGGCTTCTTCCGGCGACCCCCAATCAGCCCTGCCTCGTGGATATTTCCCGATTTCTTCGCGCCACCACATTACCTGCCGTCATCGACTTCGATTTACTTTCCTTGGCATACATTCAGTTACTCTGACAGACCGTGCACCCTTTATCTAAATGTTCTACGCATTACATGACCTGCCCAACCCGGCACCATTTCATCCATCTCGACACAGAAACATTAGCTACCACCCTTTACTCCTCATCAGCTACCCTCTATGGCTCTCTAAACCCTTACCGCCCTTTTTTTGTCTCTTAACTATGCACCTAACCTTTTCCGTTCCAGCGCTCCTTGCGCGGTCAGTAGACACGAGCCGTGCCACGTAATAACCGTACGACCGCATCTGAAACCAGCTCCTCTGTGTCAGCGGGGTTTCCTCTTTCGATCCCCGCGCTCACTAATTATGCCGAAGGAGAGATCGTTTCACACAGGCTGTAACAGCCTTCCCTGCGAAAGCTACAGGCGCCTTGTGTCCCGCAGCCCACCGATTCCATGGCCACCCGCGCTCGCCGTTACGCGTGGCCTAAAGGCAACGCCCTCCCATTGCAGCCGACGTCTTGCACCGGCCGGCAAAAGCCCCGTGCGCGCAACTCGGAAAAGGCCGCGTCACGGCGCGCCGGCGGCAGCGTCGACGGGCGGCGGCGGTAAAACCGCGGCGTCGTCGCGTCGGCGTCCGTCGTCGTCGTCCCGGCCGGTGCCGCCCTCCGTGCACATTGTTCACGGAAGACCGAGCGGCTTTCCCCTGACGCGACCTGTCGGCGGTGTGTGCACACTGGACAGCTTGCGGCGGAGATTGCCGTCTCCTCCCCGCCACCCGGCCCTGAAATCAACGGCTGTTCTTGTAGTAATGCATCGAGCGCTGAACCGCTTCCTGTGGAAAAAGAAAGGAAGAAATGGGGAAAAAAGAAAGAAGCCTCCGCGGTTTTAGCTGTGACGTCACGTCAAAAGCTCTCGAGCCCGCATATTTCTACGTGTTACGCGAGTGACGCTTGGTGCGATCATCTTTAAAAGCTTACGATTAGCAGAACTGCCACAACACAGAAAAGGATATCACGGCCTTGCATTTAGCTCTACTGGCTTAAGCATATTTTTTCTTCTTTTTTATGTGCACTGCGCATATAGATCTCAGGTTGTTCCACTATATCTGTGCAGTTTCGTAACGTTGAACCCCACAATTTCATTTACGTTTTTCTCATTCCCCCCACCCCTCCCCCAACACCCCTCAGCTTTCTTTCAGCACCGTTTTTAATGGGCTGTCTGACTTCTCACATGACGCCAGTGCTCAAAGAGCACGGGTATTCCGTGATCTGGGAGGCCAGCATGGGAGAAGCTTTGCGGCCATCGCGGCGGGCGACACCTCACGGGTAAGATCGTGTTTCTTCCAAACCGCGGAGCCTTCCAAAAGGAGGTCACGGTGAAAGCGCAGAGTTTTCGACACGTACATAGAAAGATGGGTGGCTGGGGGTGCTTGAGAACCGTGTGGCGAAGGCAGAGTAATACCCGCATAGTGTAAGCACACCGCGTAGAAGTGCGAGCAACCACAAAGGACAACGAGTCGTTGAGGTTTTACCTCGCCCTCTGTTAACGCTGAGGCCGGGGCCAAAGCCTGCAAACTCCACTTGCCGTTAGAAGCCGCTACGAGGTTGCCTTCAATGCAGCAAAACAAGGCCAAGAGACCAGCACGTGCTTCCTGATACGCGTCTGTCTTGGGTGTAACCCTCAGGTAAAGGTTTCTTTCTTTCTTTTTTTTTTTTCCTAGCGCTGAGCGCCGCCAGCATCCGCCGCCGCAGTGAAGTCCATTTCCCGTTGTTCTCCCGTGGCGTTTATCGTGCTCAGATTAGCAACCAGGTGAAGAATGGGCATAGTTTTAGTTTCGGTTTGCCGAAGCCGGCTTCCTGCAGACGCTCAGCTGCTAACAGAAGGAACGCTTCGCGAATGGCGTGCGCGGTTGCGCGTTTAGTGGATGCGGCCGGATGAGATATTGCGAGGCGGAAAGGATGTTTCAGTGCTTGCAGGTTGGTGGCACGCCAATGCACACGTTTTATGTCGGTCTTACGTCAGCGCGCTGGACCGCCAGAACAATTATGATACGCATTTATTCGTGGATGCGCAGCGTCCGCGTGCGGGCCATATGCACCTTTTCAACACGCGTATATACTCGCATTGGTCCGGTTAAATATACATCAACGCTTATGAATTTGCTCTTTCCGGCAGCCAAAGGCGCTTCTAGCGGAAATGCTATCCTCTATAACGAAACGATTTCTCGGGAACAATAAAACTGGTGCGCGCAAACGCAACCGTCATGGGGGAACACTGGCTCTGAATGTCTAAAGTCAGGGCTTGTTCCTGAAAATGCGACTAATCCCGCGACTTATTTTTAAAGAATGGTCGTTTGCGCAGTACAATGCTGGTAACGAAAGGCAAGAATCGCTTCAAAAGTACGTTATCGAGGCAAGAACAACGCACCGTACTTTTACTCCACAAATTTCTTCCCCTCCTTTCCCCGACTCTCTGCAACGCGGCGTTCGTGACTTGTCCGCAGAAATTCGAACCGTGCGAACTAACCTACGCCTCCATTAAGCCGTATCGTGCATGTACAGTGATTGCGGGGCTAGAGGTGTAAGTATAGTCGAGTTCACCGCGTTTGCTCATGGCCCCCAGACACGGGCCCTCCGCTTTCAGCTGCCGCCGCGCTCCAGCCGCGGTTCCTCCGAGACCGCAGGTGTTAGCGGGAACAGCTGCCGCTGCCCCGAACGCGAGGGGGCCTCAGCTCACCCCCTAGCCCAGAGGAAGTATGGCCACCGCTGGCTCGGCTAAGGCCATCATGACCATCACGCCCGCCTAAAAAACCTCCCACGATTGACATCATAACCCTATAGCAGCAGAGGATACTGGGCCAGTGTGTACCCAATGGTGGTCAATATTGACCTATTACAGGGCAGCCCTGCAATGTCTGCTATTCGCTCTACGATGTGGACCACAATACCAACTAGTGCTGGAAGTAAGACAGCTATATCACCAAGACATGGCATCACTTGTCAGTCGCTTCTGGGACACTGCGGTATTATGGGCAACAAACATACAGATGAAGCTGCTATAGGAGGGCTCACGAAGATACCGTGAAGGAGCCCATCCCTCTAACAAGAACCGATGCGGCAACAAAGCTTCGCATGCTCGCGCGTGATGTCACAGGATACATGTGGAACACGCCAGGTTTCCAGCGTACTCGTCTGCACCGCCTGAACCCATCTCTCCGACGGCGCATTCTATCTGGACTATGCCGAATACAGACAAGTGTTCTCTGCGGACTGTGGCTTGGAGTATCATTTACGAATGCGTTTGCTTGTCACATCGGAATGGTTGACAGTGCTACCTGTGACAGTTGAGGCATCCAAGACGCCTTCTCTAGTCCTCGCTACGCCTCCCAGGGACAGTCGCTCGTGACGGCGTTGGCAGGCCTCGACGATCGGCCGCTTTCTGAGCAGATGTCTTGGAGTGCCAGCTGATACGATCTTTATTTACACCAGAGGCGGCGAAGGCGCTGCTGAAGCTCCTCCGGTCAAGCGACCTAGTTGAACGAGTGTGATCTCCCGCGCCCCTTTGTGTTGATGTGCATACGCGTTTTCTTTTGTTTTTCGTTCTTTCTTTTCCTTTTTTTATCTCCTCTTTCTCTGTGTGTTTTTCTTATGTTGCTGTCTCCCCTTAACCGCTCGCGTTCTCTTCATCTCTCCGTTGTTTGTGTGTGCGTGTGTGTGTGTGCGTGCGTGCGTGCGTGCGTGTGCGTGCGTGCGTGCGTGTGTGCGTGCGTGCGTGTGTGTGTGTGTGTGTGTGTGTGTGTGTGTGTGTGTGTGTGTGTGTGTGTGTGTGTGTGTGTGTGTGTGTGTGTGTGTGTGCGTGCGCGCGCGCGCGCACGCTGTCGCTACGCACCCTTCCATAGTCCCCACTAGAATCAATCGTTAGGTTCGCTGATTAAAAGGATTGTGTGCTCCACACCATTTGCGAATATTTACGAGCGAGATATATTCTTAACACTGTCCATAGGGGCACCAAAGCAAAGCAATGTAAGGAAACAGGAATATTATGTTAGCAGCTCCTATAGCTATCCTCTGTAGTAGTAGTAGTAGTAGTAGTAGTAGTAGTAGTAGTAGTAGTAGTAGTAGTAGTAGTAGTAGTAGTAGTAGTAGTAGCGTTAACTGGCTCTTTATATTAAATAAGATGGAAGCAGGATGAGGAGAAAGCTCCTGCTGGCCGCATTGTAACTGTCTGGGAGTATAGCGGCTGACACAGTAACTGCGGCCAGTAGACTGTAGTCAGGAGCATTGGAGTAAAGGACAGGGAGAGAGAATACAGGAGAGGAGTACTTAATGCAGGTAAGAGAGTCTATGTACAGTTGCATCATAATCCTCCTCGTAAACGGCGACAGATCGCACAAGTAGACACTACGGTTTTCGCAACATCTTTGAGAATTGTGTGTTTTAGCCGAGCGAGTTCCACGTAAGACAATATTGTGAGCATTTGCTCACAGGCCACTTTGTTAGCCCAGTACGCTCACTGTATCAATGTCCGCTGTGCTTTGTTGACAACGTGCTTCCAGGAACAACGCCTGTGCTTCCGTTTGTCCGCGGGGTCATTCGCTATAGAAGTTGAATATACGTGGCTCTACACGATGCTCCGTTTATGTACTTGCAAAGCAGCTGCGAAGACGAGCATTTCGCAAGAACACTAGAATGCGTTACCGAGTTCTTGCTCACTAATGGTCATAAATAAGCGCCGACGTAGGCAATATAGCGCCTTGGTCGGCTTTGTATCAGGTATAAAACGCTGTACGAAGATGGTGCTACTGAGACTTCATTCATGTTGCACCTGCTGCCTATTCGCGGTCCTATTTATTCACAGTCCCAGTTCGTGATATTCATTGACGCCGCGGTTGTTTCTTGCCTCCAGCTTTCCTTTCGTACGGAGGATGAAATTTCATTTCATCGTGCGTTCACCAAGCTATTCCTTTTTTTTATTTTTTCGTGCCACTGCTGGAAAGGACGACTTCCCTCCAAGCGAAGGAGAAATCTCATTGAATTTAATATCTCTCAGAGACTCCCTGCGCTTTATATGATATCGCATGCGCTGTCTTCAAACATTTGCAAAATTATAGCTCTGGAAGTCGTTAGGTAGAAAGTGTTTGCTCAGGATATGATATCATATGCACTCGGAATTGCGGCGCCAAGTAGTTTAATAACGTTCTTGCAGTCAGCCTGCGAGAAACCTGACGCTGATTTGGTGCAGACAGTCTTGCCGTCACGGTCACCCGTGGAGTGCTTTTCGAGTACACCGAGATAACGCGAAAATTCAGGAATCGGCATATAAATACATGCCAGCCCAACACACAATGCTACATCTTCATCTCGGTGCATGCATTTAACCGTGTCGTTTAAGACAAAAAAGAAAATGCATTTTCCCGTTCAGAACACGCCGGTCGGTAGTAACAACCTATTTGAGAAGAGATAATGTTCCTGGTCTGTCTTCAAGTCTCGGGATTATGCAGGGCGCCCTTAAGTAATCTAGCATCATCGCTTATAAGAATGTCCGTGGCGTAGAGGTCTTAAAAAATTGTGAACCGATGATCCAGTTACTTTAAAGGAACGCTGAAGAGAAACCTTAGGCTGTATTAGCAAATCGTTGCTTGTAGAATACTGAAAAACGTAACACTAACATGTGAGCGTACGCTGTGTAAGCCGAAAAATACGCGTTCATCCGTGCTGTTATCCAGTGACAACACGGATGAACATTTGTACTATTTTGCGCCACTCATAGAAACGTGCACCACTGCTGCCCATCAGAAATACGAAATACCGCATTGCGCTTCTCAGCAAAGAAAGAGAGAAAGAGCTGCTTTGAGGCACTTGTCAGCCACATACGCCAATAAATAATAGTAATAAAGAAAACTATCGGAAATTTCGAAAGCCGACACTATGTAATGAAGCTGGCAGACAAATGAAATGCGGCAGACGCAGCGAGAAGTAAAACAATGAGATAATAATAATAATAATAATAATAATAATAATAATAATAATAATAATAATAATAATAATAATAATGGCAATACGAGGGAACGCTAACACTAACTGAGATTCTTTTGTGCCATATGCCAAAGCAATCTGCTTGGCTAGAGCGCAACTCGTCTTTACACCTGAGCCGATAGAGTCGCTCTGACGTCAACCTCGGAAAGGCCCGCGCTGGCGCCGCAGTAAACATCTCCACGAGGAGCAAAATGCCAAAATACAGGTCGAAGTGGAACGCTGACAGTACGTCATTTGTCTCGTCTCCTTCGCGAACACCGGTACACCACAACCCACAAGTGTGGTTATTAATCCAGGCGGTATGATCAGGCACCTGAAGGAAGACGCGACACACGACTTCTGCACATGGCCTGTTGTCGTCTGTCCCAGAACCCTCTCTGCTTCTGCTCGCAATTCGTGATGTATCTGTGCGCGGCCAAAGGACGGGCGGGCGACACGTCGTCGCCTTAACATTCCTCTTCCGCGAGAGAAAGGGGAGCGCTTGTTTTCGATCTAGTGCACGCCGCTTTTTCTTTTTCTTTTCCGTACTGCTACGAGTTGCCGCTTAATCGGTGCAGCGCTGTGGAACCTGCAGCTGTCGCAAGTCAATCGACGAGCGAGTCACTTGCGAATGCACAGTATTTAACTGCGCATCTGCGACCACGTCTTATTCTGCGGTAGAGAAATAAATGCGCTGCCTACGACATACTGAAAGACCTCTCTGTCATACCCTCTGTCAAGTAGGTGGAAACTGCCGGCATAAAAGACACAAGTAGCTAAAAACAGATGTATATAATCATTGGGAGGTAGGTCCACCTATCAACACGGAAAAGCATGCTAGCGCGCCCACAAGCACACCTAGACAAGGAATATGTTTATCACTTCTAGCTGACAATAGTTTACTAGGTTTATAGTCATTAGTACAGTGTCTACCTTTTGAAAATGTCTTTTTTGTCGCTCAGTTTTCCTTTCTACATCCTTTCTACAATGATTATACAGTTATCGCTATAGCTACACTCAAAACTCTTCTTCACGCTGTTTTTACACGTTATACCATAATTACATCCTAAATTTCGCGCTACGATTATCACGTTTGCACGTCGCAATAATTTGTCACGCGACGACCGCGTGCCAGAGTTGAAGCACCGTGAATCAAAGTAACGTTACTGACTGTCCCTTCATTCGAATAGCTTGTGGCCTTCCCGCAAGAATCTCTCGAAGAACTAACAGGGTGCCTACAAAAAAAAACATACAAATCTAGCCAATTGCGACACGACCTTTTGCTGCTCGCAACCCAAGTACTACTGCGATGCCAACGTTGGGTCAACATTGCGCGGTGTGCGGCCGATGTAGAGTTTCCTTGCCAAAATGGGCATAGAATAACGGAAAGTGCACGTAATCAACCGTACTTATAATTATTTAATCACACATAAGGACCCCTCGCTGAACACATGAGGGTACTAAATTGCATAATGAAGTATTAAATTACATAATTACATTCGTAATGTTACGTATTACACACGCGCTGGCAGGGAATAAGAGTTCGGCAGCAGCTCCGCCCACAAAACCGCGATACGTCTGCTCTCTGTGCTTCTGCGCGCCAAAACATAGTTCTAGAGATATGTCGATGGAAGGAGCGTCGACCGTGACGTCACGTAAATGCACGAACGCAAGTGGCTGGCGCATCCGTACGAGCTCTCTTCGAGTAGTACAGCGGTGCATCTGTCACTGCATTCTTAAGTTGTCGCCGACTATAGACAAGAACGGCACCGAGAGCGGCGCTGCTGCGCCGGCGTTGAGAGCGCCGCATGCGGAGCAAAATTCTATTAGCCGGTGGTGCCCCTCTCCCATCTCTCGTTCGCGCCGCCTTGATTGCCTCCTGCACTGCGCGTGTTTGGGCACGTTTCGCGCCGCGCGCGGTGTGTGCGCGTGGACATTTCTTTCGAAGGGCGGTGTACAGTCTCTCTCACATTTAGGGGAAAACTCGAAGCGCATTGCATCGCGATGCGGCGAGCGCTTGAGTAAAGCGGCGGCAGCAGCTCGCGCAGATGCTCGAGGGGCGGGATCTTGAACGGCGTCGTCTGCTACGGCGACGCACGCTGGCCGCATTGTCGAGAAACGTTCTACTGTCAGGTGCAGGGCGCTGATCACATCGTTACTGCGTGAAAGGAGCCGGTATTCTTTGCTAAGCGTTGCGCGACGCCCACTGATACGCCTCGAATGTAAGTTCATCGCTGCATGGCAGTCATAGACGACGTACTGATTCCATACATTCTTGACGGCCCGTTTCTGGAAGGCGACTATATATTCTAACGCGATAGGACGCCGATCCACACTGCTCGTGCTGTGCAAGAACTGCTAGAAGAGCGCGCAGTCACTCTCTTGGAGCGGCCGCCTCAATCCCCGGGCGCCAACATCATTTAAAATGTCTGGGGCTCGTTGAAAGTATCGCTGGCGCAACATCCCCTCTATCAGTCGCCCGAGGATAGGCTTCGATCCACCATCGTCAGTGACTGAGACGTGCAGCGAATGAACACATCCCTGATCAAGTCATTCTACACTTCACTGCCTTCCAGGATGAGCGCTGTCATCGCTGCCGCTGGGGACATGACGAGATACTAACTGAAGTTCCGAGCGTGACGTGTCCAATTCCCCACCGGCGGGCAGGGTCTGTCTGGTGTAGCGAAAGATTATCGAGAAAAATCACTTCCAGCTCATTGTCTGAGCCTACAACGTTCATTTAATCGTGTCCGTTTGTTTCACCGTGTTCGACTCCCATTGTTGAGTGCTTTGTTTTCCTTTCGAGTCAAACAAAGACTGAGCACGTTGCGCGCACATCTTGGTGCGTTTTGTCGCTGCTCATTACGGTAGCACACACAGTGAAGAAATATACGTGCACACGCTCAGTACTCCGGCCTTTCGAAAGAACAAATGAACCATGTTGTCAAAAGAAGTTTGTGGAACTCCATTATCGCCAATGAAGGATCAGAGTGTGGCGACGCACAACGTTTAGTAAAGAATATCAGCTCAGTTCCCGCAGTACCGATGAAATCGGTGCATTGCCCCTGACAGTACCACGCTTCCCGAAAATGCGGCCAGCGCGCGCCGCCGTAGCAGACGACGCAGATCACGGCACTGCCCCTCAAGCGTGTGCGCCTGCTCGAGCTGCTGCCGCCGCACGACTCCATTGCTTGCCGCATCGCGACGCAATACGTTCCGAGTTTTCCCCTTAGTGTGAAACAAACTGCACACGCTATATTTGCCTTTAAGAAGATCGGTACGCTTGACGATTATTTTTATGGCTGCAATGCGGCGAAACGGCAGCGTCTGCTTAACCATGTAAGGGACGCAGAGCAGGTAATTGAAAACGACATCGTATGTGCCGCCGGAAAAATCGTCAGCACATACGATGCGGCACATACATACGGCACCTACGAGCTAAAGTCATTTTTGCAGTTTCTCACATTATGTTTGCTACAAATCCGTGTTGTCTCTGATGGCGACAACGGACTTCTATCGACACTGTGCGGAAATAAACAAGATATATCGCTGCATAGCACAAGTACGACATGCGCACACAACTTTAACTAGTACGTCCCCTACAATATGGAATAGAGGCAGCAATGTAGACAGCTTGGTCATTTTTTAACAGTACTCAAGAGACGGAAGTTGAAAGTATTATTAATCATTCCTGCTTCAGCAATGCCGGCGCGACCAAGACGCGGGTGTGTATCGTCCAGTAACCCGATCGATCGGTGCGGTGGTGAAGCGGGAATGAACTCCGGTCATGTTCAATGCATCATGCACATATTCAATTTCTCGGCACGCGTGAACTTCGGCCACTGCTAGCGCATACAACAGACGTGGTTTCCATTCTTAGACAGCGCACACACAAACGAAACACGAGAAAGAAGACAGGACAAGCGCTCGTTTAACTTAAAGTTTTTATATGAATAAAAGGATTATGTACCGAGTAATTATTAATTTCACGTGGGTTACATATAGAAACCGTCATACACTCAGGAGTGATCAATAAACGATCTCGCTTCGTTTGCCAGATGTTTACTTCGCTCGGCGCACCGCAGTAATCCATGTCTGTCGTCTGCTTCTTTCGTACCATTTTCTTGTGAATCGGTATAATTTCACTGGTGGCATCAACCTTTTCATGTTTACATTGCTGTCGTGACAGTTAACAACACAATAATAATTTCCGGTCATCCGAAGAGGCGCCGTCGCAAACAAGAGACGTTTCGCGCGCAGCGCGAACTGAACGCGGGCGCGACCGCGAAGGGAAGCGGCGACGGAAACCTACACCTTCTCGCGTGCAGCGAGCGCGAGAAAGCCTTCTCGCGTGCAGCGCGCGCTCAGCCTGGCCTCGTCTGGCTCAGCGCGAGCGAAGGGAACCGGCGGAAGCAAACCCCCGGGGGATTGGAAACCGTGCCGCCAGGGGAGAAACGAGCGCTGGCGTCTCGGGCGAAACTTGGCGTGCGCTCGTCTATACAGAGAAACAGGAACTGATTAAAGTGTCGCGCTCAGTTTTGTTGCTAACTACCCGGACACCACGAAGAAGCAAATGCAGGGCCAACATTGGTTTCCTTAAGACCAATGGTGTCCGACGGTATGGGCCTTATTGGCCCTGCCCACGTGCGCATCTATAGGGTGCATCCTGGCCACTTCGTCACACCTGTACCGAAGCCAAACAGTGATGCACAGCTTTAGCGTAACAAAAGAGCTATACGGACGCGATTGCACCGACACGGTTCGCCGTTTGTCCCTGTCGCTTCCCGTGTTATTATTTCCCGCCAAGGAGAACAGCTAGAACAGCGTGCCCGTCGCCGCACGCACGTGATCTACTCGTCATTTATCTCTCCCGCTAACGAGGTGCTGTCCGTCAAATAAAGAGTTCGCGGCTGATTGCACTACCCATTCTCGGCGGTTAGTTGCGCAGGCGCGCATGAGGCTGACGCTCGGTGGTAAATGGCGGAAGCCGAAAATAGAAACTTCTCTCTTTCGGTACGAAAACAACGAAGACGACGCTTACCTGGAGCAATAAAGCTTGCTTATTAAGTCTTCATAACAAATCAAAAGTAGACCTGACGCTCGGTGACTTCTTCAAAGCCGCAAACAAAACTTTTTTTTTTTCCTGCACAGCAACGGTGTTTGCTCACATTCGACAGCTTCGGCACCTGAAGACACTGTTAATTCAATCGAACTTGCTAGCGGATTGGTTCCCACACCCGCCTGATTACGAAGGGTGAACATATATCATCATCATCATCATCAATCCCGGCGCTCCGGGATGCTCTAGAACATGGTGAATAAATAATAGCGCTGAAATTTCACGCTTAAGGCCACCGCGAAGACTATGTAAACGAAGACGTGACTTTAATTATTGTTAATTTTATCTGTATTCTGTCTTTTCCACCCCCTCTCTACCGACAACAAGATGTCTACATTCGACTTGCGTTTTATTTACTTTTTATTGATTTTTAGCCATCTCCCCACAGTGGCTATTCATGCCCATACTGCCACAAACCGGTCTGCTACATCTACTATTACCAACAGACACTGCTACAAATTGACGCATACTCCGGATATATGATGGACGTTGAAGACGAACAACAAACAAAGAAGGGGCGCAGAACGCGCCAATTATGTCACACGGTACTTTATATTATAAACACCAGCAAAATGTTCGTTAATATCAGAGCTGACAAGGAAAACATGTAGGATTATCTAGTGGATTTTCACGCGAAGGCCTAAAAAAAAAAATGCGCACGCGCAAGGGAATAAGCAAGCCGTGATTCATTCCTCCTTCCATGACTGTGAACTTACTCCACTGCAACTCGCGTGGAGGGTAATCGGCGCACAACCACCGCCTCAAGAGCTCGAGCACCGGTATACATCACGTTGTGCTGCTATCCTATTCAACTTATGTGCTTCAGCAGCGGCCTAGCTGTTCCCTGGGAGCGCAGCTATGCGAGAGAACGCAATGCAGAGCGACTGAAGTTTGTTGGAGTTAGCTTCGTTTATAGTAAGACATAACTATCACGAAATCGCGGTATACTCTTCGTAGATGTCGCAGTTGATGTCGAAGACAAGGCCGTCTAAGTCAAAGACAATGAACTATTCTTCCATGTGACTGTAAATAAGCGCGAATCGCAAATTACGGTCTCAACTCTGGGCAGCTCCTTTCGTGCTCGCATACGGTCCGCGGCAAAACTTTACGGGCCGCGACATATGAAAACAAACATGAACATTCCCGTAGTGTGGGCAAGCGGCCAAGTATTAGAATTTCCAGCCTGTATTTAGTGTATGCTAGCGAAGCAGAGTTCTATACCCGGCTTAACTGGCTACAATCAGAAACTGCTCGGAAGTTCAACGTCTCATTAGACCTCGCGGTCCGTAAACTTTCTGACGCCGGCTGCGTGCGCCTGCAGTGAAGACCACACGCACGTCTTCGGCGAGGAATTGTGCCGTAAGTTTTCTTCCTCGTTCTAGCAACAAATTTGTGCAGGGGGGGCTACTCAGCGTCGCAACAAAATTCGTGCTGGTCCGGGGATCGAAATCGGGACCATGACGCATTCTCATGCTGGTCGCTCTACCATGTGAACTTACAACGAGGTAGGCAGGTCGCAGAATGAGGCCAAATAAATCGACAACTCGAATAACAGGGGCATTGAACATGGCAAACCAGTTCTAAAAATTAAAAAAAAAATCTAGTGTTTTGGGAGGCATAACGATGGTATGACTGCCAGGCACGTAGTATAATGGGACTCTCAGGATTAGTTCCGACTACCAGGGTTTCTTTAACATGCAATTAAATCTATGTAAATGATAGTTTTTTTTTAATTTCTATTTTCGCTTTCATCAGAACGCGCGACCTCTAGCAAGCAACGCAAAACCATAGGTATATCGCGGCGGGTGCAAATCAATCCACTTCCTGGGGGCGGAAACATCTTGTGGTTAATAAACTTTTTAACAACAACAGTTTCGTGCAAATTTCCAATGCGGAGGAAGGTTTACGTTTCCACGGGTTTCCTTCGTACCGTGCGCTACCTTCAGGTGGATGCCGATTTTTCCTTTCCATCGAACATCCTCTACATTGCGGGCTTCCGCCGAGCTGATCTGCCGCAAACACCCATTCTGCCATTGAATGTCACCGCATAGCCGCGCCGGTCGGTCGCAGCAGATTTTACTACACGCGCTGACACCGGCTGTCAACGGCGATGGCGCGCCTCGCTTGGGACGTCGCCCCCCTCAACCCCCTCCCCCGAGTTCCTCGAGCCTGTGCCGGTCACCGAAGCGCCGCCGGGAAAGCATTCCTTTGGCGGCGCAAGGAGGGGGAGGCCAGCTCGAGAAGCTCGGGGAGCAGCGCGCTCCCTTCGTTCGGCGCTGGCCGGACTCGTTTTGTTGGCCCCGGGCATGTCGCAACGTCGCAGCTGAAGACGCGCGAAACCTACGCGGCCCTGTTTTTTTTTTTTTTTCGATTCTTGTTTTCACGGAGCCTCCACAGTTCTGCCCCACAATCATGAAAAAAAAAACAACAACAAACAAATTATAGGGTTTTACGTGCCAAAGCCACGATCTGGTTATGAGGCACGCGGTAGTGGGGGTTATTTAACGTGCACCTAAATGTAAGTACATGGGTCTTTTCGCATTTCGACCACATCGAAATGCGGCCGTAGTGGCCGGCCGGGATTCGGTCCCGCGACCTCGTGCTTTTAGCAGCCCAGCACCACGGCCACTAAGCAACCGTGGCGGGTTCAATAATGCAAAAGCAGGACGCCGGCTTATGTAAAGACGATTCGTAAATCACCCTACATGTCTCTCTACTAGAGCCCGCGATGACAAAATCAACGACTCTGCTCAAAGTTCCGCGACATTTGATCACTGATTGCGGCTCCCAAGAGGATAGCGCAGAGCCTGCTTTGAGGTCGCGTAATGAAACGATTTCGCACAGGTTAGTCGCTCTAAGGCGCCTCGAGGAACAGAAAAGCACTTCGAGGAGTAGAAAGAAATAAAAGCAGGGAGATCGTGATGAACGAGCGGATCGGCCACGATGATCCCGGAAAAGGGAAACGCGCTGGGGGCTGGTTCTGCCGCCGGCCGGCCGGTCCTTCGGAAAACTGGCTGCGCCGACCTCGATTTCACGCCTGCACCACACCAGGCGCACAAGGCTTCGCCAGGCTCGAGAAAAGGCCGGCTAGCGCCGTGTGACCGAGCCTCGCTAGCAAGCAAGGACGCCCGCTCTCCTCGCGACACTCCAGAGAGCACGCTGAGCCGGCGCGCGCCCGCTCCTACAAACAAGACAGGTGCCCGGCCGGCGTCAGCTCCAACTGTTTCACTTACTACTGCTGCTGCGGCGGCGGCGCCACCACGGTCGTCGCGACGCCAGACGTCTGTTCGCGCTTGAGCGATGCCGCCGCTGACGCAACCAACGCCGGCCACAGTAACGGAACGGCGAGGAGCGGCGGGGCGTGCGTTTACATGTTTCCCTTCCAGGTCACGTTCTAACGCGCTAACGCATGCGCGCGGAGCAAACGCGGAAGCACGATGCCACACAAGCACACCGCGCCGAGGCCGGGTTTAACGAAGCTCTCATCAGACCGATCCCGATGATCATGAATGTATTTTTCAACGATGTGAACTGTCGCAAAGGGGCTGATGATTTCGCACACGCCGGCCGATACCTTTCAAAGGACACTAGAATTACGAAGTTTTTGCGAAAAGTTTGCAGACGAATGGCGAAGCTCGTCAAAGGTGAGACTGCCACACTGACAGCTCTTTGCGATGGGGAATGGAACAGCGATACATTTAAGAGCAGCGAACGAAGTATAGAGAGAAGGAGGCACATGTAAAGTTGGCTAAGCTCCGAGTCGCTCCCGACCACGCTCCAGACGCATGCCGCGGACGGCAACTCTAGGCGATACAATCGCGAGACACAGCAGGGTTGATGTTCGGTAAACTCACCGTAAGCGACCACAGTGCATTTCAGCAGAACACAGAGCAGCAGTCCGCATAGGGTCCTTGCAAACAAACTGGCTGCTCCGCTCGCTGTACGGCCGGGCGCTGCCATCTTGGATTCTTGCTGCTGAGCAGACGACGCGTCCCGAAGCACACACCCGGAGCGGCGTCGCTACACGCTGTGGACCACAAGGTCTCGTCCGTCGACGATCGGTTAGCTCGAAGCCAAAATGCACATAACACTCGTTGTCGGATAACGCACACACCCGAGGAGAACGTTCGTGCCGATGCGAATCCCACGAGTGACACTCGTGAAGTGAGCCTCCGCGATACACGCACGCCAGACCTGACGGCCTCCGACTACGACCGGTCTGATGAGCGTGCGCGGCGAACGTGCCTTGCGAGGCCGACAGGCTAGCAGACGACGCGGAGGCGCCACAAGCGCTCGCTCACGCGGGCAAACTTTTCGGGGAGGCCCGGCTCGCTAGAGTTTACCGCTCTCCTCTCTGTGATTGGCCGCTGCTGGCTAGACGTGCCCTCCGATTGGCTCATGTTGAGTGCACGCGGTACGGGGGGTCATTAGGGCCCCCTAATTGTGCCTATTATCTTTTCGTTTCTTTCCTCGCCGCTGAGTGCCGGCAGCTGCCGCGCGGCTCCGCGTGATGGCGCTTTATCAATGGTCGCTGGCTGAGTGCTTCTGCCGGCGAGCCCGGCGCTGATTCTACAGCCGCTGCGGGCGTGCGGCTCAAATGTGAGGGAGAAACCGAAGAAAGCAAAGAGCAACAGTCACGTTGCGTTGCACTCGTTTTGTTTTGCTTGAGCGCGGCGGTTTCTCGTTCTCGCCGGCGGTTGTTGGACCCTCACTGCCGCCGAGTTGCGTGCCCGCAGTACCTTCGAAAGTTCTCGGTCCGTCGAATGTGCGTTTGTATGCGCCTGCATAATGAGAGTTATCAGGGGCCCTTTTCTTCACTCTCCTTCCTCCGCGCGTGAGGGGGCGATTTCGTCTGTGGTCCGAGAGCCGCAACAACTGCGAGGTCGGGTCTGTTTGTGTGTGCGTGCGTGCGCGTGTTATTTCACTTTTCGGCAAGTGTCGGTTTCGGATCCGGATTGTGGTCGCTGGGGCGACGAAAGGAGAGGCGGTGACGGCAGCTATAGTCTCTTTCCTTCCTTTTGTCGTCGTCGACGTGGCCTCGGGTCTTGCTGCGGTTTCCACTTTCCGATCACAGGTCGAAGCACACACAAAGATCCTCTCTCCGGAACGTTGCACTTGCTTATTTGCACTCGCGGTCCCGCCCCACGAAATTTCAGTTTTCCCACCGGAACGGGCCCGGCGGTGCGGGACGTGTCATTTGGGGAGCAGGATCAGTGCTCCGAGAAGGAGAGCGAAAGGGGAGGAGGAGTGAGACGACCATTGTCTGCGCCGACGCCGGGCGTGCTGCTTCTATCGTCCGAGGCCCATCTACGAGGAATGCGGGCTTCTCCACAACAACGCCGGCGGCGGCGGCCTGCATCACTTATCTACTCGCACGGAGCGGAGAGCCGCTCGGACGGAGGAGGATCAAAATCACGACTAGGGGAGGCGCCCCGTGAGACTGCGACGCCGAACCAGCGTAGCGTCCGGCGCGCGGGCGTAACCGCGAAACAACATTAGCAGGATACCCTCCTCACGCAGCAGTGCATCCTGCGGCAGCCTTGAACTTGCGCCGGTGTTACATTAGGCACGGCTCCGTGAAGGGACACACGAATCTCTCCTCTCGGCAGATGGCACCGCCAGCGGAGTCGTTATGACGACTGCCTTTTCGCGAAAGTCATTTGCGGCGCCTCGTGCGTGGTCCTCTGATCCACGAGAGGCACCTGCGTAGGCACCGGTGTTTCGGGGCGGAATAATAGAGCAGACGGGCTCCCGGTCGTATTCGTGGAACCGGAATGCATCGCGAGGGCTGTGGTTATCGCCTTTCCTGCGCATCGTTGTCCTGCGAGCGGCACTGTCTCCGAGTACAATGTCGGGGACTCGTATTACGTCTCGTTTGCGGTGGGTCTCGGAAAGAATATCATTCGACAGGAATGCGATGGCCGTTGTCTCTTTCTTCGACTCCGTGGCTCAGTCATCAGGACTCGAGCAAACCGGATGTTCTTTCGTGCTCCGCCTAATGCTCCTGCCGCTAAGCACACAAGTCTGAACACACAGGTGTGATTGTCGTTCGTGCCTCTCTAGTTGGCCGTGCAGGTTCGTGGCAAGCAAACGTGGGATTGATTGATTGATTGATTGATTGATTGATTGATTGATTGATTGATTGATTGATTGAGACACAACGCGTGGCATTTTTTTTTTTTTTTTTAGTGCGATAAAAATAACGAGGGCTCCCTTAAATACTCGGACGTTTTCATTCCACTGCCCTTGCAATGCACCATGTCAGCGACCGTTGACCCGGATTACCAAACTTTGAAGTACGATGTGATTACTCATCATAGTGAGTGCGGTAGATAATAATCACTGCACCTGCAACAGGGAGTTAGACGGCCCCACGAGGTTTTAATGACTCAGTTTTGTTGCAGTGCTACAACATATTGTACATCGACCTTCTAAACCCTGCACGCATGTGCCTCCTTTAGGAAAACACCAACTTCTAGGAGAGCTTGACAGTCTGGTACGTTTGGTACTACATCGCGTATGCCTGACTGCCTTGTCCGTTCGATGGAGCCAGTTTAGTTTTTTCGCGTATTCACGAGTTCAGCGGTATAATTACTTTTCTCGTCTTCACGCACTGTCGCGCAACAAGGTTGTAAGTTTGTTCGACGCGCCGTGAAAATTTGATACGCCGTGGTTTAATTAACATCGATAACGTTGAGAGTTCTAAAGCCACATCTAAGCTATGACAGGTGTTGCGTGAATGGTTCCAGATTAATTTAGACCACATGAGTGGTTTCAAATCTCAGTACGAAGGCGCTTACGCATAGCGCCTGCGGCCGGCCGCGGTAAGGTAACGAAGCGGTGAATTCGCATGCTCGACGGTGGCGCTCCTGCGAAGTCCCGTCTTTGAGGTCCAAATCCTGGCCGTCCAGCGCGCCCGCGATCGGGCCGGCAGACTAGATCTGTCAGTCCCGTCGTGGGATTAGCCGCGTGCGCGTTTTATCGCGTTTTGCTGGACCAAATAAATGTTTATACACTCACTCACTCACGGTGGAACGTATGTAGAGCCATCGATGCATACCGTGGTGGGCGCTACTTGGTCACGGCTGCGCCACTGTAGAAGCGTGCAACCGAATAAATGGCTTCCTCGACTGCGCGAATGAGTCGTTGTGAGCTTGCGCGCAACTCTCAAATGAGATCGCCCGTCGCGGCGTTACATCGCCGAAAGCCATACTGTTATCCCTGCGGGCATAGTCAACGCTAGCTGAAGTATTTAGGATGCGAAAACCATACATAAATGGCCAATTCATAGTCAATGCATCGATACGCGTTCAAACACACACAAAATAGCTCACTATATTTATCCAGAGCCGCGGCTAATCGCGCAAGCTTCAGAGATTTTATAGCGTTATATATGCCTAGCTTTTGCACTAGTTATCTTTATGCTTCGAAGAAACGCTTTTCTATACAGTCCCCGAGAGGAGTAGATGCATAATCTCGCAAAAACTACCTAATTCGGCAAAGCCTAGCACAAATAACTTCTTCATTTTCTTCTTTATTTTATTCGCTTAGTTTTTAATAAACACTTTTCATCACTCGCTCACTCGCATTGGAACAGGCAGCGACGGCCTGCCCGAGAAACCGACTGCGAGCCTGTATAGTAAACCAAGAACCCACTGGATTACAAGGCATTAAAGAGCGCCATCTCACATATGTGTAAGAATGCACTGCGTGTGTATTTTCGTTCGTGGAAGACATTCGAGTGCCACTGCTGTCTTCTGACAGGTTGCACACTATTCCAATTTTTATTTCTTTAT
Organism: Dermacentor albipictus; assembly: GCF_038994185.2. NCBI lineage: Eukaryota > Metazoa > Arthropoda > Arachnida > Ixodida > Ixodidae > Dermacentor > Dermacentor albipictus. Next base: position 337,306,889 of record NC_091821.1, read on the forward strand.
CAGGGACGCATGTCAAGAAACGTAAAACATGCGCCCGCCGGCCAAGACAGGATGTCCTCCGCCCAAACTTTATGGGAGGAATGCTTACGCGGCCGAGAACACGCAAAGGTCGAAGTTACGGTTCGTTTGCGTCGTGTAAACATGATAGGACCATTTTCCCCACGGAGCTTCTTTTTTTTTTTTCTGTGTGCGTGTGTGTGTGAAGAGGCCTCATGTGGTGGTGCAACAGGCAGGGTTAGCCTAGTGTGCTTGGCCTTCAACTGTTCCGCCGGTGAGCATCTGTCACACTGTTAGCACGGATGTTTCACCAAACATTTATCAGCGCGGTGTCTCGGAGGAAGATGAACAGCAGGCTTATAACTATTTTTGCTTATTACTCGGGGTCCTGCTCTAGCGTGTCTTTAACGTGCAGCGGGTGCACGTTAAAGGATCCCAGTGGGTCAAAAATTAATATTGAGCCCCTCCAATGCAGAGACCCACTGTGCAGTTTAGGAAAGTTAAACCCAACGATTCGATTTAACCTTTTTATGCTTCCTTCTTGTTCTTGTAGTTTCTGTCCTACCTAGATGGTTGTGCAGATCTCCTATAAAATAATCCAGGTAGCTCTAGATATTCATTTATGATATCCGCCCGGCTACCTTCTAGCAACCGCGGCACGAGTTGGCACATAAGTAAGAACGAGAGAAAATTATGCAATATTCAAGTTAGTGTCAACAACAGTGACCATACGGAGAGAGCAAACATGTTACAAACCGGATTGAACAGTCTCAGTTGTAGTAACGTTACTTGGACAGCACGAAGAAACGAAACGAGAGTGAAATGCATAACGATAACCGAAAGAGAAAATTGTGATGCACCCGAACGTAGCCCGAAACTACAAAGAGAACCCCCATGCGGCCTGCTCCGAAAACAAACGCAGTTGAGGAAAAATTGGTCCTTGTCTGAGACTCGAACCCGGGACCAACACCTTTCCAAAGTGGTCGTTCCACCATCTGACTTAACCAGACGTCCAGCTGATTGCAGCGCGAGGGTGAATTAATCAACTCGATGCAAGCCTCGTCGACTGAAATGTCTCGAGTTGTTGATTAATTCGCCCTCGCGCTGCGGTCTGCTAGCCTCCTGGTTAGCTCAAATGGTGGAGCGACCATTATAAGGCGTTGGTCCCGCGTTCGAATCCCAGACAAGGACGAATTTTTTTTTTTTCCCTAGCTGCGAAACTTTATTTCTGTGAAGCCCGTATGGAGGTTTCCGTTGTAAAGCTTCGTGCTACCATTTGGGTGGACGACAATTTTTTCCTTTCATAAACCGTCCTCCACCTTGCGGGATTCCGCAAAGCTGATTTGCCACAATGATAAACTGTACACAAAATCCATGCGTACGCAAAGCTACAACATGGTGGAAATCCATCGATTATTGTTGTTTCGGTCTACCCAGTTGGGAAATGCCTTAGAACGTGCCTGTGTCTGTATCCAGAATATTTTATTCAGTATTTTTCATCTAGTTTCTTCGTTTCTTTTCACTACAATGTAGAAGTCTTCTGCGGCTTCACATATCTGGTCGCTGTTGTAAGAGGCACTGTAGTAAAAAGAAACGAAGAAACTATAGTGAACTCGCAGCTCACAGGCTTCCAACAACTCATCACATTCCATCAGCTTCCCGCCACCATGTGTGCCCCACATGGATCTACCATTTTACATCCCTGAACTCGCGGCGGCGCTAGCTTTGTGCAGGCGTACGTCATAATAATGACATGACGGAATTTCTTACAGAGCTCTGTGTCATCTGCGAGAGCGGGCTAGGAGTGTTTTGTTTGAAATGTATAGTGAGTCTTGGTGACCTGGCACACTTCCCACAAAATGGAAGACTAGTCGCGTATAGTGCCATTACTGGACTCTGGCAAATCTCCGTTGGAGCTTTCATCGTATACCGCCCATTTGCATTGGCGAGCCGTGTGAAAGAAGTGATGGAGAGGATCACACTCCGACGCTTGAAGTCGTATACAACGATATCTACCAAGATGCCATGGCAGGCTTCCAACGTGGCTGCTCATCGGTTGACAATGCCGTCGACCTGGTTACCTATACGTTCAGCACCAACAGGGATGTGAACGTCTCTGCGCTCCTTTGTTCCTCGGCGTCGAAGGGGCGTACGACAACGTTACACATGAAGCCATTCTCGCCGATCTCGAAGGGGTATAGGCCTCGGTAGTCGGATGTTTCGATGGATACATAGCTATCTCTCTGTGCGATCTTCCTTTGTGAGCAGCGAGGACGGCCACCCTCCTATACATTACACCTACTGCGGCGTCCCCCAGGGTGGCGTAACGTTGTTTAACCTTACACTGATGGGTCTGCTTGATCACCTTCCAAGCACAGTTAAATTATCAGTGTACGCGGACGACATATGCGTTTGGGCGCCCGGAGTGACACGCTTACAGCTGCGCGCAAGGCTCCAAAACGCTGCCACTCAGACTACCCTCTACCTCCGCAGTCAAGGCCTGGAGATATTATTTGATAAATGCCCACTTGTGGTATTCATGCGTAAGGCCATGACGCAGTACAGTGTATTAATCAATGGGCAGGTGATACCATCTGTGCGGTCATACAAATTCTTGGGTGTCATAACTGTCAAACGTAGAGAGAGAGAGACAGAGGAAAGGGGAAAAGCAGGGAGGTTAACCAGAGGGGAAGATCCGGTTTGCTACCAGAGATAACTGTCAGAGATATCTCATGGAGCCCCCATGTATTGCACATGACAAAGCGGTTGACAGGCATCTGTCACCTTGCGAAGTTCTTTGCTGCAAATACCTGGGGAATGCCCGCAAGCGCTGTGGTGTAACTATGTGGGGTACTTTTTCTCGGCTTTTTGCGGTACAGCTTGTCACCATTGACTAACACAAGACAGACAAGCTTACGTACTATGCAAAGTGTTCCGGCCCAGGCGCTCCGGATTTTTCTAGACCTTTCCCAATGAGCGTCAACGGCGGCAACTATTGCGATCGCCAGAGACCACCTCATCAAGACCCACATCGCAGTTGAAGCACTAAGGGTGCACGTAAGGCACCTTGCCCGCACTCTTTGCCACCATCTAGCCTCCCTATCTGCGTAGAGACCACGTATCTCGTTCTGCCGAACGGTATCCGCACATCGTGAGGCTATATACCATCTTGCTTCACACCTGCTGCGAGACCTTCGACTCCTCCTTGGTGCCTCATTCAGCGAAAGATCAACCTTACAGTATCTGGCGTGCGGAAAAAAGAAGACATGTCATCGCTGGCTGACGAACAGCTTACCTTTCTGCTATTATGTGAGAAGTAACAGCATTACACCCAAATATACACCGATGGCTCCGTCTCACCGAACACCTCTACTCATGAACCTGTCCTCGCCGTCATTCCAGCAAAAGCCATCACTATCAAGTTGAATGAGTCTCATTTGACAACGTCGACAGCCGCAGAACTCGTAGCGCTTCGAGTCTCACTACTTTATTAACGACGAACCAACACACAAATTGTCGGTTTTCTGCGGCACGAAGCCGGCGCTGCAGTGTTTACCGACAGCCTTACAGCGCGGTCCGCATGAACAGTTGGTACTCGAAATCACAGAAGCCGTGCAGTACCTAACTGAGAGAGGACGTGAAATAACTTTTGCAGTGGCTATCAAGTAACTGCGTTATCATCGGCAAAGAACGTGCCGATCAAGCTGCTCAGTCATCTCTGAAGACGGCAACCGGCTACAAATCCCGCTGTCTAGGACATATATATGCTGCAAGGATAATCCGCCTACTTGCAATCCAACACACTATATACATAGTTCATTGTTGACTGCGCGCAGGTTACATTTATCCCGTGTTCGCAGCCTTCGTCATTATCAGTGCTCTTAGGATTCTACGTTCCGGAAACTGCTGACCTATAACACTGCGGTATGAACTCTTGCTTTCTTCTACCCAATAAGTATGTTAAACCTGACCTTACTTTACTTACTGTATTAACCACGCACAACATTACAGTTCATCGAAGCTAAAGAGGTATACGTCTTAATTCGTGGCCTCGCATTAACATGCGCTAGCCATCGCGCGAGAGTTCGAGCTCTCATCTTTTGACACATATGGTAGTCAACAGAACGAGGAAGGCATTACGTATGCTAAGAACGCACTACAGTTTTACGTGCGGAAGCCATTTGCATAAAGAGGTCAAAGAAGACAGAGCTCAACGAAGCTTTCAGGGCTGGTTATAGCATCTCTGGGCATTAATTATGTTTCGGGGGCAAGATAACGGGAAATTACGGCATCCTCGACTCAACTATACCGTTTGCTTTTTTACTAAAATAGTTAGTCATTATAACGTCTCCGGAAACACTTCCTGACCTGGCCAACCGTACGTAACACACACACACACACACACACACACACAAAAGATAAAAGAATGTTTTAAAAAGGTGAGAAAGAAAAAGGAAACCGGTTGGCATACCGACTTGTGGGGATCACATTTGCAGAATCGCAGTACAATTTTCAGAGAAGCCGAGTTTCACGAAAAGCAGCCAGGATATTCGACGCATGTGAATGCAATGTGCCCTTTGTTCTGCGCTATTTTTTTAGAGGCTTATCTGGGACAAGCTTATTTAGGCCACTTATGTGCGACGGAGCTCGATTTGACACGACTTTGCACTCATTCGCCCGAATTCAGGTGGTCTAACTCTCGCGGTGTGCTTCCACTGTCCAAAATCTCGTCGGGAAGACACACGAATTCACTTACACGGTCACGAACGCGATGTACTTCTTGTCAGACACGCATGCTTGTTAAAGTGATAACATGCCAGGTTTCCGAGAGAGTCCTCCATCTCGCCGGCACGATGCAGGTCGTTAACTCATCGTGGTTGTAGCTGTGGCAATCCTCGGCTTGACGTCTACTATGTAAAGCACGTACCGGAGCGCTCTGCAGCGAGGTCCAACATTCGGCTTCTTGAAGGAGAGCACTCGAAATGTGGGCAGGGTGGGATGTCGCACTTTTTGCGCGTGCGTTGCCCCGTCCATTTTGTGTGAGATTTACAAGAATACATGGAGATTTAAGAGAATGGCGAGAAATAGATTAGAAGGGAAAATCTGTGCGATAGCGCAAAGGGCAATGCATTGCTATTCAAGGATCGAGCTGGTTTGCCTGAGGACAAAAACATATGCCGGAGCAAATATTCACAACAGCATGACGCATGTGTCTGTTGCAGCAAACATCCGGGGACAACTCAGCACATCCCATAGTGCAATGCGAAGGTATACTCACCCAGCGAGACCCGTCTACGTGGCGTGTACCTTCCAAAGGCGCCGGGATTTAAAGTGGATGAACGCATTAACCTCGAGATAGGCGAGATATGTTTACAGTATTGGTGAGAACATTAAGTAGATAAGAGAATAATAGGACCGGAGCCGTTACATGCATAGGTAACGGCACAAGGTAGATATATATGGTTTAAGGGGGAAAAAAAGAAAATATTATGGTTTAAGGGGGGAAAAAAAGAAAAGATTAAGGAGATTTAGGCAAAATGCTAGACTCAAAAGCATGTATAGAATCCCTGATCGGCTTAAGTAGGCTAGGCGAACGTTTTTCACTACCCCGTTTCAAAGGGGATGCCAATTAATCATCGTCATCATCATCACCATCATCATAATCATCATAATCATCATCATCATCAGCAGCAGCAGCAGCATCATCACGAAATGCCCACACGTCCCAATGACGGCAACTGAAGCGGGCTCGGCAGCAGAGACGCTCTGCCTCCAGCTCGTACTGAAAGCGGCTCAGAACTTTGCTCTTTCAATGCACAATATTTGTGCGGCCAGCCTACCGTATATATACCGTTGCTGATACAACCTCATGCGGAACTGCGATAGCAAATATGGAGCACATCCGGATAAAAGATTTCTGCTCTTCTTGGTGCAAGTCTGCTCTAAATACAGACCGAAAGTGGATCTCCAGCCGAAACCGCACCACATAGCACTCGAGCACGCTACGTCGGAAACAGCGGATTCGATCAGACGCATACGGGACGTACTTCCTTCCTTCGCTGGATGTTCACTAGGTTGGCCACTGTAGCACAGGATGCCTGATAGCAGTCATTCTAATGCAGCAATAAATTAAAATAAATAAATAAATAAATAAATAAATAAATAAATAAATAAATAAATAAATAAATAAATATCTATACGAGGTATACAAATACATTGATATGTCAGTATACAGAAGGAGGCCCCATAGCACAAGGCTGTAATGGGACGTCCTGTTACAGAATACAAAACTTTTACTGGCTAAATAAAGTCTATTACGGTAATTTTTATTATTAGGATGAAGAAAGCGGCAGACAACGGGGAAGTCCCTCCAGGTCGCAGAACTGTGTATGGCGATCTGTTCCGCTCGACAAACCAAGGATGGCCGAAGTGGGACACACAGGTTATGCAGCTGCTCAGATGAAAAAATATGAGAAAAAGAAAGTTGAATCAAAGTAAACTTTCCCACAGTACTAGTTTTTTTATAGTTTTTATGCGACGAAGCATGTGACGTTCCTCAAGCAATTCATCTTGCCGCGACAGTGCGGTCAGCCGCTGACTGCACTGACGGCAGACTGCAGCTGAAACCGTTTGTCGCAAATTAGAAACCGTTGCCGTCCCAAGCTATATGTACAGACAACACGCGCCACTGCCGTGCGTGAAATGCCAGTACTTTAATTCCGGCTGCAGAGTCGAAAGTCGGCAGAACAACGTGCGTAGTGTACCGTGTTCTACTTTAGTCTTTAGGTTTGTCCTGTTTGCTCTTCCTTTCCTCTCTCCTCCCCTCCTTCCTATCTTCCATTTCTGTGTTGCTGTCACCTCCCTTCAGAAGAGCAGGCAGGCGTTGTGCCCCCCCTTCCGGTCGCAGTTGCCAGCCTGCTCGTCGCTTTCCCTTTCCTGTTAACTGTGTATACGTGTTCAAAACAAATAATAAATATTATTATAATGCTGGCATGCGCCTCCTCTTTTTTTTTTCTGACTGGAGCGTGAGCACACTGTAAAAAAATAATTTACAACCTTAAAAGCTAAAACGGGTGTATATTGTTCTATAACTCCCACTCTTACACCCGTTTCGGGTGTAAGGGTGTGTGTATAGGGGCGCACCTACACTCTTGTTCGCATTTAAGAGTGAAAATTATTTTACAGCATATTCTAAACGCAGGGTTGGCGCCCGTGCTCTCCGTCAGAGAAGGGCGTCTTGTGGCACAAGCTTGCAGGCGGCTCCGGATCTGCCGAAAGGAATATTCAAAATCAGCGACCGCTCAGCAGCACGATGCTTGTGTTACGTGAAAGAGACTGCTGCCCGCGCGGGATTGTCGAAGAAGCAGCAGTAATGAGTTAACCATCTGTTCCTCTATCAAAGAAACAATTCAACTTTCTAGACATGGTATACCGGTGCTGCTGAATGCATTCCCATGGATGAGAAGAAAGGGCGAGGGGTCCGATTTTTATTAATCATATCATGAGAAGCCAACAAAGAAGAACGCCAAAGACAGCATAGGGGGAATTACTTGTACGTACTAATTGAATTAAAGAAATGATAGATTACTGGAAATGCAAGTGGATGAAAAAAACAACTTGCCGCAGGTGAGGAACGATCGCACGTCTTCGCATTACTCGTGCAATGCTCTAACCAAAAAAATACCGCGGCGCCGTTTCCCAATCCACTGTCTTGGGTACTTATGTTTTACTATTACAACTAACCTTGGGAGCGTTAGCCAGCGCCACCACTCATAAACCTTGACGGCGGATGTGGAACATCCTTTCTGCCGCAGGCACGATCACGAGTACGTGATCTTTTTGCAACCGGTCAATAAACCCACGCATGCTACCTGAAGGCATCAACGTTGCCGGATTAGAGACCCTCGTTATGTAATGAACGAGAACTCCCGCTTCGTGTGATTCGGTCGACTTTCCTTATAATTCTGTTTTTTTTTGTTGTTGTTGTTGTTTTTTCATCGTTCCCGAATGCGTATAAATTCGAAGTGTCCGGCTTTAAACGTCACTTGGAAGTTTTCGCTGTGCCAGTACAGTTCACGGCTCTGTCGTCCGCCTTGTTGCGCGCTAGATCGTCAGCGTTACGAATTACCCATTAACCCGAAACCAGCGTTTTTTCCTCAACCTCGGGTAATCGTCTCAACGTTCCCTCTCCCGCCGGGAGACGTCTCCGAAAGGCGCTCTATACCCACGGGTGTTAAACCTCGCCAAGGACGGAGTCTCCGAGCGAAGCTGGAGGAGAACAGTCGCGAGTAGAATGGCCTGGCGCGAGCGTATCGCGCCGTCGGTGCGGCGATGGCCCGCAGATACGCGGAGGCGGCGGTTTGCACGTGCTACACAAGCCGAGCTAGCGCGCGCGCGCGCGTATGCAATATATGTATGTATATAAAGCAAGGCGACGCCGTCGTTAGGCGGGGCGTGCGCGTTTGAATTCAACGCACAGGGCGGCTAAAGGCCGGGACCTGCAGGCCGCGCCCTGTCGGTGGCGCTGCCAGAACAACCAAACGTAAAGATAACGTGCGGCGCCCGAGCAGAAATTCTTCCGAGGGCGGAAATCTCGCGAAGGTGGGCAAGCGCGAGCGGAATCGTAGCGCGTGTCTGACTCGTTCCGTGGCTTTTTTTTCTTCTTTGTATTCAAATGCTTTCTGAAACCGTGCGCTGTATGTGTTTGTTTATTGATTGTCCGTCGTCTGACTGCTTTAGTTGGCTATGCTTATACTTTCTTGTTTGGTTTGCAGGGTGGAGCGTCGAAACGCGCATTTTAATCCGTTACCTTAACTAGTTTGACTATACGCTACGCGATAAATCGTTCGCGTCGAACAACGCTGCATCGCAGGGCGTAGTCGCAACTATATAGGAAGGCAAGAGCAGACAATGAAGCCAAGGAAAGAACTGCGTTGATTTCGCATAATTGTGACAAAGAAAAAAGTGAAATAAGGCCATTTCGGTTTCCATGATTGTTCTCGCTCGAAAGCCGTCTGTACGTATAGGGCTGCCAAGAAATGACAATTCTGAAGCTTCAACCCACGATACTTATTTTTAGATTGAGCATGCTCCAAGTGTAACACCATGTTACGAACTTGTACCGCTGCACCACGATTACGGCTTTGTGGTCCCGTAGCGCTCGTCACCCGTTTCGTGACAGAGCGTTGGTAGCGATGACTCCGAGCCTGGCGTCGATGAGAATAACAAAAGGGACTTTATACATTATATACAGGTTATCATACAGGACATGAACGGGTCGGCACTGGGGCCGAGTGCTCACAACAAACGCGACTGTTCTCGCACGACGACGTCCGGCGAAAACGCGTTACACATCTCACCCCAGTCGGGACGACACTCTCTCCCGGTGGGGTCGGCAGATCCTGTTTCTCAGGCAGCGCGGTGCTGCTTTTATAATCCCCGAGCACCATTGTCACTGAAACGGCCCAATACAAAGTCAGCACACGACGGTCGTCCGAGGGGTCCAACCAGCGACCGCGCTGGCCACCCGGTTCAAAGTTCGCGCGCGCGGTGACCTCCAGGCAAGGGAGGTGCGGCGCCGGGCCGTCGGGCACACGCGGACACGTCAAAACACGCTGCTCCGCCGAGGCTTCTCCCGCACGAAGGCGCAGCATCTTGACTTGTGAAGGGAGAATTATGGCGCTCGCAGGATAGATTCCGCATCTTGCAGATTCGGAATCCGGGCTTGTGGTAATGGCACAACAGCATCCCCGCCCTCAGATAAGGCGCCGGGAAGACGAGCTGCCTCCACGTGGCTCGGATGCCAGGCGCGCACGTTCGTCAGGCTCGTCCAAGTTCACGTCCAGTGTCGGGACGCCAGGTAACATCACGTGCCCAGGTCCGACTCGCCAGGACAGGAGCTCTGCTCACCACGTCGTCGCCAAGGCACCTTGACCAGCTCCGCTCGGGTCGTTCCTAAGACCTTGCTTCTCGCCACTGGTCCCGCTTGGTCGTTCTGCAGCTTGCAAAACCGACCGGCAAAAGGCAACACCCAACACGAACAAGTGCCCTCTGTCTCCCGTCAAACACCAGACAAGGCCATAATTCAAATCAACCTAACTAAATTGTTTTCCCCTTTTTTCTCCCGCTGCAACAAGAGGCAGGTGTACGATCTAGTACACAAGGCTCAAACAACCAGTTTTCAAATTAACAACTCAACAAAATAGAAACAATTATTAATCAGCAATAATAATTACAAATGGAATGGTCCCCTTGAAATCACTTGGACCGAAAACATACTTCTGAGGAAGCAAATGAGGTCATTCATTTTTCCCGGTGATATTTTCGCGGAATCCGAAGCTGCTTATATTTGCGACCCTGCTTATCCGTGTAGCGGCGGTACAATAAGCCAGATTCCTTGCCAAATGAAACCCTCTTTTTTTTCACTCCCCGTTTGACGCTCTTCCTCAGATCGGCTAGTGAACAATCTTCCTGTTGCTCGCGAATCCGAGTTCCCCTTTCAACTGCAGCCTGCTCCTGCCAGCTGGCGAAAACCGGAGCGAGTGTGGAGCCCGCGTCGCCTAATTGCGGCGTCGCGTCTCTATCGCGGCTAGCACTGCACGCGTCACTCCCACTCACCTCCAGGACCCGCTCGTCTAGGCCAGCCTCCGAGCTCTGCCTCTCCCGTGACTGCTGTTACGAAATCCCACCGCTGCCACCGCGAATACGGCTTTGTGGTCCCGTAGCGCTCGTCACCCGTTTCGTGACAGAGCGTTGGTAGCGAAGACTCCGAGCCTGGCGTCGATGAGAATAACAAAAGGGACTTTATACATTATATACAGGTTATCATACAGGACATGAACGGGTCGGCACTGGGGCCGAGTGCTCACAACAAACGCGACTGTTCTCGCACGACGACGTCCGGCGAAAACGCGTGACACATCTCACCCCAGTCGGGAGCGACACTCTCTCCCGGTGGGGTCGGCAGATCCTGTTTTCGAGCGGCGTGTCGCTGCTTTTATAATCCCCGAGGCCCATTGTCACTCAAACGGCCCAATACAAAGTCAGCACACGACGGTCGGCCGAGGGGTCCAACCAGCGACCGCGCTGGCCACTCGGTTCAAAGTTCGCGCGCGCGGTGACCTCCAGGCAAGGGAGGTGCGGCGCCGGGCCGTCGGGCACACGCGGACACGTCAAAACACGCTGCTCCGCCGAGGCTTCTCCCGCACGAAGGCGCAGCATCTTGACTTGTGAAGGGAGAATTATGGCGCTCGCAGGATAGATTCTGCATCTTGCAGATTCGGGATCCGGGCTTGTGGTAATGGCACAACAGCATCCCCGCCCTCAGATAAGGCGCCGGGAAGACGAGCTGCCTCCACGTGGCTCGGATGCCAGGCGCGCACGTTCGTCAGGCTCGTCCAAGTTCACGTCCAGTGTCGGGACGCCAGGTAACATCACGTGCCCAGGTCCGACTCGCCAGGACAGGAGCTCTGCTCACCACGTCGTCGCCAAGGCACCTTGACCAGCTCCGCTCGGGTCGTTCCTAAGACCTTGCTTCTCGCCACTGGTCCCGCTTGGTCGTTCTGCAGCTTGCAAAATCGACCGGCAAAAGGCAACACCCAACACGAACAAGTGCCCTCTGTCTCCCGTCAAACACCAGACAAAGCCATAATTCAAATCAACCTAATTAATCGCTATCCCCTTTTGCTCCCGCTGCAACAAGAGGCAGGTGTACGATCTAGCACACAAGGCTCAAACAATCAGTTTTCAAATCAACAACACACCAAACTAGAAACAATTATTAATCAGCAATAATAATTACAAATAGAATGGTCCCCTTGAAATCGCTTTGGACCGAAAACATACTTCTGAGGAAGCAAATGAGGTCATTCATTTTTCCCGGCGATATTTTCGCGGAATCTGAAGCTGCTTATATTTGCGACCCTGCTTATCCGTGTAGCGGCGGTACAATAAGCCAGGTTCCTTGCCAAATGAAACCCCCTTTTTTTCCACTCCCCGTTTGACGCTCTTCCTCAGATCGGCTAATGAACAGCCTTCCTGTTGATCGCGAATCAGACTTTCTCTTTCAACTGCAGCCTGCTCCTGCCGGCTGGCGGAAACCGGAGCGAGTGTGGAGCCCGCGTCGCCTAATTGCGGCGTCGAGTCTATATCGCGGCTAGCACTGCACGCGTCACTCCCACTCACTTCCAGGACCCGCTCGTCTAGGCCAGCCTCCGAGCTCTGCCTCTCCCGTGACTGCTCGCCACTCAAGTTACCGTGATCGGTCCGTGTGCCGCACCGCTGTTCGCTCACCGACGCTAAGTCAAGTTCCCTCGACAGCGGGCGCGCTTTGGATCGCGTGGGGGCCATGTATGCCACGTCGGCAAAGAATGATTTGCCGTGATCCCTCAGCAACTGCTCCGAGCTATTTGAGAAGAGGTAGGAAAATTGCTCCGGGAGGGCGGCTGACACAGCGGCTTCGGTGTTAAGTTTCCCAAATTCTCCTTCAATGCTAACCGTTGCGATCGGTAAACAGACACTCTCCTTCTCGGCCACTTGCCGTATCCTAACGCACTCTCCCGTAAAATCACTCGCGGAGACGAAAGACGGGTGAACAACGTCCATAGTTGCTGCAGAGTCCCGCAGTGCTCGGCACTTCTTGCCGTTTACCTTAATTTCCTGCACATAGGGCTCCAATAGACGTATGTTTTTGTGAGTTTCCTGTATCGTTGCAAAAGCAATTCTCTCTGGGCAGCTTGCAGCAATGTGCCCTTGCTTTTTGCAATTGTAGCAGGTTAACGGTCTCCGTTTTTCAAAAGAACGCGTCATTTCGTTTCGCTGTTTCGGACCATCGTCATCATTCTGAGATGCATTCTGTCCATCCCTTACAGTTTCTTTGGGAAGGGACTCGTCGTCCCGAAACTCGCGACGCGTGATTTCCTTCCGTTCGTCGGGCTTCCCGTAAAACCCATCTCTTCTATCTGCTTTTTCTATGCGCACTGCCTTGCTGTGCAAGCTGCGGCGTGTGTAATACTCTTCCGCTAACTCTGCTGCCTTGTTTAGCTTAACCTCCTTTAGCCTATCTTGCAGCCAGAGCCGGACATCCTCATCAATGCAACGGTAGAACTGCTCCAACGCGATGCATTCGACAATTTTGTCGCGGTCGTCGTAAACCTCTTCGCCCTTCAGCCATTCCACCAAGTCGGCTTTTAGACGAAACGCGAAGTCAACATTCGACTCCTTACCCTTTTTTGCATACCGGAACCTCTGCCGGAAAGCTTCGGGCGACAATTTGTACTTCCGCAGTAGCGCTTCCTTCACATCACTGTAGCTCTCAAACGCCTCTTTCGATAAGCAAGTTATTACGTCTGATGCCTCCCCAGGAAGCAACGCTAACAGATTCTGTGCCCAAAGGGATCGCTCAATGCTATTCCGTTCACACACGTGCTCAAATTTCACGAGGTATTTGGCCATATCCTCTCCGACGACAAAGGGTGGAAGTTGATCGCGTATTCTGGGAACATTAGAAGTGAGACTAGGCGCTGGCGAGTTATTTCGGTTCTCCAACTCTTTCATTTTAAGCTCGTGCTCACGAATCTCTCTCCTTTCCTCCTTTTCCTCCTCGCGACGTTGCTGTTCTCTCCTTTCCTGCTCGCAACGTTCCTTCTCCCTTTCCTCCCTTTCCCGACGTTCATTGATATCCGCCCAGGCCTCTGCGGCTTCCTCAGCCGTTACGTCCCCAGTCCTCATGACCTCAAGGATCGCATTCTTTCTTTTGGTTGAGCCCAACTCAATGCCCAACTCCTCACAAATTTCGAGAAGTTCCTTCACCTTGTACTTCTCCATCGTTCACACTGTCCTCCTGCTGTTTACCCTTTTTGAATATACCTGCCGAACGCTACTATAATGCTACTAGTAAGACATATGCAAGTATTTCACACACTGCCCTGTTTACCCCCTCAGCATCCCCTGGTTTCCAAAACACTCTTACTAGGCTTGAAACACTCAAGGTTATCACAATGCAACACCAAATCCTTCCCTAAGCTACTATAACCTGTGTCAGAGAAAGTCTGGTGTTTGAGGTAAACTTCAGGCACTCACCGCGCCGAGGTAGCTGATGCCGGTCAATCCCATCGCTGCCACCAGTGTTACGAACTTCCAACCGGTGCCACCAGTGTTACGACCTCCCAACCGGTGCCACCAGTGTTACGACATCCCACCGCTGCCACCAGTGTTACGAAATCCCACCGCTGCCACCGCGAATACGGCTTTGTGGTCCCGTAGCGCTCGTCACCCGTTTCGTGACAGAGCGTTGGTAGCGAAGACTCCGAGCCTGGCGTCGATGAGAATAACAAAAGGGACTTTATACATTATATACAGGTTATCATACAGGACATGAACGGGTCGGCACTGGGGCCGAGTGCTCACAACAAACGCGACTGTTCTCGCACGACGACGTCCGGCGAAAACGCGTGACACATCTCACCCCAGTCGGGAGCGACACTCTCTCCCGGTGGGGTCGGCAGATCCTGTTTTCGAGCGGCGTGTCGCTGCTTTTATAATCCCCGAGGCCCATTGTCACTCAAACGGCCCAATACAAAGTCAGCACACGACGGTCGGCCGAGGGGTCCAACCAGCGACCGCGCTGGCCACTCGGTTCAAAGTTCGCGCGCGCGGTGACCTCCAGGCAAGGGAGGTGCGGCGCCGGGCCGTCGGGCACACGCGGACACGTCAAAACACGCTGCTCCGCCGAGGCTTCTCCCGCACGAAGGCGCAGCATCTTGACTTGTGAAGGGAGAATTATGGCGCTCGCAGGATAGATTCTGCATCTTGCAGATTCGGGATCCGGGCTTGTGGTAATGGCACAACACTGCTCGCCACTCAAGTTACCGTGATCGGTCCGTGTGCCGCACCGCCTTTCGCTTCCCGACGCTAAGTCAAGTTCCCTCGACAGCGGGCGCGCTTTGGATCGCGTGGGGGCCATGTACGACACGTCGGCAAAGAATGATTTGCCCTGATCCCTCAGCAGCTGCTCCGAGCTATTTGAGAAGAGGTAGGAAAATTGCTCCGGGAGGGCGGCTGACACAGCGGCTTCGGTGTTAAGTTTCCCAAATTCTCCTTCAATGCTAACCGTTGCGATCGGTAAACAGACACTCTCCTTCTCGGCCACTTGCCGTATCCTAACGCACTCTCCCGTAAAATCACTCGAGGAGACGAAAGACGGGTGAACAACGTCCATAGTTGCTGCAGAGTCCCGCAGTGCTCGGCACTTCTTGCCGTTTACCTTAATTTCCTGCACATAGGGCTCCAATAGACGTATGTTCTTGTGAGTTTCCCGTATCGTTGCAAAAGCAATTCTCTCTGGGCAGCTTGCAGCGATGTGCCCTTGCTTTTTGCAATTGTAGCAGGTTAACGGTCTCCGTTTTTCAAAAGAACGCGTCATTTCGTTTCGCTGTTTCGGACCATCGTCATCATTCTGAGATGCATTCTGTCCATCCCTTACAGTTTCTTTGGGAAGGGACTCGTCGTCCTGAAACTCGCGACGCGTGATTTCCTTCCGTTCGTCGGGCTTCCCGTAAAACACATCTCTTCTATCTGCTTTTTCTACACGCACTGCCTTGCTGTGCAAGCTGCGGCGGGTGTAATACTCTTCCGCTAACTCTGCTGCCTTGTTTAGCTTAACCTCCTTTAGCCTATCTTGCAGCCAGAGCCGGACATCCTCATCAATGCAACGGTAGAACTGCTCCAACGCGATGCATTCGACAATTTTGTCACGGTCGTCGTAAACCTCTTCGCCCTTCAGCCATTCCACCAAGTCGGCTTTTAGACGAAACGCGAAGTCAACATTCGACTCCTTACCCTTTTTTGCATACCGGAACCTCTGCCGGAAAGCTTCGGGCGACAATTTGTACTTCCGCAGTAGCGCTTCCTTCACATCACTGTAGCTCTCAAACGCCTCTTTCGATAAGCAAGTTATTACGTCTGATGCCTCCCCAGGAAGCAACGCTAACAGATTCTGTGCCCAAAGGGATCGCTCAATGCTATTCCGTTCACACACGTGCTCAAATTTCACGAGGTATTTGGCCATATCCTCTCCGACGACAAAGGGTGGAAGTTGATCGCGTATTCTTGGAACATTAGAAGTGAGACTAGGCGCCGGCGAGTTATTTCGGATCTCCAACTCTTTCATTTTAAGCTCGTGCTCACGTCGCTGCCTCTCTCTCCTTTCCTCCTTTTCCTCCTCGCGAAGTTCCTTTTCCTCCTCGCGACGTTGCTGTTCTCTCCTTTCCTCCTTTTCCTCCTCGCGACGTTGCTTTTCCTCCTCGCGACGTTGCTGTTCTCTCCTTTCCTCCTTTTCCTCCTCGCGACGTTGCTGTTCTCTCCTTTCCTGCTCGCAACGTTCCTTCTCCTCCCTTTCCCGACGTTCATTGATACCCGCCAAGGCCTCTGCGGCTTCCTCAGCCGTTACGTCCCCAGTCCTCATGACCTCAAGGATCGCATTCTTTCTTTTGGTTGAGCCCAACTCAATGCCCAACTCCTCACAAATTTCGAGAAGTTCCTTCACCTTCTACTTCTCCATCGTTCACACTGTCCTCCTGCTGTTTACCCTTTTTGAATATACCTGCCGTACGCTACTATAACACTACTAGTAAGACATATGCAAGTATTTCACACACTGCCCTGTTTACCCTCTCAGCATCCCCTGGTTTTCAAAACACTCTTACTAGGCTTGAAACACACAAGGTTAAACACAATGCAACACCAAGTCAATCCCTGAGCTACTATAACCTGTGTCAGAGAAAGTCTGGTGTTTGAGGTAAACTTCAGGCACTCACCGCGCCGAGGTAGCTGATGCCGGTCAATCCCGTAGCTGCCATCCAGTGTTACGAACTTCCAACCGGTGCCACCAGTGTTATGACATCCAACCGGTGCCAGCAGTGTTACGAACTTGTACCGCTGCACCACGATTACGGCTTTGTGGTCCCGTAGCGCTCGTCACCCGTTTCGTGACAGAGCGTTGGTAGCGATGACTCCGAGCCTGGCGTCGATGAGAATAACAAAAGGGACTTTATACATTATATACAGGTTATCATACAGGACATGAACGGGTCGGCACTGGGGCCGAGTGCTCACAACAAACGCGACTGTTCTCGCACGACGACGTCCGGCGAAAACGCGTTACACATCTCACCCCAGTCGGGACGACACTCTCTCCCGGTGGGGTCGGCAGATCCTGTTTCTCAGGCAGCGCGGTGCTGCTTTTATAATCCCCGAGCACCATTGTCACTGAAACGGCCCAATACAAAGTCAGCACACGACGGTCGTCCGAGGGGTCCAACCAGCGACCGCGCTGGCCACCCGGTTCAAAGTTCGCGCGCGCGGTGACCTCCAGGCAAGGGAGGTGCGGCGCCGGGCCGTCGGGCACACGCGGACACGTCAAAACACGCTGCTCCGCCGAGGCTTCTCCCGCACGAAGGCGCAGCATCTTGACTTGTGAAGGGAGAATTATGGCGCTCGCAGGATAGATTCCGCATCTTGCAGATTCGGAATCCGGGCTTGTGGTAATGGCACAACAACCAGCGCAAATCGAAACGTGAACAGGAGAGACATAATGATCAACATTTATTTTACAAATGGCTGTTTATTGTCCAACACGTCGTCGCCGGAATACCACGTTGTGCTGTGGTGAACAGGAGAACGTGAACTAATAAGGACTGAACCAATAAGCAGATCGACGCGACCACGAATAAACGAGGAACGAGCAAATAGGTATAGAACGTGCGCATGTGTTTTCCGTTTCCTTGTTCTTGACGTTTGGCACTCGTTTGTGCCACGCTGCTCATTTTGGAGCAAGCACCCGCAC
Source organism: Dermacentor albipictus (assembly GCF_038994185.2). Classification (NCBI taxonomy): domain Eukaryota; kingdom Metazoa; phylum Arthropoda; class Arachnida; order Ixodida; family Ixodidae; genus Dermacentor; species Dermacentor albipictus. The sequence goes on from NC_091821.1 coordinate 337,324,728, forward strand.
TAACTGCATATCTTGTGATTCGGCGCTTCTATACTATAAGTATATATGTGTGATTACTCGAGAGAGCAATACTTGCAATCTCTATAGCTGCGCGTCCTGTGTCCTACCATCTTGCAGGAACTTATTTACGTGTCGGAGCCTGAACCAAGCCACTGTCCCAAGCGCTGGTGAACCTGGAAATCGAAAAATGCGCTGTTGTGGGTTCCTACTTCTTCGAGTGACGTGTCCCCGACGAGCTGTGTGCTACTTGCATGCCCGTCTCTATCCTGCCCTTATGTATCCCGAGCTACGTATATATGAAGTGAAGGAACACTTGGGGATATCAATATCAGTACGTTGGAAGGAATACGAGTTCGCCAGAGGAACGTTTTCAGATGTTTCGGATACTGCCTCGGATGAAGCATGTATGTCTACTGCGCATGCTGGTATCAACGTGATTAGGACTTGCTCCTCGAAACAAAGAAATGGGATTTAAAAAATATGAAAACAATAAAAAATAAAGTTGCTCTACAGTGTACAAGATTATACAAGAGTAAATTGTTTTTCGTTTCCGAACTACTGGACATACTAGGATGAAAATTGGCAGAAATGAAGTACATTTCGGTAGAAATGCTCCGGATAATTTTTAAGGTTCTATGTGTATTCAAGATGCTATAGGAAACTTCCAAGATACCGTCAGAGCCTTTAAAGCGTTCCTCAAGGCAGTAAATCCAACTTTTCGCCTTAAGCAAACGGCTCAACATTTCGTCTTTAAACTTTGCAAGCGTACACTCTAAGAAAAGTTTACACCCTTTGGAGTGTATATTTGCCACACAACGATAATCGTCATCTGTCTTGCCCGCATTTCCTTTCTTGAAAACACTGCGCTCGTTACTTTCCTGTCGGGAATTCTATGTCATGCTGGTAACGCTCATGCCGTTCGTTACTGGAAAGTACCGGGCTCGCCGCGTTAAGGAAAGGAAATGCAGACAAGACAGATGACGATTATCGTTGTGTGGCAAAAGGATGTAATTTTGTTTAAGAGTGTACAGAAATCGCTGCTGCGCCGCGTCCTCCTTATCTCATACTTTACCTCGCAGGAATACGATCTGTGAACCGAGTTGTGGGGCGCATCCACCACCAAACGCCAGCTATTGTAGCTCCTTGAGACGTATACAGCCTGAATCAGTGGCGTAGCCTGGGGTTGGCACACCACGCACTTGTCAACCTCCTTCCCCCCTCCCCCCCCCCCCCTGGAAAAAAATTTCGGCTACGCCAGTGGTCTGTAGTCACACTTGTCTAGAGTGGTCGAGTGGCCGGCTGTAGACTGCGCCAGCGTCCGCGACTACTGTGCCTCGCTTTAGCACGTGCTGTTAGGTACCACATATACTTGTCGCATATCGCATGTATGTAACTATAGCATGCGGCATGACCACGCGTGGTCTCATTGCGGCGTCAGCCTGTGCTTTCATTTTTTTCCGAGAGATGGCGGCCACATCAGCCGATTGACCACTCTATAATAGAGTATGCTCTAGACAAGTGTGACCGTCTGTGCGGCCTGTCGCGCGAGAGCATAGGGGTTTAGATGCTGCGGTGGAGGAGCGCTCGGGAAGGACAACAGCCTTACCCTTTCTCACGCCGGCCTCTCCCAATGCGGCGGTTGCGAGAGAGAGCTCCAAAGGCGGGAGAGGAGAATGACCGTCGCCTTCCACACCGGCGCTCGCGCCTCTGGAGACTACACATATAGGACGAATCGGCTTGCATGTACACCCCACCCACATATGCTATACCAATACAGATGGGCTGGTTAACGGCTCTGTTCTCTACGGAATCGGGCAATGAAACAACTAACGCTACCCACATATCCTCGCTGCAACGAATATACGCCTTCGATGACGTCATTCGTTTGAAGATGTCAATAGCTTTCTGGAAACGTTCTGCTATAAACAAGTAAATCCATCACTCAAAGAAGGAAACAAAGAAAGAAATAAAATCGTGCAGAGACCACTGACGACGATCGTCAACGAATAGCTTTCTACAGACATTACATACATATTAAATGCGTAAATATTTCAATGCCAACCGAACGAGGAAACCCGGCCGCCCGTCTGTCTGGTAAAACGAATCGCCATAAAGAAATTTATGTATAAAATAAAATAATTTCGAAGGGCAAAACGTTGGCGGTGGTGAATTGCGAACCTACAACCCCACGCTCAGAAGCCGAGTCTCTTACCCACCAAGTTTAACACCCACGCTTACGGAAAGTGAATATTTCTGCATATGAACGTTTGTACCGGCGGCACAAAAATTTCAAAGAAGAACAGTTTCTATGAAGGCTTTGTCTAAAGATTTGGTGATGGTGTAATAAAAGCCATCTCTAGGACCACATCTTGAGCCGACTTAGAGCCTTGTAGATATCAGGAAAATTCCGACTTTGCGAAAATGTATTGCCAAACATGTCACATCCCCGATCGATGGCTGCGAGATGCGCCTTCCATTGGGGCGTTCCTTCACCGGCCGAAATGCCTCCGATCTAAGGGATGATGCGCTTCGGGTCGCGCTACACTGATAGATAAGCAGTGATTGAGTAGATAAGGATCATAAGTAGTGATGAGGGGTTATATGGGTCTCATCACTGTTGATAATGGTTCGACGCGAATGGATGAGGTGTGTTAAGGGTTGATAGATGATAAATGAGAGCGATAAGGGCTTACAATGATCGGAGCAAATCTGATAACCGATAAGGGTTGATAAGGGCTGGATTGAGTCCGATAAGGTTGAGAAGGACCGATAATATTTGATAAGGGTCCGGTAGAGTACGATAAGATTGATAACAATGGATGAGTGTTGATAAACGCCGTATCTACTAACCAAATAAGGTTGATAAGGACCCATAAAGGTTGATAAGTCTTTATACTGGTCAGATAAAGTTTGATAATATTGATAATGACACCGGGCTGCGTGGATATGAGCAAGTGACACAATGCTCATGCATACTTAGACAACGCCAGTGGAGTTTCTGCGAGAATTTTTATTTATTTAAGCAGCTCACAACATGCAGGAGTGCGCTGAACTTTGCTTGTTGGTGCATTATTAGAAGGGAATCGAACAACTCTAATTCTAGACAGACACGCCGCGATTGTCAGCGCTGCGCCTGTTGCGTCTCTGCTTCGTCCTATCTGAAGCGCCGTTTGATTCCCTCCTATAAGCTCACAACATATTACACATTTCGTGCCCACTGGTTTCAGCTATTCGCTTTCATTGAAAATAATGATCGATTATTTTTACACAATTTTTCTTTCTTGCTTTTTTTTGCAACTCATGGTGATATTCCAGTGATGCAGCAGCCGTTCAGAAAAAACTTCGCCTGTATTGCAAAGTATGCTGAATGCTTCGTACTTCAATACAAGCCCTTGGATTGGCTGCTATCTCTTGTGCGTTATTCTATTAAGAGCTAGCGGAAGTGTGGTGTCATGCTTAAGATTAATTAATAATCAGTTCTTAAGTGATAATGAAGAAATTATGTTTGGCTGTCAGAAAATAAGAGGGATATCGGTATCCTTTAAAGCAGGTCTCGGCTAACAATTTAAATTATGGGGTTTACGTGCCAAAACCACATTCTGATTATGAGGCACGTGGAGGACTCCGGAAATGTTGACCACCTGGGGTTCTTTAACGCGCACCTGAATCTAAGTACACGGGTGTTTTCGCATTTCGCCCCCATCGAAATGCGGCCGCCGTGGCCGGCATTCGATCCCGCGACCTCGTGCTCAGCAGCCCAATACCACAGCCACTGAGAAACCATGGCGGGTAGCTAACAGTTTCAAGGAAGGTGATAAAGCTATACAATCGCTGATTAAAGAAGTAAATTGAAGAAGTATGCACGATTGCGAAACATTTGGAGCGCACGTATAGGCCTACGGGTGGTTACGCTTGAGGCATCGACACACTATAGTATACGGCCATCGAATGCATTTCTCCATATAGAGATTGCAACGCTAAATGTAGGCACAAGGAAACAACGGCAGAATTGCTCGTGCTTTAGTCTTTCTTTCTCGTTTTGTAATTACTTCCTCCATTCCACCTTTTATGATTTTACTTTCTTCTATACGTTCTCCTTGTGCTCTGTGAAGGATACTCTCAGCACCAGCAAAACCGAATAGTGTGTCCCGTTATCGCTTAACCCTTTGAGGGTCGATTTTTTTCGCCACATGCGACCACTCAGGGTCGATTTTTTTTATTGCACATTTAAATTCTTCAGAGGGAGCTATTTCGAAAAAAATTACTGTAATTTTTCTAGGGTGACCGTTAAGTGAGAAAAAAAATGTTTGGCGTTGGCATATATGGACTGTTTATTCAAGAAAAACAATAAAAATAGCAAATAAAGTTATAAGATTTTCAAAAAATTGGCGCATTGTTATACACAATGTGCACACGAGAAAAATACACAAGAAGAATGCGCACACGAAAATTTTTTGCAAGTCTCAAATGTTCCTTTTGCACTAATACTTCTTCAGCGTGTGGTATTTCTTGAAGCATGGCTCCACGCAGAGCGGTTTGTTGCACTCAGCGCGCATGTACCTTGTATGGTATGAAGGGCTTTATTTAGGTCCTGAGGGATCAGTCTGTCCTCGCGATGTTTTTGCTGCCGAGTGGTGTTGGCGCAGACATGGCACCTCCTCTGGGTACTGCTTCCCTGAGCAGACGTTGGAGGCAACTTCGGAATAAAGGGCCAAAAAAGGAAACGCATGCACGGCGGCATCCTTCGTATGCGGACCCCTGTGAGCAACAACCGAGCGGGTAACAGGCGGTCACCCTTTGAGCGACAAGAACGAAATAGCCATCAGTTTTGCGAGCAAAAGAAGCCGAAACCGCGTGCGGAACAAAACCGAAACTAGCCGCCGCGCGCCCGCGAGCGCGCCAATGCGCGAGCGGTAGCGGACGCGCCGGAGCAAGAAAAAAGTATAGAACGAAAACTGAAAGAGAGAGACGCGAGAAAAAAATTTCATGTATTCCCACATAGTAGCACCACATGCCAGGCAAGAAAAAGTTAGGAAATTAGCGCGCGTTTTAAACGTACAGACGGCGCCGTAAATATACGGCTTCGACCATTTTCGGACCTGTTCGCGGCGCCGTATATTTACGGCTTCGACCCTCAATGGGTTAAACATATATTTATTTCTAAGGATGTGATTAAGAAGACAGCAAGTATTTCGTTTGTTTCGAGAAAAGTACTCGTCCTTTGGATCCGCCAGTGCCTCAGCCTGAAGTCACCGACGTCGCGGATTTAGTGAAAAATTTTAAAAGAAGTACTGAACCTTTCGTCATTTTACAGCTAACAATAAACTTTCTTTTTCTTTGTGTTTAAGTGAAAGAAATGCAAATTTAGTTTTGAAAGAATAGTTTATCATTCTATAATGATTTAGGGTTTCTCTTTAGTACATGCAGTGTCTATTCGAACCTCCCAAAGCAAGTAAGAGACGCTGCCAGTGCAGGGCTACGGGTTTTCACAACCCAGGATTTCTTAAAAGCGTGCACACAAGCGTAGTACACGAGTGTTCTTTCATTGAGTCCCGCACCCTCCGGTGTATATCTCATTGGCCATGGCGCTGCACTATTGAGCACGAAGTTATGCGAGTTCAACTCACCGCAATGGCGGCCACATTAAGGTATAGGTGGAATGCAATAAGCGCCACAAAGCGTACAAAGCTTGCAAACCGTACAAAGCTTTGGTTGAATAGGATCTCGGGAATGAAAACTAATTTCGAACCCTCTACTACGACGTTTCTTCGTAAGGATCCATGTGCCACTTGGTACGTTACACTCACTCACTCACTCACTCACTCACTCACTCACTCACTCACTCACTCACTCACTCACTCACTCACTCGCTCGCTCGCTCGCTCGCTCGATCGATCGCATCAATCAATCAATCAATCAATCAAGCAATCAAGCAATCAATCAATCAATCAATCAATCAATCAATGCCCTAGGTGCAAACGTCTGCGTCAGCGGAACGCACGTGCTTTGCATATCAGGAAAGCCGGCGTAAGGTGAGGCGACGGTCGCGCAGTGGTCTTCGCATTTAGAGCAGCGCATCTCTGGGCGCAATGAAGTGTTGCGACCGTCCTCGGCCGCGCCGGTGCGAACGCTTGCAAGCGAGAAGCCCTCGCTTGCTTTGAACGTAACGCCTCACAGCTGGGGAATGGAGCGATTACCCTAGCGTCACATGCGAGGGTGGTTCCTTGGCGAGGGCATCCTCGCCATGCTCGTCTCGTCGCATGTCCACATGAGCTCATATCAGTTTATCACCGGAATATCAGTTTACCGGAATATCAGTTTATGCCCCGCTTAAGTTTGGGCTAACTTCAAATTTGACACAGACAAAATTTGGAGAGCGCTTAAGCTTCGCCTTTGAGAGTGGAACGCGATAGCATTCAAAAATCTTTGACTGCTTCTAACGCTTCCCGGCAACTGGAGCATATGTAACCGTAACGTTTACCGGGCAACGCTGGCAGCGAACGCTGTGCACGAAGGCGAGCTTTGTCGTAGAAACGCGGCCTCTTGCGTGGGCCGCGATGCGACGGAGGCGAGCGCCAGCTGTAGGTGTTTCAAGGAACCAGGCGCGCCGCTCTGTGGCCCACATGACACCCAACCGCGCGCCAGCGCGCGCAAATGGCGGACGCCGCGGCCGGTCTGTGCATTGTAGAAACGCTGGAAAAGGGGTTTCTTCGAGTTTTCGCGTGACAGAATTATATTTTCCCATATAGTTAAATTACAATCCGCGAGCTATCATGTTTGTAGGTTGTGTGTAAGTCGTAGTTTACGATTTTTCCACGTATTTTGTCTTGAGAAATTCAATTAATTCAGTAAATTCCTTTCGTATACCACGTGGAGGGACTGTATGCGTGGTTCGAAGATATTTTTGCTGAAATGACGTTCGACGCCGACACCGGGTTTTCTGGGACACGGGCTAATTAACCCTATAGCGTTAAAAACAAACAGTCAAACGAACGAACGAACGAACGAACGAACGAACGAACGAACGAACGAACGAACGAACGAACGAACGAACGAACGAACGAACGAACGAACGAACGAACGAACGAACGAACGAACGAACGAACGAACGAACGAACTAGCGAACCAGCTTCACAAGGGTCATGCACGATGCTCGACGCAGCGGCTCATGTTCGCCTGATTTCCGTAGCCGAGTATAGCGGCGGGCAGTGATGGACTGAATGGAGAAACTAGTAAACGCCGCGCCACGGCGGCCTGCAGAGCAACCGTGAACCCGAGCTGAGCGGCAGAACGGCATAGCCATTGAGCTGGGTACTGCGGACAGACCATTTCATCTCCTATATATGCCTGCATCCGAACTAGTTACAACTGCGAGCGCGCTCACAGGTCGTAAATGTCTACGTCCGCCATCCGCATTGCTATACAAAAGCGAGAACCTCTAGAGCATTTGTCAGGAGAATCGAAATCCGTGCCTAGCTCCTTGATGACGATCCCATGAAGTTGTGCCGACTATCGCCACCTCAGTGGCACCATCGACGCGTCGTCGAACGTGTTTGCAACCGTATACCGCAGCGATCACGGGAGCAGCTAGAGCGAGATCGGCAGAGCCGATTAGGTGAGTCCGCGGACAGTGTGACTCACCTTACCGGTTCGCGTTAGCGGCGCGTACGCATGCGTTATATGCACGGTCCGAAGAGGGCGCCCTTGAATTGCGTTGGCCGCCATAAATCAAGCGGCGAACTGTCTACGCGGGGCGACACGGAAACACCTGTGAGCAGCAGCATGACTGTGCGACTTTATCTCGAGCCGCCCTCTTGGAATTAGACGGCTGAATACAGCCATATAATAAGCAGCAGCCTTGTCCGTTAACGAGCAAGTATTTGGTAATCAAGTTTTATTCACTAAAAGATGGCTCATTGGCCCCAAGGGCTAGGGGGATTTCAGTGATAGTGATAGAAAGAAAATGGCTTCCGTAATTTTCTTGAATGACTATCGGCAGATGCGAAGACAGCTCAGGGACATCATCGCTTTTCAACTCGTTTCTTATTGCCGACTACTATGTTATGAACGTGAAAATGTTTCAATACCTCCGTTAGTTGGGGCTAAAAGTCGCACAGTGTAACCGTCTCCTCATGCTCCTTGTCGTATGAAAAACCCCTTTGCTTGGCTTAAACAAAAAAGATTAATGTGCAACATCGCGGGGTGCGCGTGTTGATGCTGTAGATATTGGCTATTTCTCTGCTTCTTTTCGTGCACCGTGACGTTTATACCTCTTCTTCCTCTGTTGATTGTTCAACGTTGTGGTAGCGCCGTTCGGAGGTGAACGGCGGTCCCCTTTGCCACGACTTCACCACAGAGCGGGCCGCAGCGATTCTGTAAACTGCGTCGGGATCAGATTTCCAACTCCGACTATGCGACAACCTTTACGTGAGAAAGTTTCGGCAGGATCTCAATGGCTGGTCCGCGAACTTGCATAGTAAGCAGGTTCCTGTGCAGCATGCTTACTGACTATGTGACGGCTGATGCACAGAAACAAATTATAAGATGGATAGAGATAGAGTAGACGAGGGCGACATTCAAAATATGAATAGTGGAGAAGGCCTACGTAGTGTGACGTCTAAAACTTTAGTTTACCACGGAACATAGCCTCCCGCGCCAGAGCAACCTCGCATTCGCCCACAGAGTGAGAACGGCGGCCGCCAGAAGCTCATATGTTTCACGGAACCCACGAGCAAAAGATACACATTTGAAAGGCGTCAATTACCTTTCAGGCGCCGACACGCCCTTTCATGGCCGTTTTCTTTCTTTCTCCCAAGAGGCATTTGTGTTTACCGATCTGCTAAAGTGTCACCAGGCACACCAAGTACTGCGAGACCTCGTCTCGGCGAAAAACGAATATAAGTTGTAAGTTTTCTGTACAGCTAGCACAGACTGCGAACGAGAACAGAAGACGATCACTGTATATAGTCTGTACACTGCTATGATCACAGTAAAACATGTCCAACCAACTAAACTGAGCGCATCTTCATCTACAGACCTAGAAACCATGATATTGGCAACAATGAAGCTCGCAAGTCGTTGTCATTGTTGCCTGCATGCATCACCGCTTCCTTGCGTCATTGTGGGAACGAGATATCCCGCCTCAATTTTTCATCTTTGGAGCCTCTGATAGCTTAATTGAGGCGAATGGCCCGTGGCCTATTTGTATTCCCTCTGCGCACAATTCGGCGTCTGCACACACACGGGAGGTCGGCAGAGAACACAAAATCGGGCACTCAAACCGAATCTGGCTGTTACTGGTCTCGTACGTGTTCCTCCCCTTACCCACTGTTTGCTAACAGCAGTTCCACCTGGATTTCTTTCTTCTTCTTCTTTTTTTTCTTTTTTTTTGCTGGATGCGTCAACGTTGCTGCACATGGCACACAGAGAGACATTCCAGACGGCTATGGCTGCTTCTCCGATACATGGCCTCCCTAATGTAGCCTGCCCTTCCTTCGACGCCGGCCAGACGAATTTCGCGGTGCTTTTAAGATAGTGTCACGGCTCACACAATCAGACATTCCCCCGTACCAGTGTATGTTCTCCAGCAGCAACTCCAACACGAGCCCTCTCACACGTGTAAAAATTAAGAAGGAGGAGAGGGAGAGAGAGAGAGAAATGGGGGAATATGTTCGAGACGAGGGCTCCGACGAAGGTCACGACGGTCATCAGCTGCTGAAGCCATTTAGCACGATCCCGGTTTGTAATCTTTACAGCGATGCGTCCCGGTCTTTCTTTAAAAATCGTCCTAAAAGGTTCGCCACCCATTTCCAGAAGGCATCTGGGGGTCCACAGGCGCACCACCACTTTCTTTCTCTCTTCGTTTTTTGCTGTCGTGTCTTTCCGGCGAAGACAATCAGCCCAGAGAAGGCCTGGGGGCTGCCCGTATCACCGCCGTGGGTTCGACTAAAAGCTTTTTTTTCCCTGTCGGAGCGGCGCGGGCGACCGCGCGCACGCGGCGAAGTATGAAGGCGTCGGTGTGTCGCAGACCGCGGGGACCGCGTCCGATAAGCGTGCGCGAGGTTCAGAGTGTGGCCGTTTCTCCGGCAGCTCCTACGCGGCTTTCTCGAGGAGAAGGGAAAGGGAAGAGACAGGATTTCTGCCCAATGCCTCGCGGTCCTCCTCTCCAGTTATGATCCAGCGTTGGTCTTGCTTGTCCGTTCCAAACAGTTTCAAGCCTCGCGGCGATACGTCGGCGAGGAGGCAGCCCAGCGCGAAACGTCTGTCGTCTGCTGCAGCGCAGTTTCGCCGTCTCCTGGCTACCCACGGGGGGACGCCATGGTTGAGGGGAGTCGTCTGTTCGTGTCCCACACGCACAGAGGCGAACGCCGCGAGGAGCAGACGACGCCGGCTCTTATCGGCTCGCCGCCCCTCGCAGCAGCATATGGACGGGAGAAGGCGCCCGCCACAAAGGAGCAAAAAATGACGTCGGGAGGCCACCCTGCAATGCAAAGCAAAGAGAGAAATAAAGTGAAAGGCGAAATCGTCGGCGCTACTGTGTATGGCGTGTAGCTCCCCTTCGGAGCCCTGAAGCAGATTATCGATGGAAATGCAGGAGATAACCCGGAAAGGCCGCGCAGGTGAAGGAGAACGTCTTTAAGCATAAACGGACGGTCTTGTGTGAAAATAAATAGCTATCGCATGTAATCGGCGCACACGCCGGCTTGCGAATAAATATGAGAAATGGGAGGAAGGCGTGGAGTGCATTGCAATGCAACGGGGTTCAAGGCTCTGCGCATTAGCTCGCAGGACGAACGTCATTACAGAATTTTGCAGCAAGATATCAACCAGTAAAGCATACCGTCACATCACGGGACTGCAGAAGCTTGTGAGAAACCCGAAACAAAGCGCGTCACCCTATCGACAGACAAGAAACCGCGACTAGCTGGTTGCCTGCCTTTAGAAGACTGCGCTTGCACATGTTTAGCCTGCTGGACACTGTACAGCATGTGCCGCAAGCGCATCTATAGTTTTGCCTGTATAATGGTCAATCACACGTACGGTCGTGTGGTACTTAAGATTGTTATAATGGCGAGCTACCATCGTCATTGCAAAGCTACTTCCCCTGCACCAAATGTCGTATTAGCAGACGAGTCTTGCAACATGCCTGGGAGTTTTGCGAGCTGAATATATATTATGTGCCGTGAAGGGGCAGCGAGTCCTGAACATGGTCCTAAGCGTGTCAGAACCGACTGCTGAGCTTGAGCGACCGCAACAAGCACGGGAAGGTTGACAGCGTACGGCCAACGCAATTATTAAATGAAGAGAATGAGCGCACATCAGCAAAACGGCATCAGTTCAATGTCACTATCACTGTAGAGTTAGTATGCTTGTCAGTATTTCAGTATTAATAATTTAGTAATGCTAAAGTTACGCCTTTAGGAGAACGGTCGGCAGGAAACGGTATTATTTACAGCGACGAGACTATAGTATCTGCATTTCATCCCGTCTGGAGTAATGTGAACGTTCACTTATGACACGCCATTTTTTCTACGGTTTTCATAAAAGTCCATGCACTCGAAAACACTCCGAACGGCAGTGTGATTTCAGGGAAATTCAAACATTAAATATACTCTGAAGAGAAGCACTGAATCAGTTCATGTTGATAAAGTATTCTTGAAGAACTCTACTTTCGTTGGTTTCGAGGCAATCGGTTGCTTATTAGAAGAGAAAATGACGGTCAGTGTTCCATTTTTGAATTCATCGTTAAAACCCAAGATCGGAACGTCAGGGTCACGTCATTGATTCCAAGGTACCTTTTTCGAATTCGTCCGTTGCATTTCATAGAAATAAAGTTCTTGCAGCTTAATAAGGTGAAGTCTTTGGATCTTTTAGAGTGCAATGTAATCCATTTTTGCCGGTAAAGAGGAAATAACTACGTGCTCTAGCAGACGACGTCGAAGTCCATGACGTCACCGGGTACTAGTGCGGAAATTTCAAGGCGGTGTCGCCCCCCGTCTTTCGGATTGGATGTTTTTTTCTGGTGTACCAAGCGCCTTTTCATGGCAAGAGTGACTTTTCTTTTCTCTTTCTTTTCTTTTTGCTTTCTTTTCTTTTTGCATTGTCGAATTGGAGTAATTATATACAGCTTTAATATTTGTTTCTCTTTAGTATACCTTTAATGTTTAGAAAAATACCTGCAATTTGGGGCAGTTTGCGTGGATTCATCATGGTGCTGGTACAATCTCGACCGAGTGAGGTGGGTTTTCACCGCAAGAATCAGGAAACGACGACGAAGCCGGGCATCGTGATGATGAAAAAAAAAAAAGTAGAAAAGATTGTATTAACTTCACTGGTACATAGTTGCGACTCTCATTCGAGTCTCGATCGATTCTGATTAACACGGGTACCAGGGCGGCCTTAAATAACCCCTCGCGGTCCTGTGGTCGTCGACGTCTTCTTGGGGAGCCTGTGGAAGTATTAGTGCTTTCGTCAGGTTCTGCCATCGAGCTCCTGACCTTGGGATTTTCTCCCCTTCGTCCTTCCCTCTGTGACAGCTCGGGGAATAAAAGGGGTGACGCTGTTTCGGGGAAGAGGGCAATTATGTCTACATGGGACGCCCGTTTGAACGCTTCTGACATTTTACAGATCCCTGTCCAGGCTTACCGTTACAGCATTTTCTGGGACGGGGCAAATCATCTTGTCATGGGAACGTACGCCTGAATGTCTCTCATACTTCACAGGTCGATCATAAGAGTGCCTTAGGCGTCAAGCAGAAAACTATGCGAATAGAAAGATGGAGAATGGCGCGCTACTCGCAACCGGTGGCTCAAGTGAGGCTTGTTCGGAGCTACTTATATATGTGGCTTTAATAAAGCCTTCTAGATGTGTGTGCAGCACCGTTATACTTCCTCTTCTTGCTGTGTTCTGCTTGGCTCCTAAGGCATTAGGATGCATTAAGGCGTCACCATCAAACTTCGGTCGAGTTCACGTCGAAGTCGCACTAGACTGACTTATAAACGCAAAATGTGTGACCTGATTGGCCTTTGCCTTAAGTCCTTTTCTTCTAGTATACAAACAATTTGTCGCATGGCATGCTTTGCTTAAAGAGATGTAACCAAACGAATAAGAAGTATAGTTGTGGCTGCTTCGTTCAGATATTTACCGCAAGAGCCTTTCAGTTCACCGTCATTTTCATCTACAGTCGTCTTACAGTTCACCGTCACTTTCTTTAGCGTGATGAACCACTGCTTTCTAAAAACATAATTACGCTTTCACGAGTATTCGTTGCAAGGCGCAGTATAGAAAACTCTGCTGCGTTTCAACTACAAATGTGGGAGTAAAAAAAATGAATAATAATTATGGAGTTTCGTCTCCAGAAACTGCACAATGAAGGACGCCGTAGCGAAAGGCTCCGGATTAATTTGGACCACCTGGGTTTTTTTAACGGTGCGTTATTTTATTTTTTTTTTTCGCATTCTGCCTCCATTAAAATGCGGCCGCCGCTTTCTGAATCGTACCCGCGACCTCGTGTTCAGCAGCGCAGCTCCATAACCACTGAGCTACACAGCAGAGGATAAATGCGGGTTTAGGACACCAAGCACTGGCCACAGGGCGTCCGCGCCTTGGTCCACCGCAAGCCCTTAAGCCTCAAAAAGATACCAGGCCCATGACCAACAGATATGCTACAAAGTCAAACGCTAGTGGACCTCCAGGGATTCCTGGAAGAGAGCAACATTCTTGAAAATCATTGATTACAGCCTGCATTACTTTCTGTGACCTGACTTCACGTTATCTGTCTTTAGTTGTATTTATGAGAGATGGCTTTACATCCCACAGTGCGATTTATGCGAGTTCTTCTGTAAGTTGTCATTTCTTACTCATGGGAACTGAACGAAGTTCCAGTGCTTCGTTATGTGATCTCTGTTGCGAGTTGTTTTTAGTGCATTTATGTGAGCCGACTTCAAGTGTGGCTCTTTCATTCTTGTCACCTTCGTTTTGTTCAGTGCCGGTTTGTTATTTCTTTTAGTACAGATTCGTTCTTTGTGAAAAGGAGTAACATGCACCGCTTCGTCCTCCTCCATCGCTTCGCGGAGAAAATTAATGACAAATTTTGTTCTTGCGTTTAGCTCACTAGCTGCAGCGTCAGTACTTCTGTGTCAACGGATTTCAAGGTGTCTTCATGCGCATCGGCTCTTTCTGCACTGAGGAAGTTCGAAAGACTGGCCACGTCCAATTTCTCACCATTTTCACAGAGCGTTGTAAGCAATCGTCTAAGCATAGGACGTGTGTAGAGCGAGCTCCTGAAAAACACATCGTAATGTGGTGAACTAGTTTTAAATCATGATTCCGGGGCCTCAAAGAGGTGTGACAATGATAACGCATTTCTCTTGCATTTACCGCTCAATCACCCATAATTTTCTTCCATCCCATTGAATAAGGTAGCAAACCAGGAAAGTCTGACCTTCCTGGCCTTTCCTTTTCTTTTGTTTCTCATCTCTTTATAATGACGCTTTAAATGTATCCGCTTGGCACTCCACTTGGGTAATAAAATCAGATATCCTTTCTCAGTTGCCACTATATGACCGTTCTTTTTCTTAATACGAGTTTGGCGGCGATTCCGGAGCGAATTAGAAGACTCTTTCTCCGAGGCGACTGTTTGCCGGTGGATGCCACGTGGGATAGGGGGTGGGGGGCGTCATTCCCTTCGTCCTCCTCCATCGCCTCGCTCCGAAGAACGCGCACTTAAATCTCCTTTCCGCACTCAAATCAACGCTGACGACCGATTATACATCGCGCAAGGAGAAATCGAGGCAGTAATTTAATCAGACTCGCACACCACCCTGGCCACTACAGATCGTCAACTCGGGTTGGCATTGTCTCTCCACTGCTAGTGTTTGTTTTCTTTCGAGCACGACGGCCGCCGCGGTTGGGGGGACGGTGGTTCAGGCGCGAATCGCAAGGAAAGCGAGCCTCGGACTCCCCCGGGGCGACCATTCACCGGCGAATGCCGATATAGATGACCACCGTGGGCCCCCCCACCACCTCTCCGACGACGACAAACGCGCGCACGGATCCAGTCATTCCGGAGGCGACGGACGGACAGCCGACTCGCCGACAGGCCGGACGGTCGCACGCTGATGGCCCGCGCCCCTCAACACCACTCACCGAAGAAGCCCACTGCAGCCCTGCGCGCGCTCGCCTCCGCCGTAGCCGTCGTTCTCCGTGCGCTGCTACGTCGCCACTGATGCTTATCGGCGAAACGGGCGGGACGCTAAGTGCTTTCCCGGTTTATCTCCGTCTATCCAGAGGAGCCGCGAGAAAAGAAAAATGTATAATTACTTTTCTCCTCCTTCTTCTTCTTGTTTATCTTCTGCCGCGCAACAATTCCCAGGAAGGTGAGCGCCGCTCGGCGCCTTTTTCCTCCAGCAAACGGGCCCTGCGCGCGGTGTGTGTATCTACGCGCATTCCAGCAGAGGGGATCGCTCCCCCACCCTCCAACCCATACCTGCGCTCCTCCTGCGGCAGAACCGTCGCTATCTCTCTCACGCGGGAGAGGGGCCGCAGCTTTCTGCGACATCGGCGTGTTTTGACAGGCCGTCCGAGCAAAGCAAACGCTGTCCCCAAACGTGCTGCCTTTTGGCTTCGCGGGGTGTTTTCTTTGTCTCTCTTCATTTCATTCCTCCGCTATCTCGGACTAAAAGTGAAACTTTCAGCGAATCGATATCGGGGCCACCGTATAACGTCCACTTCACTAAGTGGCCTGGCCGCTCACTGCCGCAGCTACGCGTCAGTGGCGGTCTTATCATTCTTAGGTATATAGTTCTTTTATCTTCCTTTTCATTTTGATCTTTTGATCTCTTGATCATTTTGATCTACGCCCTAATGTAGCGGCGGCAGCTAAGAGCCAACCCGTTCGCGCGTCATGTTTCGCCAATTTGTTTACGTCCGCGCAGACAGACACAGTAAAGATGCTATACCTGAATAATCTAGCCATTTCATCACGATGTCACGCGTCTTCACTTGCATCATCTTTAGTACACCTTTCGTCTCCTTTCTACTCGAGGACAAAACAAAATAAACGCGGCATTGCTCTCTCTTTCTCCATTACTTAAGTCTCCCTCACCCACTAGGTGGATATCAGTGGCCGTACTTCGTTCGATAAATTCTCGTCTCAGCGCAACCGGCTGTTTTGCGCGATTTACTGACTACTTTAGGCACTTAGACGTTCCGACTACTGCTATATTGATTTACGATGACGGTAGCAAGAAAGACACCGGTGTGAAAAGGCCATGAACCATAAACTGTGCTGCGTACAGAAAAAAGAAAAGCCTCTCGTATTCATCGAAATAATCTTAACCCTTGTATAACTCAAATCGCAAAAAGCGGCCCGGCATAAAGGCTGCATCGGGTTTGATGCGTGTGTACAGTCGCGGACAGAATATTATGGACCATGAAATCTAAGAAAAAGCTGAATATCTCCGCAACCTCACAACGCAATCTGGTATTTGCATTTTGGACCTCGACTAGAATATGCTAACAACGTTGTCGTGGGCAGTTTTACTGGTTACTGCTACAGGCTGCGCGGGAATTCAACGTTTTCGGAGATCCCGTGGTCCATTTTATTCTGTCCGCGACTGTACATGTTACAGTGTGACGGTCATCCTCACGAGTAAACGAGCAAATTCGCATGTGGAGCATCGACCACAATCTCCTATAATTACGTCGCGAGTTTGCTGCGTGATATAAAGACGAAAAAATCACACGGTAATATTTTCGGGCTGCAAGCCTGATAATGAAGCACTAAGCGCGATAAGAAAGTAACCGATAGAATTGCAAATGGGTGATGCACGAAGAATCCTTAATATGAACTATCGGTTTCCGTTGCGTTGAAGAATAGGTTGCCAATTTTTCGCGTTACGCCAAGATAAAACTGCTGCTGAGAAAAAATTATGCACGTCTCACGTAAAGGAGAAATCGACGCTATGCAATTCATTTTTCAGGCAGCTGGCTGTCCAGCATCGTACAGAACCAAGATGACTACATTATGTCATGTCATGTATGTCATGTGATATATGTCATACGATTTATATCATGTATGCCATATCATTAGAGCAATTCATTCCATGTCAAGAAATATATGTCAAGGCATGACACGCCATGCCATTTTTGTCATGTCATTCATGTCATGATATACACGTCATAACAAGCATGTCTTGTCATTCATGTCCTACATGCATGCACGCCATACGTTGTCGTTCATGTCATAAAATGCCATGTCATTCGTGTCATATTGAGTCATGGTGTACATTTCGTGATATGCATGCCATGTCATTCATGTCACGTGATGGGTGTGTGTCCTACATATCCTGATGTAATCCAGTAATAGCAATGACCATGATGGCGTAAGAAATTAGGTCATGACATTCATGCAATTTGTGCCCTAAATGTCATGTCATGCCAAGACATTCCAGTCATGTCATGCATGTATGTCACTCATGTCCTGATTAAATCCATGTTAAAGTTTAACCAGTTAAAGAAACGACCACGACGGCATTATGATGGTGTAGATAGATAGATAGATAGATAGATAGATAGATAGATAGATAGATAGATAGATAGATAGATAGATAGATAGATAGATAGATAGATAGATAGATAGATAGATAGATAGATAGATCGATCGATCGATCGATCGATCGATCGATAGATAGATAGATCGATAGATAGATAGATAGATAGATAGATAGATAGATAGATAGATAGATAGATAGATAGATAGATAGATAGATAGATAGATAGATAGATAGATAGATAGATAGATAGATAGATAGATAGATAGATAGATTAAAACGTTGAAAAAGTCCCTTACCAGACCCCATCGTACATTTTCGTTACACACTGTGAGCTGTAGTGCGCCATCTGAGGAGGGTTCTACCGCAAGGGATTTTTCGTATTCGTTCATCGAACGGGCACGGGAGATGCCCATGGCCCGCGGCTACCTGGAATAAGGAGGCCACCCACCTAAGGCGCACACTGTGCTTGCTAAGAATAAAAGTTTATGCTCTCTCTCTCTCTCTCTCTCTGGTTCATTATTGGAGGGGATAGGAGAAATCTAAAGGGACACTGAAGAAGCATACAACGACCGAGCATACAACTTGGGAGTGAACAACTTGGGGCATTGGGTAGGTGCAACCGGACACATGCCTCTGGGTAAATGCTTGAATAGACAACTTGGTTCATTGAGCACGTGCAAAAAAGCATGTGGCACTAAGTACGTGAACATTATTGGCCAATCTTCCAGAACGTGTATGTGCCACGGGCTAGATGCCCGGATTAATACAAGCGGAAGAAAAAGATCAAGAGGCAAGAAGCGAAGAAGTCGGCAGCGGAAAATTCAACATGTCAGCTACAGAGAAGTGAACAGAATGGGACCAGAGCATGCATTGCGCGAGGAGCGTTGAAGGTAACTGAACATTGAAGAAGTCGGCTGCACTTAAGTAACTAATTCAGCAATACTGTGTGTCGCTACATTCCTTCAATGATGCTCATTGCATATACGTCGACATCTATCGTAAGGTGGATTCCGCCGGACATTTTAAAAATCTAACAGCGCGAAAGGAAAGCTTAGATACTAGAGGAGAGAGCAGCATTTTTACTTTCGCATTGTTCGCTTAAATCTTTCAAACCAACAAGCCCAAAACTCTACCCTGCTTCCATTTCCTAGCCCACAACGGCTTGACCGCAGCAGAAGACGGACTACTAATAGTAGTTAGAGCGCTCTGCTTGAGGGCACGTAAGCGCTGATTTGACTCACCTATCGCATCCCCTTGCACCCCCCCCCCCCCTAGTACAGGGAACCAAGCGCACGCAGATAATCTCCTGTTAACCTCCCTGTCTTCTCTTTGCTTTTCTCTCTCTCTCTCTCTCTCTCTCTCTCTCTCTCTCTCTCTCAGTTTTTGATAGAGGAGATGAGGAAAAAGAAAGGTAAAGGCAGGGAGGTTAACCAGAGCCAGTGTATACATACCAGCTTGCTAACTAACATATATGCGCGTAGCTAGTGTACCGTCTAAAGAGGCGCTACCGATGGCCACCTGGCGGGCGCTTTCTAAAGCGCGCTCGGGATTGCAGTAGCAGACGACAGGTACTTTGCAGCAAGGATGGCTGAAATTCGCGGCAGCATTTTTCCTTTTGTTCGGGTGCCAGACTGCTGTACTTCAGCAGTGACAGCTGCCGGAAAGGCGCGGGCCTCTGTGAGATCGGACATGCACACGATGTCGTAGGATTTTGGGACAACACAGTCCGCATGCGCGACAGGTGCGTCCCGCACACAAGCGCAGGGAAGCCCATTTATACGAGGTGCGAGCCGGTGTTAAGTAGCCCCGTTGCTTTGTTGACGCGCGACATCGCTGCATAAGTGCCTCCAAAGTCGCCTCAAGAGGAGAAATTGTGAATTTGTTAATATAAACTTTACGTACACTAGTCAACTATGTCAACAAACGCACAGGTCAATTAAAGCGCTAGTTAGCGCTGCTTCGCCTATGCAATTCCACTGTGTACGTCGACGAACTGTCCCTCCCGCTGCAGTTTTCGCAATCTGAAATTCCCTTAGTGACCTGCTTGGAAACGTACGATGTCTTACCAACTTGTGAGCATTTTTTTTTTTTGTCGAATGTTACGTAAGAGTGAAGCGGCACGATATATGTTCAGAAGCGGAGCATCGCCGGCCGAGGTACACGCATGCGCGTTGGCAGCAAGGCCGGGTTTAGTCCTTTGCGGCGTAGGCATTGCACTCCTTTATATGCCGCAGCAAAATAAGGAAATTCGATTGAGTACAAAATACACATGCAAAGAAGACACAGCCGTGAAGCAAACGAAGCAATATGCGTGGTAAGCCTGCTCAGACAGCATTAAGGTGTAAAGACGTCACGTTGCGAGACTACCTATAGTTTGTTGGACGATGTTTCTGCCCAGGAATGGAATAGTTTGGTTAGTAATAATAGTAATAGTTTGGTTAGTTAGTAACACTCAGCCGTGAAGCAAACGAAGCAATATGCGTGGTAAGCGTGCTCAGACAGCATTAAGGTGTAAACGCGTCACAAAAGTGACGTCACGTTGCGTGACTACCTAGTTTGTTGGACCATGTTTCCGCCCACAAATGAAATAGTTTGGTTAGTAATAATAGCATAACTTACAGTATGAATCAGACTTGCAGAGTAGTTGAGCGACTTGCCGCTGACTGCGTGAGCATACGAAGAAGTGGTAGATGCTGCGTTATAGATCTATTTGTTCTGTATAACGCATATTTAAAGCATGCGGCATTACCATGCGATGACTTATTGTCGGCTTTAGTCGGTGTTCTTTTCTTTTTCTCTCGGAAAAAGAGGGCGAGAACCAGTTTTTTGTTGATCGGTCTGTTCGTCCCTTCCCCTAGACGCACTCGCAGGTTTTACAGAAATTTTACAGAAAGTAGAGATAGCTCCCAAGGGTGCGGAACAAAGCTGTCCATTTTCCACGTAGATTGCAGTGTTGGAGTAGTTTATCAGATACCTCTATCATGCGGCAAAGTTTACATAGGCCAAACAGGAAGGTGCGTGAATGTGCGCTTGCGTGAGCATGAATTGTCAATTAGAAATAAAACGGATGAGCACCTGCCTGTCCACTGCTTGGCGTGCACGTGCAAGCCGATCATGAACGAAGCAAAGATTTTGTGCGGCTGCCGAGATAGCCGAGCCAGAGAGCTACTCGAGGCGTACCGTATTAGGAAGAAGGGACAAGACTGTGTCAGTGACACCTCAGTTTATTTACACAACAGTGGTATGAGGTTTATTGACGAGCGTAGGTAGGTCGCGTTTTGCATATACAAGGTTTTTCTTTTCTTTTATCTTTTCTTTTCTCGCGCACGCGCAGTGGTGTATGTCGGGGGTGCACTTATATGTGTTCTTTGTGGAATAAACATTAGTCGCAAGTCTTCGCCCGTCCTTGTCCCATGCTGTCTCTGTGGTTCGTTTGTTCGCGACGTTAAACAATGTTCGCTAATATGTACCAACTCGCCCAACAGCAAGTTCTCCTCACGCCAGTAATTCACGGGCACCGCGACTCTTCGTCAAGAAGAAACAGATATAACCGAAATATTTCACAACACATACAGGTATACGCACACCGCGGCTGATGATGCACCTCGCATGCTTGCACAGCCAAGATAAATTTCCGCACCCCGTAGTTACCGCTGCACCGAAAGACTACACAGTGGTTGACGAGCTTGTCGAACTTTCGTCACGTAAATTTCACGGAGCTCGAGCTAAAACATCTGCAAATCGTTTCGCAGCGCGCGACGGCAAAACATTCCAGCAGCGCGTAGCCGCGTATCGCACGAGCCAGAAGAAGAGGGAAGGCTCGTCGCGCGCCTTTTCCTCCTCGCCCGATGAAGAACGTGTACAGTTAAAACGCCCGGAAAGGTTCATATAGCTGGGCTCGTATGTGCACCAGACGAATGCGCGATCTAACTATCGAACGATCGAACTAGCCCCAACATCACGTGCCCGGGAAGCCGGACCAGCGCGCGCCGACAGAGCACCCGACTCGGACAAGGGCACGGAGTATTTCTTGCTCCGTGGACAAGTGGGGCGCCGGCCAGATGGCAGCTCGGCGCGCGCGCTGCGTCGACGACGGATATCGTCGGCACGGGCGGAGTAGGCGACGTGTGTTTACGCGACGACTAGAGAGATGAGAGCGAGACGAGTAGAGGGGTCCGCTTGGGGGGGAGGCTCGGCCCGGACCCTCTCGTTCGCTTTCTCCACGAGCGTAGTGGTGGCCGGCGCGCCCGCTGCTATTCTGAGACGGACACTACACTACGCCCGCCCGCGTCTCACGTTTGCATCCGATCACGTCTGCATGCGCGCGCTGCGCTCAGAATTTGAGCCGCCGAAGACGCGCGCGCGCCGGATGCAGTCGAGCGCGCACGTGACGGGACCGCTCCGCGAGCATCTTGTGCAGCGCTCTTTTTTACAAGTGCCCGAACGTACGAATGAACGCGTCGTTGTCGTATACCCCCGAGCTCTGTTTCACCTTTTTGCCAGCGCGCAAGCTGGCGCGAGGAATTTGATCCCCTTAACGCCTCTGGCGGAAAAAAGAGCGCGTAAGAAGAAACAGAAAGATGATAGGATAAGACTAGGCGGGCAGCGCGTGGTTATATGCTGTACTGTCTTTCTTGCCCCGTTTTATGCGCTGTTTTTCCGCTATAAAGCCGTGCCTACAAGGTCAAGTTGAGACCATCTTTGCACCCCTGAGTCGAAGCTACAGTGAATGGTGTAGGACACGAGACAGAGAAGGAGAGAGAATGCTAACGTCTGTTCAGAAATGACGCCTGGCACACGCACACTCGGAAATCATGAGAATGGTGAGGGCCTCGGGTAGAAGGGGGAAAAAAGGTAGAAAGAGAATTAGAATATCTGATTAGAATATATCTGACATCTGTTGGAAACAGCGCCCTTGGTGAAATGGCTGTTAACTTCCAATCTGTCTCGAGGAATTTTCTGCTTTCTTTGAGCTTCTGATTGAATCCTCGATACCCACCTAGCGAAACCACGCCGATACTAAACAATGACCGATATCTTCATATTCTGGGGCTGTGGACGCCGTTTCATCGGTTTCACCGTTACGAGTAGCGCTGTCAGCCTAGAAAATTCCGCGGCGAAGTTACGCACAGAGTGCAGGCGACGGCCGCAGAGAGCGAGAAAAATGGCACCGGGAGAAGTAGCGGCGCGTCTTCAGCTGCGCTGGTGGGGTCTCCGTCGAAACACATAAAGTGGATAAGGTATCGAAACATCAACGTAATCACACAACAGTGGGAAACATTATTCACGAGGCTCACTTGACTTCAGCTGGCAAAACGTTTACAAGGCTCGCTTTGCCTCCTTGCTCAGTCGAAACCGCATTTCACTCACTCGGGGCGCAGTAGTCCACTCACTCACTCACTCACTCACTCACTCACTCACTCACTCACCTTCTCACTCATTCCTT
This sequence comes from Dermacentor albipictus, assembly GCF_038994185.2. Taxonomy (NCBI): domain Eukaryota; kingdom Metazoa; phylum Arthropoda; class Arachnida; order Ixodida; family Ixodidae; genus Dermacentor; species Dermacentor albipictus. The sequence goes on from NC_091821.1 coordinate 337,347,729, forward strand.
CTCTCACTTGGCCGCTCACTCATGTTCACTCGTTCCCTCTCTCACTCACTCGACTGCTAGTTCACCGTCTCGCTTACTGTAACCACATGCACCTTCACTGTTGTCACACACATTCGGAACTATGTAAAATGCCACGTTTTCCCCTCCCACAATATTTGACTTACGATTGACGCACATCTGCTATGCCTTAATTTGGACTTCCTCTCCTCTTCTGAATGTGTTTATGGCTGCGCCACTTTTTCCAGCATCTCGCAAGCCGTGAATCCTCACGGTAGTTTCTTTCTCCGATCGCCAATTCAATGACCCGAAAGAGAACGGCTTTAAGGTTGAGCAAACTTCTCATTACAGCCTGACAGGTCTTCTTGTCGCAGATTGCGTGCACTGCAGGTTACACGATCGTCTTGCAAAACGCGGGCGCTGGCCAGAAATGTGGGTATATGCTGACTAAAGAAATTACAGAAGCCATATAGAGGTTATCAGCGGAAGTGATAATCGCGTCAGTTTGCGATTTGTCCCACTGTCGAGAAAGAGAAAAATAAAACAGAAGGTCCTGCTTTTTCCTCAATAACGGGCGATGACATACGATTTTGCTAAGTTGCACTGTTTGTGATCTTTTCCCTTTCATTTCTTTCCCTTTCTCTTTCTTGTTGTGCAGCAATATATATATATATATATATATATATATATATATATATATATATATATATATATGTGTGTGTGTGTGTGTGTGTGTGTGTGTGTGTGTGTGTGTGTGTGTGTGTTAATGCGCTTTCGTCTAGCCCAACGGTTTCGGTCGGTGGAACTGTTGCTCATATGAACCGAACATGACCACGAGGTTGTGCTTCTCATCCTTCTAAACACGCTTGGCCCATTAAAGAATCCAGTCACTATATGTGCATTTATCGCGTGCACGAAACTACCTCTCGTTGATATATAGTGCAGTTGCATCCTCTCTCGTCTTTCGTGTTCCGGCTGTGCTACACTCTACCTAATGCCATGCATACCAACTAGCCCATCGGCCGGTCCCGTTGGTCAAAATCTCGTCAACTCACAAAACCATCTGCACTGCGGTGCCCGAGGCTATGTTCCGCTCCCTACGCGGAGGAAAAGAAAAACAAAAAGTTAATCATAACGGCAATTAGCAGACCCTTCGAGCAGACGGGGCGTGACGACGCCGCCGCCAGTGTGAGACTAATTTGATTATCGGGCGTCCTCATCTACATATATCCACCGTTTATCGGCAACGGGCGAATGAGGACGACAAACCACAACGCGTCGCTGCTGTTCAACGCTGTTGCTTGACGGGGCGGAATGCGAGACGTAACGTTTGTGTAGCGTTTAATCGGGCAGGGGTATTAGGACGAATTTCCTGCTCGTTGTGTGTTTGCATCTTTTCTTTGTAACTTTGTATCTTCTTTCTGTAAGCGAAACTCCGAGGCCTTTAAACCACAGAACAACACGGTCAATTGTAAGAGCGCCTTAAATAATTTGCCATAATACTTGCTTCAACAAAACCATTTCAGTTTCGGTGCACACGATATACACTCTATCGCTCCGTTCCTGCTGTTCCTGCGGCTCTCACCCAAGGCACAGGGAAAAACTGCACCCTCTACAGTCTACTGCCTCTTATTTATTCGTTCTCTCTCTCTCTCTCAACTTCCCAGTTTCCCGTTCGCTTCCCCCAGCGTATGGTAGCCAAGCAACAACCAGGCGCGTTTTTGGTTAAGATTCTTGCCTTCTCTTTGTCTATGCTCCTTCTCCTCCTCCCCCCCCCCCCCCCAATGTCAGTAAATTTTGCTCCGTGTTACGACGCCATGCCAGGTCTGGCGTTTCGGTTCCAATTTTACTATCAAATGGTGGCGTTGCCAGGAATTTTTTTCGAGGGGGAGTAGCGGGGGGGAGCTGGGCAGGCGGCGTCTGCTACACAGAAATCTGGCGCGGGGAGGGGGGCACGTGCTTCGGTGTGGACCCTTGCCCCGTGTACGCCCCTGATATCAAGTAGCAACACACTTTATAAGTGTTTCCCAACCTCCATGCTAAGTGTCCTCGTTTTACGTTCTGGAAACGTACATTTTATAGGGTTTCTATATGCAAGTTCTAATGGTAGGCTCCTTTACCAGCTGTTACAGGAATTAAGAGGCGCAGTACTTGTCAACCGTATACAACCATACTTAGGTGCACATCTCAGTGCGAGCCACAGGTGGTCAAAATTATTCCAGAGCTGCCTACACTAGAGCATGCGGAATAGCGAAACTGTGGTTTTGGTACGCAAAACGCCTTCAATTGTTGTATCATTTTTTGACAACTGGATATACACGTAGCATGTCGCTACGCAAACTGTCTTCCGAAAGGAGGGCGAGATAAACTGCCATAAGAGCCGGTTGCTGGGTGCCTATGAGGGCCACATCGCTATTCACTTCGCGTGCATATCATCGAAGTCTGGGAGGTCCTGGCATTTTTGCATATCCGAACCAGCGGCGCACCGCCGAGAGAGCGAGTATCAGTCCCACGGCTTCGTTTGTGGGAAGCAGACTTTCTGTCTGCATATAGTTTGTCCTGTTTAGCTGCAGACGCACGATAAAGCTGTATCACGACATCGGCGGGCGACCCGTTCCCAGGTCATCATCGGACGCCGTCAGCGCCCGAGTTCCACGCCACTGCGT